>NC_073636.1:62082348-62385378 GCF_029407905.1 Bubalus kerabau
ACCTAGGCCCAAACCCATCCCTTACCTGGCCCCTCATTTACCCCTTGCCCCCTTATAGTCTGTGCTCTACAGAGCAGCCAAAGGGATCTTTCAAAGCCTCAATCCATTATATCACACTTTTTTCCCACCACAAGCTTCCTTAAACTCCCTGTGCAGGTCTCCACGGCCCTCCGGTGGCCTGGGCCCCACACTTCTCCCACGTCCCGACTTCTGCGCGATTACTAGACCACCTGGACTTCTTTCCTGTTCCTCTTTTGGCCTAGACTGGAGCGGTGCAGCCCAGGTCGGTGTGGGGGCCCAAAAACTGCATTTTCAAAAAGCGGTTCAGGTAAACCAAAGGCCCAAAGAGATAATGGGTCGGGATCCGGAAAGCTGGGCAAAGGGCAGAGGAAGAATGGCGAGAGAGGAAAGGCCTGGCACAGAAGGGCTTAATATGTGCCAAATACAGGAGTCAAGCGCGGCGCTGTGCCACGCATTCGACATTTGGCCCACATGATCTCACAACCGCCCGGTCTGTCGTCACAGCCCTTGGCCCACAAGACTAGGTCAATTCACAGCGAGCCCAAGCTGGAGCCGGATTCCGGACCCTGCGCGCTGCCCTAGGAGCTCGCAGGCCCAACCGCAAAACCCGAGCCCCAGCCCCGTGGACACGCCTCCTACCTGCCGTTTGTCCGCCAGCACCTCCTCGGCGAGCTCCTCCACCTCCACCAGGTACCGCAGCACCCGTTCCGCCTCGGGCGACAGCATGATGCCTGCCAGTCACGACTCCGCTACGCCGCGATCCTACCGAGCTCACCTCCGGCTCTGCTGCACTGCAGCTCCGTCCGCGCAGGCGCCGCTCTCACAGGGCTTCCGGCACGCATGCGCAGTTAAAAGAAGAACGGAGGCTCGCAGGCTCCAAAGCTCGCGCGAAAGCGGACGCGAGAGGCGGGGCCTAGCTTGGGGGCGGGGCTGGAGCGCCCCCTGCAGGTCCAAACCTCTTAACCTCGCCCTCCCTTAGTTGTTCATCTTGCCCTCGCCTTAGTTCTTACGCGCTGAGGATGCGGAAGTGAACAAAACGAAGCCACTGCCCCTCGCGCAACTTCATCTAGTGGGTAACATAAACAATTGATCACAAAACAAATAATTATATACCATGGCAGGCAGTGATAAGGCTTTGGAGAAATCAAATCATTCTTCCCCTGCCTGAGGAGCACCAAGGAAGCAAGTGTAGCAGTTTCTGATTTATAAAATGAGAGTGAATAAAAATCCTTCTCATTGTGTTTCCGCAGGATTGGAAGGAGGCAGGAGTCTTAAAATTCAGTTTGACCTCTACTTTCATTGAGCCCCTGTGTTGGACCCAATGTCAAGAATAGCTGACCTAGACCCAAGGAAGGACGGTGAGTGATGAAGTGCCAGCTCAGAAGAGTTGTATGAATGCTGGAAAGTGAATCATTGTGGGCTGTAGGAGCTGGGAAGATTTCCAAGAAGAAGTAGGCAGGTGGAAAGTGTCTGCCCTTCCGAATCAGAAGATTCCCTAGAGATCTTCACACCCAAACCCTTCATTGTACAGCTGGAAAAGCCAAGGTTCAGAGGGTGGTGAGGGTTTTAAAAAGTCAATAGCAGACCCAGTACTAGAGCTCTGACCTCTTGTCTCCCTGAGTCCAGCTTGTATTTCTCTCCTTTTGGCCACTGTAACCAAGCCCTTTCACACCCCTTGCCTTCCTTGAATTTCACAACCATCTTTGTATGGGTGGGTTATTACACATCTCGCAGCTGCACACTGAGGCTTGCTCCTTGTCCCACAGCAAGTCAGGAGCAAACATGGTCCAGGAGTGCTCAAGCTTCCAAACCACAGCTGTTTCTGGATCCTGAAAAAAAAAAAGGCCCTCCACCAAGTTGTGGCCCCAAAAGTCCTCGAAGCACCTTGTCTTTGCCTGGCCTTTGGCTTCCTTCAACTGATGAGGCAGTTAGTTTTCCCTGCAGCCACCTGGCATGGGGAAAGAAGGAGATTCATTAAGGATTCCTCATTAAGGGTGAATTTGTCGCCAAACCCAGGATGTTTTGTGTAAATACCTTCTGGTTCAGAAACACAGACACAGGCCCTGTGAAGGAAGGAGGAACATTTGCTAAAGGAGAAACAGGGCTCACCAGGCATCCCTGAGGCCTGGACCCTAGGATTATCTCCCCTCCACCTTGGGGCTTAAAGGGGCCTGGGCCAGGCTGACCCCTGACCCCTGCCAGATGGGCCTGGATGGGAAAGGGTTGAAGGAGGCTCCCAAATTGGCAGCTTCTTGGCTGTGACTGGCCCTCAGAGGGCACCCCTGGCCACTGGCATTGTATGGAAGGGACATAAGCCTTTGAGACAGTCATACCTGGAAGGACTCCTATTTTAGAACCGCTTATGTTTCAGAACCATCAATTTCACAAATATGTATTGACTGCCTTGGCCCTGTTATAAGAATTCATCATGAGCAAAACCAGATTTGGTCCTTGCCCAAAGCTTTCAGTCTGGTGGGAGAGACACATAATAAATGCATGAACAATAAAATACATCTTATGTCAGGTGATGGGTGGTAAGCACTATGGAGAAAAGATCAGGGCAAGGTTGATTTATAGTTGCTAAATTGTGTCTGACTCTTTGCAACCCCGTGCCGTGCCATGGGCTGCAGTACATCAGACTTTACTGTCCTTCACTGTCTCCTGGAGTTTGCTCATACTCATGTCCATGTCAAGGTAGAGAGGGAACAAATGAGGGGTGATGTGAGATAAGGTGATCGGGGCGGGGGGTGGCTTCTCTGAAAAGGTGTCATTTATGCAGAGATGTGGAGGAGATGAGAGGCTGAGCCATGTGGATATCTAGGGGACAAGCATTCTACCCAGGGGGAACAAAGGCCCAGAGATGAGCCTTCATTTTGGCGAGTTGCAAGGCCAGTGTAGATGAAACAGAATGAGCAAGGAAGGAAAAACAGGAAGTGAGGACGATAGGGGGAAGGAGGCATTGAAACTATGGAGCTATCGGAGGGGCTATAGGTGCCCTGCTCACATGGCAAGGCCCTCCCTTGAGGTGGTCAGCAGGTACTGCAGCAGGGGCCTGTGGCTTCCAGCTTCTCTCTGCTCATGGATACAGATTGAGCGTGGAATGTGGGTGAGTTAATGCACATAGGAGTGGTCCTCAGCCAAGAAGAGAATAGAGCTAGTGGCTGCGTACCCCAGCTTCTTTGTCTTTCTGTGGGAGACCCATGAAGAGGCTATTACAGTCATCCACGTAGGAGCGGATAGTTGCTGGACAGAGGGTGGCCACAGTGATAGCACTGGTAGGATCCTCAGGGCCTTTGCACACACCCTTCCATCAACCTGGGTTCATTTTCTCCCACACCTCTAAATGTATAACTACTACACAACCCCCACTTATCAGCTTGGCGACTCCTCCCAAAATCAAGAGTCCTCCCTCCCTAAGCCCCCAGAGCTTCCTGGGGTACCCCTCTCTCTACTTACCACACTATCTTTTTCTCTAATTATCTCCCTCTACAACTGAGAGCTCCTTGTGGCAGGGATCTTGTCTCTCTTGTTTACTGCTGGGTTCCAGAATGCAGGATATTGCCTGGCATACAGTATGCACTCAGACATGGACTCAACATGAGGCAGAACTTTCTAAAACCCAAAGTATCCAAAGGTGAACAGAACTAACCCAACTGTAACTAGGTTCCCATGCCAAAAGGTGTATCAGGCTGGGCTGCCATATGGTCAGGATATTACAGGCCATGAATCCCTCTGCAATTCATGTAGGAGTGATCCCTAAGTCTTTCTTAACCAGAAAAGTCTACCTGGTCACACTGGGGTGTGCCTCATCTTTAGCGAGCCCTTCCTTCCAGGCCAAAAAGACTGTAACAACTGGGCTTTGGTGTTTGGAGGCAATAAGAACAATGCTACACCCCTTGCCCTTGGAGACCCTTTACTGCTTCTGTGTGCTCTTCTTGGCTAAGGGTTCAGTGACCAGCACCCACTTCTCTCCTGAGGGAGGACCACTCTCAGGCTGCTGGGGCCTCCTGGGAGGGTCTTACCTTCCCTTTAAGCTGTGGCTCATCATTTCAGGAGTATGGAAACCCACCTTCCTTGCATGGAATGCTGACAGGAGTGGGGATGGATAACTCTGAGGTATAGCTTAACGCTCCGGAGTTCTCCCTTAGGATCAGGCTGAAGCAGCCACCCACATGATGTCCACAAGCCTTCCCGGGCTTCCTCTTCTTCTCTGTCCTGCCTCCCCTGCCCCCACTCCTTTATGGTCAGAACACTTTAGCACTGCCATCTCACCAGTAAAAGCTAAACTTCTCCCTGAGGCCCACCAGGCCCTCCCTGGTCTGCCTTACCCCTCTGAGCATCTCCCATCTCTCTCCCCACCTCCTTTCTCTCCTGAAACCAGCCCTGTGTGGTCCCACCTCAGGGCCTTTGGATTGGCTGCTCCCTCTGCACTTTCCCTCCGAGTCCTCTTGTCTCCCTCCCTCAGCTCCTATAAGTCTTCATTTAAATTTCACCTTCTCAACAAGGCCTATCCTGAACAATCTATTTAAAAATGCCCCCTCCCCCAGTACTCTTGATCAAGTTCCTCTGCTCTGTGTTTTCTCCTCCCACAGCATTTGTCACTTTCCAGCATGCTATTGAATGTACTTATGTTTACTGTTAATCTCTCTCTGTTAGAAAGGAAGTTCTGTGAGGGTAAGAATCTTTGTCTCATTTGCTACTGATGGATCCCCAATATCTAGAACATTACCTGGCCCACAGTAGGTGCTCAACAAACGTTTCTGAATGAATGGATGAGGAAAAGAGCCAGAATTCTAAGCAAGGCAGACTCTCACTGAGGCCAGGCTCTTAACCCCTATGCTGGAGGTGGTGGAATGGGAGCGGCAGGTCACGCCAGGCCTGTCACTAAGGCAAGGGGATTGGCTTTTGTTCTCAGATCAGCATGAAGCTACTGGAGGGTTTTGAGCAAGCATGGGACATGATTGGGTTTCCTTTGTGAAACCTCTCTGGCTGTAGCGATAGGATGGGATTAAAATGGTGAGTATGGTGTGGTTGTGTGTGTGTGTGTGTTGGGGATGGGAGGATAATGATGGGGCTTGGAGAGGTGGCAGGGCTGTGACTGTACTGGTGTTAGGAGCAGCAGGAAGCTGGCTCAATATCCCAATTTTTCAGGCAGCCTGGGTGGTTGGCCCACAGGCTCTGGTCTGTGAGTGGTCCAGGCCCAGCCTCCCAGCTGCTGACAATGTGCCCCTGTCCCACAGATGTGTTGTTTGCTCTTCGGGGTGGTCCCCAGCTCCTCCCTCCACTTCCTTTGTGCCTTGTGGGCTTGGCAGGTGGAGGGGAGGCCGCCACTCCCTCTCCTCTGACCCAGAGAATAATCCCTTATATTCATGTGATTCTCCTCCTGCCCTCTCTCCATCCTCCCATGTCCCCAGGGAATGAAGAAATCTGACTCCCATTGGGCAGTTGAGGACACTGAGGCCCAAAAAGAGCATGGGACCCTCCCAAGGTCATGCAGCCAGATGGGGACGCCAGGTGGGGACCTGCGTCCTAAATCCACACGCCCTGATTTCATCAGGCAACAGATGGTCCCAAGGCTTGACTTGAAAAATCTTAAATGACCTCAAAGAGAATACAAGCCCAGAACATTCCAGGCCTCCCTGAGCTGGTCTTTACTACTACCTTTAATACGAAATCCATTCATTTAAAATTCCATGAATAGATTCTTTTTATTGAAAATGAAAACATGAAAGAGAAAACTAAAGTTCGGTTTTGACATCCCCCGGCCCCGACACCTCAGTTCCCTCTGGAGTCCCAGTTTGGGTGTTTGATGATGTTCATTTAAAGACATAGTTAGGAACCCAGAGAACATATGTAAGACTATCACATACGTGGCAGGGTAGGAAGGCGGGAAGGAGGGCGTCGCACGCAAATGATCACTCTGCAGCCCGTGTGCTCTTGGACATCTTTGATGGGTATATTTAGATCTCTCCTATTCCCTGACAGCTGCAGAGTATTCTACAGTGTATAAGCACCAGAGTTCATTTGTTTATCTAGTTTTCTAAATTAAAATTTTACATTTACTTTTCACACACTAAAGCGCAGATGGTTGACTTAATCTCACCGCTCAGCTCTTAGCACATGGTCATGAGTTAGTCTTCGAAGACCCTTTCTTAAACGTTTATATGATTTTCTCTTTTCCTCCCCACCCCCACTCAATTCTGAGCCCACCCTCTCTACTACTACTACTGTTGCTAAGTCACTTCAGTCGTGTCCGACTCTGTGCGACCCCATAGGCGGCAGCCCACCAGGCTCCCCCGTCCCTGGGATTCTCCAGGCAAGAACACTGGGGTGGGTTGCCATTTCCTTCTCCAATGCATGAAAGTGAAAAGTGAAAGTGAAGTCGCGCAGTTGTGTCCGACTCTTAGCGACCCCATGGACTGCAGCGCACCAGACTCCCCCGTCCATGGGATTTTCCAGGCAAGAGTACTGGAGTGGGGTGCCATTGCCTTCTCTACTGTGTGTGATATATGACCTAAAATATTTGTGGTTTCTTGAAAAATACACAGTAGTTTTGTTAAATGTTTATGTGTTTTAAAAGTTCTTATTAAGGTATAACACATACAGGAGCACACAAATCTTATTTTATAGTTTATGAATGTTCAAAAACTGAACACACTGTTGTACCCAGCACTCAGATCAAGCAACAGAACATCAGCAGCCCCCTCCTAGGGAAATCCTCCAAGCCCTCCCATCCACCACCAAAGGTAACCACCACCTTGACTTCTAACACTGCACATCGATTTTGCTGGGTTTTGGACTTTATACAAATGGAATCACACTGGGTGTGCTCTTTTGTGCCTGGATTTATCTCTGTTGTTGGGTGTAGTTGTGTATGGTGTACACGCAATGCTGTAGCATATTCCATCAGAGGACTACATTGCAATTAAACCATTCTGCTTTTGGACCTGCAGTGGTTTGCAGCGTGGGGCTGTTACAGAGTGCAGGTATGAACAGTCATGTGTGTGCCTTTGGGTACATACACATACGTATCATTCCTGTGGCATGAATACCGAGGATTGGGTTGCTGGGTATGTTTAGTTTCAGTAGGTAGTAGACACAGATAATCCACATAATATCATTGTGCTGTTGTGTTAATTTTCCACTTTTTTTTTTTCTCATCTCAATGTTCCTTCCATCTGTCCACATCCTCTGTGTATCTCTCGTTCCTGAGAACCCCAGACTTCTTCCATGACATTTCATATGTCTTCTCCCTTGGCTGTGGGTGCTTTAGTTCCCTTTTTCTCTGCACCAGCCACACAGTGCCACAACAAACACCCTCATGTGCTGTTGCCTTGATGGAGAGCTTGCACACACTTCTTTTTCCTAAACAATGCCACATTCTCTTCCAGAATGGCTGTGCCCATTTACACTCTTACCAGTGATGCACACCCTTCCCAACATTAGAGACTAAATAACTTCCTAAGGCTTGCTAGTGTGGCGGTTGTAAGTATCATGTTTACTGACCCTTTCTTTTCTGGATAAACACTTAGTTGTTTTCCATCTTTGGGGTTTAGAAGAAGTGCTACACTGTTGCTGGGAATGTAAATTGATACAGCCACTGTGGAGAACAGTATGGAGACTCCTTAAAAAAAAAACTAGGAATAAAACTACCGCATGACCCAGCAATCCTACTACTGGGCATATACCCTGAGGAAGCCATAACTGGCAAAGACACATGTACCCCACTATTCAGGCTTCGCTGGTGGCTCAGCAGTAAAGAATCTGCCTGCAATGCAGGAGACGCAGGAGATACTGATTCGATCCTTCAGTTGGGAAGATCCCCTGGAGGAGGGCGTGGCAACCCACTCCAGTACTCTTGCCTGGAAGATCCCATGGAGGAGGAGCCTGGTAGGCTGCAGTCCATGGGGTCGCTAAGAGTCGGACACGACTGAGCAACTTCACTTTTCACTTTCATGCATTGGAGAAGGAAATGGCAACCCACTCCAGTGTTCTTGCCTGGTGAATCCCAGGGACCTGGCGGAGCCTGGTGGGCTGCCATCTATGGGGTCGCACAGAGTCAGACATGACTGAAGTGACTTAACAGCAGCAGCAGCAGCATAGTCCCTAGGGTCACAAAGTGTTGGACACGACTGAAGTGACTTAGCACATGCACGCACCCCAATATTCACTGCAGCACTATTTTACAATAGCTAAGATATGGAACCATTCATCAACAAATGAATGGATAAAGAAGTGTGATACATATATACAATAGAATATTAGCCATAAAAAGGAACACATTTGAGTCACTTCTAGTGAGGTGGATGAACCTAGAGCTTATTATACGGAGTGAAGTAAGTCAGAAAGAAAAACAAAACACCATATATTAACACATATATGTGGAATCTAGAAAAATGGTACTGATGAATCTATTTGCAGGGCAGTAATATGAACTATGGAATGAGGTTCGTGACATTGTACAGGAGACAGGGATCAAGACCATCCCCATGGAAAAGAAATGCAAAAAAGCAAAATGGCTGTCTGGGGAGGCCTTACAAATAGCTGTGAAAAGAAGAGAAGCGAAAAGCAAAGGAGAAAAGGAAAGATATAAGCATCTGAATGCAAAGTTCCAAAGAATAGCAAGAAGAGATAAGAAAGCCTTCCTCAGCGATCAGTGCAAAGAAATAGAGGAAAACAACAGAAATGGGAAAGACTAGAGATCTCTTCAAGAAAATTAGAGATACCAAGGGAACATTTCATGCAAAGATGGGCTCGATAAACGACAGAAATGGTGTGGACCTAACAGAAGTAGAAGATATTAAGAAGAGATGGCAAGAATACACAGAAGAACTGTACAAAAAAGATCTTCACGACCCAGATAATCACGATGGTGTGATCACTGACCTAGAGCCAGACATCCTGGAATGTGAAGTCAAGTGGGCCTTAGAAAGCATCACTACAAACAAAGCTAGTGGAGGTGATGGAATTCCAGTTGAGCTATTTCAAATCCTGAAAGATGATGCTGTGAAAGTGCTGCACTCAAGATGCCAGCAAATTTGGAAAACTCAGCAGTGGCCACAGGACTGGAAAAGGTCAGTTTTCATTCCAATCCCAAAGAAAGGCAATGCCAAAGAATGCTCAAACTCCCGCACAATTGCACTCATCTCACATGCTAGTAAACTAATGCTCAAAATTCTCCAAGTCAGGCTTCAGCAATATGTGAACCGTGAACTTCCTGATGTTCAAGCTGGTTTTAGAAAAGGCAGAGGAACCAGAGATCAAATTGCCAACATCTGCTGGATCATGGAAAAAGCAAGAGAGTTCCAGAAAAACATCTATTTTTGCTTTATTGACTATGCCAAAGCCTTTGACTGTGTGGATCACAATAAACTGTGGAAAATTCTGAAAGAGATGGGAATACCAGACCACCTGACCTGCCTCTTGAGAAATCTGTATGCAGGTCAAGAAGCAACAGTTAGAACTGGACATGGAACAACAGACTGGTTCCAAATAGGAAAAGGAGTACGTCAAGGCTGTATATTGTCACCCTGTTTATTTAACTTGTATGCAGAGTACATCGTGAGAAATGCTGGACTGGAAGAAGCACAAGCTGGAATCAAGATTGCCGGGAGAAATATCAATAACCTCAGATATGCAGATGACACCACCCTTATGGCAGAAAGTGAAGAGGAATTAAAAAGCCTCTTGATGAAAGTGAAAGTGGAGAGTGAAAAAGTTGGCTTAAAGCTCAACATTCAGAAAATGAAGATCATGGCATCCAGTCTTTGTGACTGAAAGTCCATGAGACTCAGGACTAGGCCTGTCCTCTTAAGAGTTGGATCCATAGGGCCTTGCACAGTGTAGGCACTCAAAAACCATGAACTTGAGGGAAAGAGTGAGTGCCAACACCCATTTTACAGAGGGGTTGAGACATGCATCCCGATGCAAGACAAGGGAAGTCTGGATTCCAAGTTCCACTCTCTTTCCAGTGGAAAGAGCAACTTTTGTAAGGTTCTGGTTGGTAAAGAAGAGGGAGATTGGACCCTTAATTAACCCCAAAGCATGATTAAATCATGGTCTCACTCATTCATGCCTTACTCACCTCTCCTGAGGCATCTTCTGAGGATCCTGGGCAGGTGAAGCCCACAGAGCCCCTAACCTCAGTAAGAAGAGAAGGCCCAGAGTCCTTCTAGAAGACCTGAGGGAGAGCCACCCTCCTGAGGCATCAGGTCAGGGACGGGATGGGGTCTTCTAGGAAGAGGGGCCTGAAAAGAAGAGTAAGCCTCAACAAGTGGAGAAAGAAAGCAAAGGATATTCCAGGCAGAGAGCACAGCCTGAGCAAAGGCTGTGGGCAAGTCAGGGAGTATTTGGGAACTTGGGTTCAAGGAGAGTAGAGGAAGATGAGACAGAAATTGAACTCACAGGCAAGTCCCAGGAGATGCTGATGATGTGTTCATGCAGGTACCATTCCTAATTGTGATGAGACTCAAATGAAAAGCTCAGAGTCCAGTGAGATTGTGTAGAGAGTCTCTCAACCTAAATCAGGGAATAGAGGTAGAGGAAGCTTTCTTAAAAAAGTGACATTTGACCTGGGCCTAATGATGAGTAGAAATAAGCTAAGCAAATGGAGAGATTGTGGCGGGGGAGCAGGATAGATAAATTGAAGCAGGGGAAACAGCAAGTGCAAAGGCACTGTGGCAGGAGGGAACCTGGAGGAGGCAATGTGGATGGAGCCCAAGGATAAGGGGAGAGGGATAGGGAATGAGTCTGAATAGATAGGCAGGAGCTAGGTCATAATACAGGGCCTAGTGGGCAAAGCAAAGTTGGAAATTGGACTTATTCACTTAATAATTATTTGGACAGCTTCCATTTGCCAGGGTTGTGCTATAACAGCGAATAAAACAGACAAGGCCCTTGTTCCCACAGAACTCGCAGACTAGGGGCAGATAGCATCCAGCAGAGGAGGAATGCTACCTTCAGAGGGGCCCTACTATGTGCCAAGAGCTGTGCTAAGGACTTCCCTGCACTACCTCATTGATCTTCACCACCACATTTTATCGATGAGGAAACAGGCTTAGCAAGTCTGAACAATTTATCCATCTATAAGGAGTCTTGAGGACTTACTGAAGTCCATTTTAAAAGGCCTTTTATGAGCACTTTTACTCAATGCTGATGTGTGTGGGATAAATACATATAGTCCCTACAGGGGGCATCTATCAAAATTACAAACACACCTACCACTCAATCAGCAAGGCCATTTATTCTACAGATATCCAAAATGGTGTGTCCACAAAGTCATTCACTGATGTACTGCTACAAGCTGCTAACAACCTAATTGCCCACCACGTAGGGGATTGGTGAAGTGGATTATGGTACATCAAAGCAATGGAACACTGGGATGCCACAAAAAAAGAACAGGAGTGCTCTCTATGCACTGAAATAGACCAGCCTCCCAAATCACTGTCGTGAAAAAAAGGCACAATACGAAACTGTGTATAATTAAGCTATGATTTGCTTCAAAATGGTGAAGGACAATATAAAGATAAACAAAGTGTGTGGGGAGGTGGTGGAATAAGGAAAGAAGGAAGGAAGGGGAAACTTGCGTGCATCCAGGAAGAACCTTGGAGCACAAGATAGGAGAGAGACATGTGTTCCTTTGTACCTTTGCATGTCGAGTCATGTGAATGTATTAACTATTTGATAAATAAATAAACACAATTACATTTGTTTAAAGGACTTCCAGATTCTTTTGGAGAAGAAAGTGATGTTGGGACAGATTGTTGAAGTGACGGTGTCTTTTAGTGACTGAATGAGGAAACTGAGGCCCAGAGAAGCGCGGTGAGTTCCTTAAGGTCATGAAGCAGGTAATGGCAGAACCAGGATGGGCTGTCACCTGAATTGTTAGACTGTGCCCTTTCATGTCACAGCTGGTTCAGGATCACTAAGCATTTATGTGCCAAACTCTGCTAAGTGCTGAGGATACAGAGGTGAACAATATGGGTGTGACTGCTGCCTCCACAGGTTTTGTACTCTAGATTAGAAACAAATATGTGTTGTGTAGTGATAAATGCTGTGAATGAAAAATAAGGCATGCGAGGGGACGGAGTGCTGGGGGAAATGATGAGGAAAACCCCTCTGAAGAGGCAGCATTTTAGAAAAGAGAGAGATGGAGACTTGTGAACACCTAGGGGAGCAGCAGGAACAAAAGCTGGGTGGGAACGAGAGGGTGGATGTTAAAGGAATAGCAGAGTGTGGCTGGAACTGAATGTGAGAGGGAAACTTGGAAAGAGGTGAGGTCGGGGAGGCGGGCCTGAGGACTATAGGCAGGGCTGAAGACTCAGACGCAAAGCGAGGTAGGAAGTAGTCAGAAAGTTCTAAGCAGAATGGGGTCTGATGAAATTTCCCTTTTCTAAAGCCCCCTTCCCCCAACCCCCCACTGGAGACTTTCCTGATGGTCAGGTGGTTAGGATTCTACCCTCTCAATGCAAGGGGCTAGAGTTTGATCCCTGGTCAGGGAACTGGATCCTGCTTGCCACAACTAAGACCCAGCACAGTCAAATAAATAAATTAAAAAAATATATATATATATATATATACACACACACACATGTATACATCTGTTAAAAAATAAAACAAAAAGGTCCCTCTGGCTAATGGTGAAAATTGATCAATAGGTGGAGGAAGAAGGCCTGTGGAGTACCCAGTGAAGGCTGGTGTGGTCCAGGTGTCCAGGAGAGAGGTGACAAGGCTAAAAAGTCTGGGGTGGGGTGTTGGGGAGCAGAAGGCAGTCTTTGCAGCTGCACAAGCGGGTTGGATGAGATGGTCTCCTTAGGGCCTTTCCGGCGCTGACATCTTATAATCTGGTCAAATTACCTCAGCATACACTGACTAGGTGCAGGGAAGCTCCTGTTTTTCTTTTATTGCAATCTCTTAGATGCTGAGTCTAGACAGAGCCCAGTGATCTGAGGCTCAGAGCAGAGACTTCTGCCCGCCCCCATCACTGCCAGTCCCACTCCTATCCCCACCTCCCAGGGACAGATGGGTGGGCAGCAGGAGGCAGCTGGGCCTTGATGCCTGCAGGGCCCCAGGGGAGGGATTTATCTGAGCGTTCATAACCCCTCTCTGCCTTCCAGATCTTGAGTTAAAAGCCCCAAATGTCACAGCCCCAAGGGACAAAGGTTGGAGGGTGCCAGAAAAGGGGAAGGACAAGACGCTTTCCTGTTTCTGTCTGTAGTTACCCACGTGGGGGCAGGGACCTCGGGTGCTGAGAACTCCCAGCTCTGGGAGCCGGAAGCCATTTGAGCTGAGGCTGAAAACTGGTGGCTTTCAGGCTGTGTCTGACCCACTGACCTATTTATTTGGCCTGAAAAGCGTTTGAGAAAAAAATGGAGCCAAGGTTTAAAAATCAAGAGATTTCACAATAAAATCTGGATTTCTGGCTTCTCTTGAATAATTGAAAAATGTGACCATACTGGGCGCCTATTCCCATATGACAGCACTCAGCAGTAGCTGACTAGCAGCTGTCCCCATTAGTATTTCATTTTATTAATAGGTAAATACATTCACATGATTCAAGAAATTATAAATAGTTATATAATAAAGTCTCCCTCCCATCCTTGTTTCCCTTCTGCCCAATGCTCCCCAGTAATCTCATTTCCTTACGTAGACTTCCGAAGTTTCCTTATGCATATGCAAACAATTGCAAATATAAATTATTAGTCCCACTTTTCACCTGTTCTGTCCATTGCTTTTCCTTATGAACATCTCTCTATATTAGGAGACAGAGTGCTTAAAAAGCCCCTTTACTGCCATATGCCATTCTGTTGTCAGGAAGTCCACAATTTATTTAGTCAGTCACCTACTGATGGGCAAGTGGGTCATTCCCAATTTTTCTTGTTATAAACAATGCTGTGTCAATTATCTCGTGCATAATTTGCACAGGAACTAAGGAATGGTATTAGAAACTGGTCCAAGCAGAGGGTGTGGTTGGCACGAACTGAGCTCTTGGCTAATTGAGGAAATGTGATAAAAGCTGTTCCCAAGAGAGATTCCCAACAAAACCCAGAGTCTAGGTCCTTGGGCACAAAGAAAAAGTTCTTAAATTTGCTTCTGCCACTTGTTATATGTACTTCTCTCTGTGTTTACAGTGTCCCTGTAAAATGAAAGAACTTAGGGAACTGGGTGAGATGTCAAAGGACCTACCCACTTCTGACCAGCTTTGGTCCACCTTCTGCCTCCACATCAGCCAGGCCCAGCCTCACTGTAGCCCTTGAATGAGCCTGGCTCAGTCCCATTGGAGAGCCTTTGCCTAAGCTGTTCTGCCTCAGCCCCCAGTGGAACACCACCCCTGTACTTCCTTATTGGTCTCAGTCTGAATCCCTGATCTCTGATCTCAGGCCACTCAGAACACACTGGTCCAAACTCATTCAGGGCAGAGTCCCCACTATAGTGCCACCGACAGGTGAGTCTCTCCCATCTGACCCACACTCTAGGCACCCCACCTGTTCCTTCCCCTATGCCACTCCAGGTACCTGAACTAGAGTTCTTGAATGCCAACTCTGCTACTTCCTAATTAATGGTCTTGGGTAAATGACAGGACCTCCCTGAGTCCCAGTTTCCTCACCCCCTCCAAAATGGATGGTCTGAAGATAACATGTGGTAATTTCAGTAGATTTCTTAACACAGCTTCTGACATACAGAAGGGTTTATAGTCACACAGGTCACTGCCCTTTTCTGAATCAGTTACTTTGTTTATAAAATACAGAGAATAGCAGAACCTATTTCATAGGGCTGATCATTCATAATTTCATTCAATGATTTTTACAGAATATCTGTTGAATGCCAGGAACAGTGATTTGTTAGTGAAGAAAACAGATGAATTATTCCAACTCTGGTGGGACTCCCAGGCAATTCCAAACAGGCAGACATAAAAAGATAAATTTCCAGTGCATTGATGTTAAGAAGGAAAAGACTAAAGTGTCATGGAAGCTCATAACAAGGGAGGGTCAGGGATATTTCTCTGAGGGATAGGGACCAGGGCACAGCTGGGTGGGAGATTCAGGAGGGCTTCCAGAGGGAGGCAACACCCCAACTAATGATGAGCATTAATTATCTTCACCACAGCCCTAGGAGGAAGGCATTGGTTATCCCCCATGTCTATCATGTTACTTTCTTTTCTGAAGCTAAGAGAAATTGAGTGACTTTCCCAAGGTCACAGAACCAGGAAGGAGTGAGAAGGTTTGGAACCAAGGTTTCCTGACTCTAGAGTCTCAGACGCAAAAGTGTGTCTTCTACTGCCTGTTTTAACAGGCTGATCCTGGAATGTGGAGAAGCATGGGAAGTAGAGGGGCTGTCTTCATTGGGTGGGGCCAAGAACCTGACTTTGTCAGGCCCTATCAGACACATGTAGAGCTGGCCCAGGGCCACAGTTGGGTCTGGGGTCAGATCTTCCCTCTGCTCTTGGTTCTGTGCGCCCCATGAATCTCCCTACCTAGGGTCGTAGAGGAGAAAGGAAGGAAGAGACACTGCTCTTGTTTAATCACATTGGGATTCTGACTCCCCTCCAGCCCAACCCATCAAAACTCCCACCAGTCTACACAGGCCCATGGGGAGATTGTCAGCTTTGTATCCAGCTTGGAAAACTCCCTTAATCCCTAACTCTTCCTTCTCCACATTCAGCCTTGGACAACAGCTGCCACTCCAACCTCCTGAACATCGCTGGGACCAAAACAGTCCCTGGACATGAAAGGGATGCTGGGCTGAAGGGCTGCAGATGGCTGGGGCTTCCCAGCCCAAGGCAGCTGTCTTCCCTTCATCTTCCCTTTCTTGCCACTCTGAAGCAGAGCGATCCTCAAACCTCCTTTCCTCCCCTCCTCTCTCCTCCCTTTCTCACCTAATTCTTATCCTCCCCTTGGAAGGTAGAAAGGTTCTTAGTCTGGAACTGGATGATGGCTTTGAATTTGACTTGGTGTTTACTAACTGTAAGCACTTAGTGTGATTCCACACACACAAACAACCTTCTCTGTGAGTCAGTTTCTTCATTTGTAAAATGGGAGGAAAACAAACACTGCCTCACAAATTATAAGGTTAGAGAGTTAGTAAATGTACAGTGTTTGGAATGGTCCTGAGCAAAGAGAAACTGCTACATGAGTCTTTGTATCATAGATACCCTGGTACATCCAATCTGAGCAAAGCAGGGTGAGATGGGCTGGTGAGCTAGGGATACCCAAGACATATGAGGGACCCTTCTTCTCTCCTGGATTACTGTTACCTCTCTCTCTCTCTGTCTCTGGTCTCTCCATCCCCAGGCTGCTTCCCTCTAAGCAATTCTCTCCTCTGGCAGCAAAATGTTTTTTTCCAAATACTGATTTGATCATATTACTTCCCTGCTCAAATTCTGCAATGGTTGCCCATTACTTCTGGCCTTTTAGGATTGCATCCCTTGGAACTCTCTAGTCCTCATCTTTCTTAGCTTTCCACCTCCTTCGATCTGTGATCCAGACTTGCTTGAAAACATGCCCTCCAGTCTCATGCCTCTAGGCCTTTGCATTTGCTCTTTCCTCCACCTGGTGTTTCCTCCCATCCCTTTCCCTCTGATTTTGCCCCCTTCCCAGCCTCTATTTAACTAAGGCTGTGGCCAAATGAAGGCAGTCCCTGAGGGAGGGATAGGGGAGAGTGGGAAGAGACAGCAAGTCTCAGAGCTGCAGTTTACTCAGCTTCAACGCAGTAAGAAAAAGACAATAAGAAAAGAGACCTCTCAAGATCAAAGAAAGGGATGGAACAATATGTGAACACTTTGGAAACTAGGAAGTGGTGTGTGAGCACGGATTACTAATGGGTTATCGGGGTGCCCGCCTAAAAAGCTCCTTGTTTTCAAAGTCCCTGGTCCCCTACCCTCTTCAGACCCTGACCACCAAAGGTAAACAGAGGAGATGAAGAGCAAAGGATGGAGAAAGGACCGGTGAAGAAAAGAGGAACGAAGGAAGTGGAGTGGGGAGGGGGGCCAAGAGGCAGAAAGCATGTGGCTGGAGCTCCACGCCTCTGAGGAAGGAAGGAGAGGGTGACCTGGGATGCTCTCCCCACCCCTCCCCCTCTTCATTCCCCGGAGGTCTGCCCCCATCCAGCCACAGCCCAGGCGGAGTGGGGGAAGGCAGGGGCGGCGCCGAGGGGAATGAATAATTGAAGTATTAGGGAGGAGGAAGAAGAAGAGGAAGAAGAAGAGGAGGCGGGAGCCGCCTGCACAGAGTCCTCCCCAATCCGCACCCCACCCCCCCTCCGCCGCCCGGAAGTCGCTCCCCGCCTCCTGCTCCGCCAACATGGCCGCGAAGTCGGATGGAGCGGTGGCCGCGGCCGGCCCGGGGCCGGAGGAGGCGGCCGGAGGAGCCCGGGGCAGTGCAGGAGGGCGCGGGGAGGCGTCAGAGGTAGCCGGGGGGCCCGGGGTGACGGGGGCTGGGGGCCCGGGGCCGCGCTACGAGCTGCGGGACTGCTGCTGGGTGCTGTGCGCGCTGCTCGTGTTCTTCTCCGACGGCGCCACGGACCTGTGGCTGGCGGCCTCCTATTACCTGGAGGGTCAGCACACCTACTTCGGCCTCACGTTGCTGTTTGTGCTCCTGCCCTCGCTTGTCGTGCAACTGCTCAGCTTTCGCTGGTTCGTCTACGACTATACGGAGCCCGCGGGGGCCCCGGGACCCGCCGTCAGCACCAAGGACAGCGGTGCCGGCGGGCCGGTCATCAGCACCAAGGACAGCGCCGTCGCCTTTCGGACCAAAGAAGGCAGTCCTGAGCTGGGCTCCCGACCCGCGCCCTCCTCGGCCAGCACCTACCGCCGCCGTTGCTGCCGCCTCTGCATCTGGCTGCTGCAGACCCTCGTCCACCTCCTGCAGCTCGGCCAGGTCTGGAGGTAGGAGAAGCTCAGGTGGAGAGAACCGCGTTGGAGGAGTGGGGGTGGTAAGGGGCTGCCCACCGCCCCAGTCCTTGTATTACCCTCCACGCCCCCTTATGTCCTGACCTCCGCCCCGCCCCACCCTATTACAGTTCTGATTCCTTCTCTGCCGGCTCTTCACTGATCTCTGCCCTCTAACTCTGACCAGCTTCAATTCCATCCTCTCTGATCTGGCTACTAAAGATAGGGAATGGGGCAAGAAGAAAGAGAAAGAGATCATCAGGGGTGTGTGAATGAGGAGGGCCCAGGGCCAACGGAGATGAATATGAAGCTTGGAACAGGGCCCCAGGGCTCCATCCAGCCCTGTCCTACTCCAGTCTGCCTGAGTGCTGAGTCTGAGCCTGGGCTTAGGAAAGATCTCAGAAGTCCTTTCCTGCTGTCAAAGATTCTCAGTTTGGAATTGCAGTCCATTCCCAACCTCCCATGAGAAACAGAATTTGAGGCAACTAAATGAATATCCTGCCCAAACTTTTTGGGCTTTTGGGAAAGGGTGTACTGGACCCAGCTGAGAAGGTGTCTAGCTCTTTCTGCTTCCTAAGATTTCTTCAGTGTCTCTACCTTTACCCTCAAAAGAAACAGGGCCATGGGGATATGGGATCTTAAATCTGAGGTTAGATAGCCACTAGCTGTTCTTTCATCTCAGGACAGTAAGACAAAACTGAGGCTTTGCACAGCAGCCTAATTCTAGGCTTCCTCTGCCAGGACTGAGGGTGCCTGCTGAGCTGAGCTGAATTAATTGGAGACAGGGGGAATTCTGAACCTAGGGTTTCCCTTGAGTCTGTATTTCTCTAGTAAGTTGGGCTGTACTGTGTACTGACAGAATGAACTTGCCTACTATTTGAACTTAGGCAAACCCCTCCTCCCTCCAAGCCTGTTTCCTTACCTGTGAAATGAGGGAGATTCCCTCTTTTTCTCATCTCATTGACTTACCATCACATTTTGTTACCTCTTTGGGTTGGGCAGGTGAGGAAAGGTCTTTGTAAAAGCCCTGCAGACTATAACATATTTTAGGAATATAGTAGATTATCATGATTATCACAGATGTGGGGAAAACATGGAAAAAGTCAATGCTACTTCAGAGTAAAGGGTGATTATTGCTGTTGTTAAGTTTATTCTGCTACTTGTTAACATGTTCTGCTAAACTCAGTAGATTCAGTTCTGGGCTGAGGGTTGGAAACAGGACTCCCAGGGTTTGTCCCAGCTGCTTACTTGCTGTGTCACCCTTGTTATGTTGCCAAATCTCTCTCTGCCTTGGTTTCCCCATCTATGCTTTGCCTAGATGTTCTGTGTATTCCATTTAGTTTGCCCTGGGGGAAGAGGTGGGTGGAACACTATCCACACAAGGTGGTGGTATTATTATTAGCTTGACACATAAAAATATTCATGTCTACATCCAGGAACTAATCTGCATTTATCATTCTGTGCCCGAGTGGACAGATGGTGAAAGATATTTTTAGATTCTGAAATGGTAACTTCCTATTCTTGGTAGCCAAAGCTTCATCCCCCTTTCCCTTCAGCCTAAAGTGGGCCAACTGCCCCTTGACTCACTGGCTACCTCAAAACCTCCTTCTCCCTATGCTCAGAATCTACTTACAAGAAATGAATAGTTTTTTTCTTGAACATAAAACTGAATTTCCCTCAAACAGAGCGAAAAATGACAACAGGGTGGGGGTGGGGGTCTCAGGAGAGTGGCCGCAGATGGCTGAGAGTCCGTTGAACTCCATGGTTTCTTAGATGAAAGGGCTAGCAATTTCTACTCAACCCTATTTGTAAAGTGAGGGGGTTGGGATGAGGTGATTTTGCAGGGATGACAAACTAATAGCTCTTGGATTGAACCTGGGCTACAGTAGTGTTTTGTCTAGCTTGTATAGTATTTCAAAAATTTAGAGTCCTCACTCTCCCTTGGAAAAAAAAGGCATCTAGCAGTTCCAGGCCTAGAACAATTTAGACAGGATATTTGTGCTTCAGTTTGCCCAGTTCCATTCTCTTTGATCACATCTGGACACAAGACCCTAATTTACAGTTCTGTAACAATTGTTTTATTAAGCACTCACTTTGCACCAGCCTATTGGTTGCCTTTTTACCTGCTTCATCTCCTGTATCCCTCCTAGGAATCCTGTAACATGGTTGTATTATCATTCCTACTTAGCAGATGAAGGAATGGAGGCTCAGAAAGGGGACATCCTTGCCCAAGGTCACACGACTAGAGAGTAGAAGCGTTGGGACTCAAGACTCTCTGCCTTCAAAGCTCAAGTTCAATTTATTTACCCTGCAATTCTGCCACTAAAGTGTCCCCCAAGCTCAAAGAATTATGAATCTGAGATCCCAAGATTCCAGGATGATAGAAAGTCAGGGCTTCTGCTAGACTGAGATAAGAATGGGAAAGGAGGGGGAGGGAGTTGAACTATGTGGATAAGGATGGGGAGACAGTGCATATTGTCAGAAAAGTGCTGGATTGGGGGTAGTGTGGGGATCAGGAGACTTTATGTGGGTTTGTAACTAGCTTGCTAGGTGACCTTGGGCGAGGGCTTTTCCCACCTCTGGGCCTCAGTTTTCCTGTATGTAAAATGAGAATAATAGATTTGATGACCTTAAGAGCCTTCCCTTTTCTGGAATTCTGACTCTGGGTCTAGTTATCAGGGCTGAAGCCTCTGGGCCCCTGTCCCCAAAGCTTTGGATTCTAAAATGACTGAGGATATGGCTGCTGCTGCTAAGTCACTTCAGTCATGTCCGACTCTGTGCATAGACAGCAGCCCACCAGGCTCCCCTGTCCCTGGGATTCTCCAGGCAAGAACAGTGGAGTGGGTTGCCATTTCCTTCTTCAATGCATGAAAGTGAAAAGTGAAAGTGAAGTCACTCAGTTGTGTCCAACTTAGCGACCCCATGGACTGCAGCCTACCAGGCTCCTCCGTCCATGGGATTTTCCAGGCAAGAGTACCGGAGTGGGGTGCCATTGCCTTCTCCGGAGGATATGGCTAAATGGAGGCAAATCCAGACGAGAAGCCACCAGGATTAGTATTCCTAGAAACTAAGCAATGTGGGCACAACGTGTTTGCTTACCATGTGAAAGGTTCCCACAAAGAACCGCTTCACTGTTAGGTGGGACTTGGTGCAGATGTTCTCACGGGTGGAACCTGGGGTAATGAGGAAGGAGATGTGTGTGTGTGACCTGCAGAATCAAAGCTGGGGGATTGGCCAGTCATTTACTTCCTGAAATTTTGAATAAATTAATCCAAATAAATTACTCTGAAACCTAAAGATGTTTTTCAACTCCTCATGCTTGTACTGATACAATGCTGAATCGAAATTTGAATACTTTTAAGGAGCTAGATTAAAAAAAAAAAAAAAAAAAAAAGGAGCTAGATAACATAGACCTGTGTCAGTACATGGGTTTCAGTCAAGGGACAGTATGAGGCAAGCCTAGAGAAGATGAAGCTACTACCCAACTCCAGCTGATGGTGCCATGTGAAATCATGGACCAGGCGTTGTCTTGATTTCTCTTGAGAAATCAGAAATTGGGTTTTTTTTTGGGGGGGAGGGGAGCTGAATTCTGCCAGTATTTAACTACTAATTAAGGTTTTTAAAAATAATGTCAACTACATGAAATAAATGTGGGCCCCATCCTCCTTGTAACTTCTGGCCAGCTCCTCACAGTTGATTGAAGTCCTTTGTTTTTCTGTTCTCAAACAATGGGTATTATTATTTTAAATGCAAAATGGGGCTCTGAGGTGGGAGAGGAAAGGAAGGAATTCACAGACACTGTTCACCCTCCAAGCCTCAGCAGGCCCCATGTGAGGTGCTCGAGGAATGTGATCCTTTTTTTGCCCTGAAACCTTCCCTCTGGTGGCAGTTGATTTACCCATTTATAAGACAAAAAGTGAGACTTGGAGAAGTAAAGTAACTTGCCCAAGGTTAACCATCGAGGCAGCAGGGGAGAGGTGAGATGTCCACCTACTTTTGTCCAGTTCCCAAGCCCAAGCTCTATCCCTGCTACCATCACGCTGGCTGCATTAGAAGATTCCAGAGCAATGGCCCAGCACAGAAACAGATTGATACCTGAGAGAACACACAGATCCTCTGGTCAGACACGAAGCTGGCTGTGGGCTGGACACCAACCTGTGTATTCATCCCTTTCTGCCCAGCGCTCCTCCCCGCCCTGCACAACCCTCTGAGCTGTTAAGCCACTCAGCACTGTTAAGCCAATTAAAGTCCTAACCCTGTCCCCTCTGACCCCGTGGGCAGCAGAGCAGTAAGCCATGAATCCTGCTTTCCCTAATCTTAAACTCACTGGGCCCTAGCTTTGCCCAGATAAGCATGATTTGTTAAGCCAATTAGTGGGAGATGATCTGGCATGGGATTCCTCCCAGGCTGTCGGGATCTGGGGACCCCAAACAGGAGGGAGAAGAAGGAAGGAGGCAAACTGGACATCGAAGGCCCTCCCTCTAACACCTCCTCCATGTTTAGGCCCCAGTATTGCTCCCTCTGCCTCCTCACAAGCTCTGCACTCAAGAAAAGTTTGAAGATGAATTAGTGACCTCCCTGGTGTGAAAACCAGGCTCTGGGTTTCCTCTCTGGGAAACTCTATTCTTCACATAATGGTTAAGAGCATGAACTCTGGATTCAAATGTGCTCGATTCAGATCATAACTGTACCACATTATATATGTGATCCTGACAAGACACATAATCTCTCTGTGCCTGAGTTTCATCCTTTATAAATGAGACCATAATGGTGTCACCTCTTGGGTTGTTTCGAGGTCTCACGAGATAATATACCAAGGGTTTAGCAAAGAACCGGCCCATCATTAAGTATTCAGAACCGCTGGCAGTGGTTCATACCATCAGCCCGAGCTTTATTCCCTGTGGAAAGAGTTTGTTCACGGAGTAAGTGGTCTGAGAGTGGGCAGGAAGGTAAGAGGGCCTAGAAGGCCCCTGAAGCCATAGGGACATGGCAGCTGTGCACTTAATCTGTAATCATTCATTCCACAAATACATGGAGCACCAGCTGTCTACCAGGCACTGCTCTAAGTGCTGGAAATAGAGTGGTGAACAAGACAAAGTCTTGGCCCTCTTGGAGCTCAAAACTCCAGTGGGAGAAACCAATAAACATAATATAAATTACCTAGTATAAACATAATATTTAATAAAAATATAACACAGAATATAAAATATAATGGGTCAAGATAGTGGTAAGCCCTAGGGAAAAAGTGAAATGGGTGAGAGTGTAGTCCTTCAAGATAAGGTGGTCAGGGCAGCCTCTCTGAGGGGTGGGCACATGGGCAGAGGGCTGAACAGAGTGAGGGGGAGCTGTGTGGACATCTTGGGATGGGTGTTCCAGGCATAGGAAAGGAACAGAGGAAGAAGTCTCTGGGGCAGAGGAGAGAGCTGAGGGGAGAGTGTAAGAAATGATTGTGGACAGGTTGGCTGGGGTTGGACAACACAGAGCCAAGGGGAGGTTTGGGGTTTTCACTCTGCACAAAGTGGGGAGCCCAAGAGGATTTGAGCAGAGGAGGAACAGGATCTGGACTTAGGTTTTACAATGATCACTCTGGCAGCTGGATGCAAAATGGACTGGAGGGAGGCCAGGGTAAGTCCAGAGACCCACAAAGAGGCTGCTTAATGATTCAGGTGAGAGAAGATGGGAGCTGGACCAGGGCAGTAGCAAAGCAGGGAGGGACCTGTTTCAAGCATAGCAGACAGGACAGCTTTTCTTCTTTGGTCAGTTACCACATTGAGCCCAGTTAACAGTTAAGAACTCATACTCTGGAATCAGCCTTATTACCTGTGTCTGCCGCTTTCTGTGATTTTGGGCAAATGGTATAACTTGTCTATGCCTTAACTTTCTCATCTGCAAACTGGACATACTTCCTAACAATATCTATCACGTGTGATCTGGAGGAGTAGTGAATTAAAGAATGTATGTGTAGCACAGGAGCTGGAACACAGGAAGTGCTCAATTCTCAGTAACCATTACTATTTGTATTATTATAAAACAGGTCAGGAGTTGGATTCCACAGTGGTTTTCAAACTGTTTCACCTCTTACAATCATTTCAGCTTGAGCATCTCAAGTTTCTCTTTTCTTGATATGATGACTGCATTTCTAAGATTTTGTTTTGACAGCCCTACAACTGAAACATGTTTTACAATCCCTTGAACTCTGTGACTATCAGCAAGGTCCCTCCCTGCTCTGACCTTGCGGGGTTGTTGCAGTCGAGCCTCACCACCCACCTCCTGGGAGACCCCTCTCCAGGATGCTCTCCACCCTACCGTCCTCCCCTCTCTGCCCAGCTGGGAGCAACAGGCCATTAGAGCAGCCCCTAACAGACACAGCGGCGGCAGTTGGGCCCAGTGTCCCCTGTTTGATCTATAAAGACCACACAGGAGAAGCCCTGGGGGAGTAGGGAGGGCTGCCAGGAAATGGCTTTGAACCCCCGGCAGCTGGGGCGAAGGTCCCTAGGGAGAGGAAGGAAGATGGGCTGGGATTACTCTGGCCTCTCCATTCACCACTCAGCCTTTGTAAGGGCCTCGGAATTCTTCCCTTGGGAAATCCTATCAGCCTCCAGTGCCTCCCCTCCCCAACCTACCCCTCCCCATCCTGCCTCCACCTGCAGCCGGAATGATAATTTGAAAGCTCAGAGCTGACCCTGCCATACTGTAGCCAGAGGGCCTGCCCTGGCTCCCCTCTGTCCGTGGAGCGAGTCTTATAGCTGTAGCCTGGTGTCAAGCCCCTTACCTCCTGCCCTTTCATCTCCTCAGCACTCTGCCCACCCCCGATGCCCACCCCCCCATAAGCCACACGCTCTTTTCCTTCGTGCCTTGAGCAGCTGCCTGCTCTCCTTCCTTCAGCAACACCTCCCTCGCCCTTCATCTTCCACCCAGTGAAACTCTGCACTCCCTTCAAGGCCAAGCTCAAATGCTACCTCTGGGAACTCCCTGACAGTCCAGTGGTTAGGGCCCTACACTTCTACTGCAGAGGGCACAGTTTCCATCCCTCTTTTGGGAACGAAGATTCTGCATTCTGCAAGGTGCAACCAAAAAAAAAAAAAAAAAAAGAGAGAGAGAGCCACCTCTTCGGAGTAGCTTTCCTTGAACAAACCCAACATGTGCCACTTTCTACCCCTCAGACCCCAACTCCCACCCCCTCAATCAGACAGACTGTTGTTTGTTCTTTCATCTAAAATGGAAATTGCTTGCTTATTTTGTCTGTTTAAAAAGTAATTGTATGTGCTCGTTGAAACTTCAGGCAGCACATGAGAGGTCCAAAGAAGACTGTCCTTGCTCATGATCTCTGGGGGCTGAGAGGTGGGGTTAGGAGAGACTTTTCCCTTATTAACTAGGTATTTCTTATATCACTTGAAGATTTTACTCTGGCTTTTAATTAACCAAGAAATACATATATACATTTTACCCATACACATTTTAAAAACATGTTTGTAAAAAAAAATCTGTTTGTAAAAAATCAGATGTTATTAAGAAAAAAAAAAAAAGAATTATAACTACAATTTTAGAGACTTAGATTAGACCATTCCTCTTCAATCCTGTCAGGTTGGGAGTGTGATAATGTAGAATAAGGACTGTTGAGCCCAAACTCTGACTCTGCCACTTATGAGCTGTGTGACCTTGAGCACATTACTTAACCTCTCTGGGCCTGTTTCCTTATCTGTGAAGTGGAATAATAACATGCCTATACAAATGGCCCTTGCGAAGGCTGTTGAATTAATATATGGAATTTGCTTTGCACAGTAATCAAAACATCATACATTCTCGATTAGTGTTAGCTAGAGTTATTGGCTTATTGTTACAGATGTGGAAGTTGAGACACAGAGAGGTAATAGCCTCTCAATACATAAATAGGAAAGCCAGTACATGGGGAGCCATGCAGTCGGGCTCCCAAGCCCACATGTGTAACTACCAAAACATGCTGCCTTCTACTAGTTAAGCGTATTCTTAGAAAACAAATAATCATGTATTGCTTTGGAAAGAGAAAAAGTCAGAAAAGTAATTTTTAAATTTTATTTTAGTATAAAATACCTACTGTTAACACATTCTGGGTTCTTCCTCTTAGACTTTCCCCCCAGGCACAATTACTCATTCTTCTTAGCCCCACTGTCCTGATCAGATTCTGTTGTGATCCTTGCCCACCTGGTTGGTTTTCTTACCAGATTACAAGCCCCTGGGGAGTTGAAGCCTTGTTCATTCTTCTCTCTGTCCCCCATGGTGAGTGACTCCAAGCAGACCCTCTGTTACTATTGGTGGCCTTGTACCCAGCCAGCTTTGATGAGGTCCATAGGAGATTCTTGGGGCTCCCTGGTGGCTCAATGGTACAGAGTCCTCCTGCAATGCAGGAGAAGCGAGTTCAATCCCTGGGTCAGGAAGATCCCCTGGAAGAGGGCATGGCATCCCACTCCAGTATTCTTACTGAGAAAATCCCATGGACAGAGGAGCCTGGCAGGCTATGGTCCATGGGGCCACAAAGAGTCAGACACATCTGAAACAACTGAGCCTGCATTGGAGATTCTCAGAACATGAAGTCTGTTGAAGCAGGGTTTGCATCTGCGGCTGAAGAGGGGAGCACTAAGGCCATGTGGGAGCACTTCACTGTGTAGACATGACACTGGGGTCTGCTTAGGCCTTCATCTGCAGCTGCAGCCCTCCAAACTGTCAGTGAAGAAATGCAGGCTCAGGGCAATACATATGTATTAGTGCAAGATATAGTAGGAGCAACCCTGGGGCTGAGTTCCCAGGAGGATGCACGAGCGGCTGACTCAGGAGAGAGAAGAAGTAAAGTTCCTTGTATGCAGTAAGTGCTCAATAAATTTTCACATGAACTGAATAGAATCTTGAAAATCAGAACTTTTCCCCCACTGTTAATATTCTGGGTTCTCCCTCTCTGACTAAAAGTTACTATTACTAATGTGGCTTTAAACAAATTTTATTTTACATTGGAATATAGCTGATTAACAATGTTGTGTTAGTTTCAGGAGTATAGCAAAGTGATTCAGTTATACATATATATGTATCTATTCTTTTTCAAGTTCTTTTCCCATTTAGGGTATTACAGAATATTGAGGAGAGGTCCCTGACTTATACAGTAGATCCTTGTTGATGATCTAGTTTAAATATAGTGGTGTGTACATGTTAATTTCACACTCCCAATCTATCCCTCCCCTCTTCTTTACCCCCTGGTAACCAAAAGTTCATTCTCTAACTCTGTGAGTCTGTTTCTAAAATCAGAATCTTGAGCAAGACATTTCACTGCCTGGGATTCAGCTACCCCATCTGTAAAGTTCAGCTGGGGCCTTGGGGATCCTGGATGAGTTTTCCCAGGACTCAGACAAGACAGCAAAGTAGCTAAGAGCTTGGAGCAGTGGTACAGCCCATGGCACCATGGCTTCCTCACTAGGTGACCTTGGGCAAGTTGCCCCACCAGCTGGAGCTCTAGTTGCATTGTGAAATGGGATGATAGAACCCACCCCTTAAGGTTCTTGTGAAGATGTTTTGAGGGACTTCCCTGGTGGTCCAGTGGTTAAGACTCCACGCTTCCAAAGCAGAGGACACAGGTTTGATGCCTGGTCAGGGAACTAAGATCCCACATTCTGTGTGTCCAAATAAATAAATAAATAAATGTTTTTTTTTTGTTTTTTTTTTTTTAAGGAGCCATCATTACGTTAAATGACCACATTCACTTATTTAAAAAAAAGATGTCTTGAAATAATATAAATGCATGGGCCTTCACATACTATTTTCTCAGAAAATATTTACCACCAATTAGGCTTCCCTGGTGGCTCAGAGGTTAAAGCGTCTGCCTGCAATGTTGGAGACCTGGGTTCGATCCCTGGGTCAGGAAGATCCCCTGGAGAAGGAAATGGCAACCCACTCCAGTATTCTTGCCTGGAGAATCCCATGGACGGAGGAGCCTGGTGGGCTACAGTCCACAGGGTCGCAAAGAGTCGGACACAACTAAGCGACTTCACTTCACTTCACTTTACTTCATTATTGGCCCAAGTAGCAGCCCATCCTACTTGCTTAGTAAGAAGACAGGGGTTGGGAGAAGGGCATCAAGGGACCTGACGCTTACTACCTCTCACCCCCAGACCTCTCTTGCAAGGAAGGAGACTTATCTGTGACTCAGAGACAGTGTGAGGATAGGTGACAGGAGGTTAAAGGGAGGCAGAAGCTGTTTGATAAGAAGGAAGATCACCTTGACAATCAAGCTGCCCCTAAGAAAGTGGGTTGCCCCAAGCGTGTGAACTCCACATCACCAGACATGGATGCAGACAAAAGTGGCTGACTTTGGCAGGGGAGCTGAGCAGGGCCTCCTGTCTTCAGTTTGGAGGATAAACCAGTCATCTCTACAGCCCCTCACAGTTCTGAGTCTGTGGATCTGACTTGAGGGCTTTGTGACACTTATCTGCCAGACCACAGGTTGCAAATCAGTGGCCCAACAGCAAGTCCAGCCTAAGACTGTGTTCATTTGGCCCACATCGTACCTTTTCCCTTCCTGTTTAATGAAACTTTATTATGGAGATAATTTAAGTATATAAAAGCAGAGGGAACAGGATAATGATTCCTCCATGTACCACCAGCCTGTTCCAAGAATGATCAACTCCTGGCCAGCACCATCTGAAAGAACTTTCTGCAGTGATGGAAATTTCGTGTGTGTGTGTGTGTGTGTGTGTGTGTGTGTGTGTGTGGTATCATTGCATCCATAAATATTTCAGTACATTAAAAAATAGACTTTTAAAATTTAACTAAAATATGTAATACTGTCACCATACCTAAAAAAGAAATAATAATTTCTTTTAAATTCACATGGTAGCTTTAAAATTTGTTGCCAACATTTCCAAATTGAGTTTTGTTTCGTTTTTTGTTTTTTTGCATAAGTATCCTAATTCCCAGCTCTTCTTGAAAAATTGAAATTCCAGCCATACTGGCCTCACATTCTCCCTTCCAAAGGCAGCAATCAGTTGGAGCTGAGGGACAGCTGCCTTTTTAGACAGGACACCACTCTATCATTCCCCAGAGTACCTAATAATATCAGCTCAGCCGCTCTACCATCTAGGATCCATCAGACCAGACAAACAAAATGGTGCTTTTTTTCCCTGCCTTGATCTTCAAGCAACTTCAAATGTCACCAGGAGACCAGGATCTAACTCCCTCTCCCTCACAGTCTCACATCATCCCAATGTTGTACAAGGATTTCAGGAAAAGGGGGAACAAAGAGCCTTGGGCTAGAGTATGGAGTCCTGGATTTTAGTCTCTGATGTGCACCCATTTCACAGATGGGGAAAGTGAGGCCCTGAGAAGGAAGGAGATCTGGCTGTGCTCACACAGTGAAGGACATGAGGCAGGAACCTGGTCCCAAACACTTTGCTGGAGAAGAGCCACCTGCTTCTCTGCAAGGCAAAGAGAGAAGCACTGGTTGGGAGCTGACTTCAGTGGGTGGGTTGAGAGAGGGTCTCAGCTTTTCAGCCAGAGCCTAAAATTAGTGGCAGGGAGATGTTTGGCCTTAGCCCAGCAAAAAAAAGTGCTGTGTCTCTGCAGGGGGCTGCTGAGGAGGAAGGAGACAGCCTAGCTCTCAGCACCATACGAAACGGGAGCCAAACGTGTAAGATCGCATCCTTTACTGACATTTATGACTCATTGGGCTGCCAGCTCCAGGAAGGTCCCATTTTGCATCCTTGCAGGAGCACACGGCATTGACGGGTGGACAGATGGGGAGGGAGCCGCAAGGCCATTCCCCCCAAGAGTGTACTTGGCCACAGTACAGGTGAGGTAGCTATGTAATTGGAGGCCCAGTGTTTCCCAGGGAACATACAGATCACATCTAGGTCCTCAGCCTGATTCGTGTCCTGCCGTGAAATGGGGGAGTTGTCCATCCCTAACCTGAGGTGCAATTCTGATGCTTCTTGCTATTGACCCTGGGCAAATCACTTCTCCAAGTGCCTGCTAAACATTTCTGAGGCTCATCTCTTCTGTCTGGGCCATCCTCACCTCTCACCTGGTACCTGGTCTCCCACCCTCCACCCTTGCCTCCCTCCAATCTGTTCCCTACAGCCAAGGTACTCCCTCTAAAATGCAGAAGTGCTATCTCACGTGATCTTCATCCTCTTGCTTAAAACCTCTCTTTGACTTCAGATAAAGACTAAATGCTTCACCATGGACCCCTCATCCCTTGCTTCCTTGTCTCCTTTTCGGGAGCTATAGCTGTTCTGACTACTTACTTCTCCCTCCCAACTCAGGACCTCTGCCCATGTTGTTCTTCTGCCAGAAACCCCCTTTCTTCCCTTTACCTGGTTAACTCCTGTGCCTGCTTCAGATCATGGTTCAGTAGCCACCTCCTTCAGAAAGCCTTCCCTGACTGCCACGCTCTTCCCCAGCTGGGCCCTTCTCTAATAGCACTGCCTTCCTCAGCGCTGGAGCACAGAAGCTGGCTGGAGCACGTGTAGAAGCCACAGGATGTCTGTTGTTTCAGGTTTACATGATGATTTCATTAACGTCCAGGTCCTCCATCAGGTCTGTCTCGCTCCTGAGAGTGCTTAGTACAGCTCCTGGCATACAGTAGGTACTCAAAAATGCTGGGTGAATAAATGTCAGTGAACCTCCTCTTTTCTGAGACTCAGTTTCCTCATCTGGAAAATGGGAATCATGCCCACAAAATGTCATAAGCCGCACTGAGGATGTTAGCAAAGTACCTACAGAAGGTCTTCAGTGAGTGGTTCTTGTTTTCTGGAGGAGGGCAAATGCCCTGAAGAATACCTTGCCCTGAAGGAAAGTCCCTGGCCCTCTGTCTTCTGAGGACAGATTGAGTCAGCACCAGGGAAAGTCAGCGAGGAATAGGTTTCAGCCCCACCAGAAACTACAAGACCTCCTCTTCTTGCTGGAGCCTCTGAGTGTCTGCTTCTTAAAACTTCTTATTGGCTGAGTGCTCCGCACTGGGCTGGGCATTTTATACAAATCACCACTTTCTTTCTTTTTTTTAATGGTTTTTATTTATTTTATTTTTGGTTGCCCTGAGTCTTCATTGCTTTGTGCAGGCTTTGTCTAGTTGCAGCAAGCAGGGGCTACTCCTTGGTTGTGATGTGCAGGCTTCTCATTGTGGTGACTTCTCTTGTTGCAGAGCACAGGCTCTAGGCACGCAGGCTTCAGTAGTTGTGGCACATGGGCTTAATTTCACCAAGGCATATGGAATCTTCTCAGACCAGGGATCGAACCCATGTCCCCTGCGTTGGCAAGTGGACTCCTAGCCACTGTGCCACCACGGAAGTCTCAACACTTTCTGATTTCATAGCTACCCAGAAAAGGTGAGCATTGAACAGAGGGGTTCAGAGAGGGACACAACTTGCCCAAAACTACACAGACAATAAATGACGGCATCAGGATCTGAACTCAGAGCTCCCTGACTCTAAAGGTTGACTCTTTCCCTCTGCGCTTGACAGCCTTCAACTGGGGGCTTATAAAATACATTCATACTCCTTATTCATCCATTCAAGAATTCAACAAATATATACTGAATTAACAATGTGCCAGGCACTGGTGGCATAGCAGAGAAGAGGACAAGCGTGGTCCCCACACTCATGGAGAGACAGACAAGAAATATGTAAGTAAGTAAATCAGATCATCTCCAGTTGTGATGTATATTATTAAGAAAATAGGGTAACTTGACCAGAAAGTGGCCAGAGGGGCAGAAGTGCTTTGGAAGGCGGGGCAGGGAAGATCTGGGAAGGACTCTCTGAGGAGGTGACACTGTGCTGAGGTGGAAAGAATAGAATTTGCCAGGTGTTGTTAAAGCCCTTTTTAGGCAGAGGCCCTGAGGCTGGAAAGAGCTTGGAGTATTCACGAAGAAGCAAGACCAGTGTAGCTGGTGATGGGGGAGATGGGGAGGGTAGGGGGAGATGGGGAGGGTAGGGGGAGATGGGGAGGGTAGTGGGAGATGAGGTCCTAGAGGTGGGCAGGGGCTGGATCACACTGGGCCCCAAAGATTATGGTGAGGATTTTATTCTAAGGGGAGTAGTGAGTGACATGACCTGATGGAGGGTTTTGCAGAACCCCTCAGGCTGCTGTGTGAAGTATCTGGTCTAAGAGGGCAAGGATGGAGGGAAGGAGATCAAGGTGCACAGAGGCTACCGCTGCTTGGGGTTGGGTGGCTTGGACCAGAGAAATAACAGAAATGGAGAGAAATGCTTGGGTTCAGGACACAGCAGTAGGGTCTTAGTGTTATCAGAACTAGATTGGTGGGGAGATGGGCCTAATGAAAACTCCCTGGGGCAAGCAAGAATCAGGTTTCTGGGACCTATTTTATAGGAAGACTAAAGCCCACAGAGGGGCTGGACTTTCCCAGAAAGACCCAGCCTTGAGTCTGGGTCTCCTGACTCTCCAACCAAAATTGTTTCTTCCCCCTCAGGTAATTCCCGCCCCCCCCCCCCACGTAATTCCAGACAAAGCTTTTAGGTCCAGCCCCGTCCGACATGGGTCCTCCCGGACAGCACTCTGCATACCCTCCAGGCAACCGAAGCACCTTCCCTGGAGCTGGGGCCCATGGAGAGCCAAGTCTGAGTCCTAAGTCTGGTGCAAACTTGCTGGGTGACTTTATACAAGTCGCCATCCCTTTCTGGGTCTCAGCTTCTTCATAAGGATAGTAATAGGGATACTATCAAATAAGGATAGTAATAGTGTCCACTCCAAAGATTTGCTGTGAGGAATGGACACTATGTATAAAAAGCACAGCCTGTCATACAGTTGGTGCTCAATAAGTGTGAGCTATTATTGTTATTAATGCCTGCACACTATCCCCATACAGACTGCCAGAGCGGCAGTGGGCTCAGTTGGTCCAGCGTTCCTGTTCCTTCCCATCAACCTTGCCTGGTCACCCTCCAGAGCCTGCAAGCCGGACCCACACTGAAGACCAGAGAGCTGGCTGTGGTGCAGGGCTGTTCCTGGATGGAGCAGGAGCGGGGGAGCCGCTGGAAGCTGCTGTGTTTTTTGGCCCAGAGCTATGAGGGGGCGTGGAGAGGGACGAGAACACACACTCGGAAACACCGAGATCGACAGATGGAGGCGCCGAGGATGTGAGAGACGCAGACAGACAGAGAGAGCCCTGGAGTCGGGAGAGGGGGAGCAGGCAGGGGAGGGCGGCCGGAAAACTGGCAGTCACGCGAGCCACGAGCTGAGCAACAGACCAGCAGATGGACCAAGCCATGGAGAGACGGAAAGACAGACAGACTAACAGGCAGTAGCCACGAAACAGCCAGAAAGACAGACAGAAGAGCAGACCTGGTATCCAAGGGGACAGACAGACTATCCTGACATCCAAGGGACAGAAAGACAGATAGGCTGACTGAGGACCCCAGCGTCAAGCTGACTAATAGATGGACATGGTATCTGAAAGACTAGGTGACCTGTAGTCCAAGGACTGACCCAAGGTCCCAGGGTGACACTGACTGACAGACAAGTAGATTGATTGACAGTAATGGAAGAACAGACACATAAATAGGTTGACCCTGCATTCACAGGAAAGACACAACAACAGGCTGATCTGAGCCAGAGACGGAGACAATGACCCACAAAGAAGTGGGACTGAGGACCACAGAGAGACGGGTCCAGGCTGACCATCTGCACGGAGACTAAGGCCAATGCCAGCAACCCTGATTAGTGCCAGAGACTCGGGGTAACCCAGGAGCACAGGAGACAGACAGGGTGACCCTGACACTGGGCCCAGAAGCTTCTGGGCTTCTCAGGGATGTGGGATCCCTCATCCTTCTCCCTTCTGCTTCTTAGAGAGGAGCCCTCAGTGCTGGGGTATGCTGGGCCTAGGGAGAAGGGAATGAGCTCTGTCCATCTCCTGCCAGCTGCCTGCTCGTGGCGGGGGACAGCCTTTTGGATCCTTGAGTGGAGGGATGTCACACCTCCACTGCAGATTTCTCTTTTCTCCAGGCTTGCTTGTTTTGCTCCCAACCCCAGTCTTAACTATAAACACTTACTGTTCCAATTTCCTCCCAGACAGTCTTCTTCTCTGAGCCCAAGACTGGGAGTCAGCAAATTAGATCTAAAATAAGACTTCTGAGCACCTGTTTCCTCACCGGTAAAATGGGGGTGGTAGAAACTGTCTGTTAGGTTCGGTGCACACCAGCCTCAGGCAGTTTAAGGCTGTGGGGAAGGGGGGATGTCAGCGTTAGCGAGGAACATCAGGGAAGGCTTCCTGGAAGAAGAAGGACAGATATCCCAGCTCTATGCAGACTCAGGCAAAGAAGCCCCAGGGCTGCCAGGGTCAGGAGGGAGATGCTTGCAAACACTCATGCACGTGTATTCATTCAACAAATATTTATCGAGTGCCGACTACACGTACTGATGCTGAGGATATAGTGGGGACCAAAATGGATGAGGTCCCAACCCTCAGTGAACCACAGTAGTGTAAATTAATAAATAAGATTGTATCATAAGGTACGTTAAGAAGAAAATGACAGAGTGACATGAGAGACGAGAGGGATTCAGCAAGAGTGGAGGGGCAACATGGGATGGGTGGCCTGGGGGCGCCTCTCTGAGAAGGTGACCTGGGAGTCACAGGAGGATCTGGGGAAAGGGGGCTCCAGGCAGAACAGGCAGCAAGTGCAAAGGTTGGAAGTCAGGAACAAATTGGGCTGGGTTCCAGGAACCTCTAGGGCACGAATGAAACAGTGGTTTGAGATGAGGTAAGAGAAACAGGCAGGACCAGATGGTTTAGGGCCTGCAAGCCAAGGGGAGATGCTTGGATTTTACTCCAAGTGGGAGGGTTTGAGATGGGGAATAACATGATCTGACATGATTAGTTTTTAAAATATTCCATTGGTTGCCATGTGGATAATGGATTACGGCAACAGGGTTGGGGCAGGAGGCAGGGGTGGGGGGCAGGAATGAATATAGGTCTGAGAAAGCAGAGGATAATGATGGCCGGGACCAGGGTGGTGGCAGCGAATGGACAGACTGAGGATATGTTTTGCAGGAGACCAGAGGCACTGCCCCGAGGCTGGGTTCCTTTCCCCAAGACGGGATGTCCTGTGTGGATGGCATCAGTCCCATTTGTGGTGAACTTCTTCCACATAGAATGGAATTGGGTGGGCTTCCTGGAGGAGGTTTTAAGGGAGGCTGCTAGTACGTCAACCACATTTTAATGAAAAGAGAGGCTGCTTGGTGATCAGGAGGAGCCAGAGGCCCCCACCTAGCATATGCTCCCCCTCTCTATGTGCACATCCCCCTACAGTTTACAAATGCTCACAACAAGGGGTGAAATGAGGCTTAGAGAGAGAGAATATCCAAGGCCACACAGCACCCCGGGCAAGGGCAAACCCCCAAACCCAGCATATCCACCTTGCCTCCTGATCCTCACCCCAGTGGCTATGATGTAGACAGGAGGGCAAGTGCTGGCCCCTTTCTAGAGAAGGTAAAACTGAAGCCCAGGGAAATTAGGTTACGTGTCCTGGGCTGGGCTGTTTTAAGACCTTTATGGGCCCTACATCTATCTATCAAGCATATTAAAATGCAGCCATATCAAACATCAAGTGTAAATTATATATAATCAGATGAAAGCCAAATTGCAGTTGACTGGCTGATATGATGTTCTGTTTTGCAGACATTTAATTAAACATTTATTAATTTTGATTCTACAGTTTTTCCCTGTGTTTTAGAGCCAATTTTCCCCCCCGGCTTCAGACGTTTTCCCAGGCCCATGAAAACCTTGCAGGCTTTTGGCAATGAGTGTTTAGTGCAGACTGGAAGGGACAGCCATGGTTTTTGGTCCTGTTGCCAAAAGGGGCAGAATGAGGCTAAACGGAGACCCTTTTATCCCCAGACTGTAGCATGATCTTTCCATGCTCCCCACTGACCCAATGTTCTTGGGTCTCAGAAGTCTTTCTCTTCCCCTCCTGCTTCCTTGCTCCAGCCCACAGTGGCCCTGGGCTGGGTGAGCCCTTTGTCTGCGGTTCGCTTGGGCATGGGTGTTGGGAGCTGGCACGGGAGGGGGCAGGAGTGGGCGGGGAATTGGGCAGGCAGCCTGTCAGTTGGTGATGGATGCTGGCCGGGCCGGGGCCTCCCTCATGCTGACCTAGGCCAGGAAACAGATGGTCTTCCAGCCTGAGGGAAACTTCCAGGGTGTTGCCCTCCCCCAACTCCCCAGGCCCCTTCACATTGGACCAGCTGGTCTCTCCTTCCTGTCCAAAGCCAGAGCCACAGGACTGGGAGAGGGAATGGGGAGCAGGGAGACAGGGGCTGGGACACCTGGTGTGCATTGGGGGGCCTCAGAAGCTCTGGGGGTCATCTTGGTCTCTCTCTTAGTTGCCCCCACTTCTGGCATCTCCAGCTCTGTGCTCAGCCCCTTCCTCTGTGCCCTGCCTTAACTCAGGCCTGTCATCTCATGCCTGGACCAAACCCCAGGCTCACCTGGCCGTCCTCCAAGCCAACCTTCCAGAGTGAGCTTTCTAAGCCACCGAGCTGATCATATCACCCCTGATTCTGGGACCAAATTCAGATTTAGAATGAAGTATGAACTCTTCATTCCAAAAATTCGATGCCCTTCACAATTCTAGTCTTTCAAAGGCCCAGGAAAACCCTTACTTCCAGGCCTGGCAAAACACTGGCCATTCCCCTAAAAAGCCACGTTCTCTTGTGCCTCTGTACCTTCACTTCAGTTGGATCTTCCACATGGAATGCCCTTCTGTGCTTCCTGTATACCTTCCTGTGCTTGCTTTAAAACAGATCAAATGTTTCTTCCTCCAGGACATCTTTCCTGACCCCCTTCCCCAGCTAAAGTTATCCGTCTCCTCTCTGAGTTCCACAGCATCTTAGAGCATCTATTTCAGCTCTTAGCTTATCTCTCTCTCTCATGTGACTATGAGATACTTAAGGGCACAGGGCCTAGCACACAGCAAGAGGTCAAGATACCCTTGCTATGTAAGTGAATATTCTAGTTGCAGAGATCCTTGCAGGGGGCGGGTGGTGGTAGGCAGGGGTCCAAAGAATAGTAATCAGAGGGAGGCAAATTCCTGCTCAATCAGAAGAAACTCAATTTGGCTCTTGAGCGGCTTAGAACCGAAGGCTCTGCCTCAGGAGGTAGAGTATCCCTGTTCTGAGGAGTGTGTGAGCAGAGGGGTAAATGCACAGGCTGGGAACTGCCAGAGGGATTCCAGTGCTGGACGGAAGAGTTAGACTGCAGGACCTTTGCATTTCTTGAGTCAGCTTCTGAGGGAACAGCCCTCTTCCCTGTCCTCACTGCCATCCTGTCACACTGAGGGTGTGTCTACCCCACCCATTGGTCCTGGGAAGACCCAGGGATGGGGAGGAGAGCCCTATATGGGTGTTTCTGGCCATGTTTTGGGGGGACACTTTGGGTCCCAGAACATTAGCTCTGAAAGGATCTTCAGTGTCATCAACGCCATCCCTCTTGTCGGCAGATGGCAATGCTGAGCCCCAGAGGGGGCCACACCATTGCTCAGACCAGGACACTCATTTGGGGAAACTCTGGGTTTTAGCTGAGCACAAATTCCAGGGAGCACTGTGCTTCCTCCCTGGGGCTGGTGACACATAGTTGACTACAGAACATCCTGGAAATGCCAGCACTTCACATGTGGGAATAGACCCCCAGATCCCTGGCTCCCTGATTCTAGATTCAGGTGATATGGCCATTGAATCTGGTGGGATTTTCTCCCCTGATCTGGGGGGATATGACTCCTAGGGGAGCCCTCTCTGGTTTCAGCAGAGGGCACACCTGTCCTGTGCTTCAGAATTTGGGAGTTGAGTTTGCCAGGAGTGAATCTGCTGGGCAAGGAACCAGGGCCGGGATCTGTGTGGACAGGTCCTTTGTGACCCTAATGGGGATTACACTTTATAGCTGCAAAGTCTCTCATCCATTTAATCCTCACAGCCACTTTAGATGGGATCAGCTAGGATTCAGAGAAACACGTCTTCTTCAAAATCACCCAGCAAATTAGAAAAGTCAGGAATTGAAGTCAAGTCTTCAGGCTCCCTTCCATACCTTCTACAGGGTCACCAGAGTTCCATTCCGTTAAACAAGTTTGCAATCCTGCAGCCAACATGGATTGGCACCTACCATGTGCAAAAAACTGAGGGTGTAGCAGTTAGCAAGCCAACCAGTCATCATTATGGAGTTCATTCTGGGGGAGATGGATGCATAACCAGGCAGTTACAACTCCTGTGACAAGTGCAATGCTTGGAGGGATGCTAGAGAAAGCCCCTCGCCTCAGATGGGGGTGGTCAGCAGAGGCTGCCTGAAAGAAGTCATGTCTAATAGCTTAGCCTTGGATGAAAAGCAAGACTTGTCCAGGTTTAGGGCTAGGGTGGGGACTGAAGGGCAAGGCGAGGTGTTCCATGAAGATGAACGTGAGCATCGTGAGCATCTGTGATGAGTGCGAAGCAGGTGGAGCTGTCAAGTTTGTTGTGAGCAGTTGGCACCAGAGGAAGCAGCCAAGTTTGAAATGCCAGGGGATCTCTGAGCAGCTTCCCTACGGGGAGAACTGGGCACTCAGAGGTGGGGTTGGGGGAAAGGCCAGGAAGCTGGCAACAGAACTGAAGGCTGGTACCCGAACGCCACCTGAACCTGTATGTAGGCAACTCTTTAGGGCTTACAGTGAGAGGCAGTGTTGTCTAATGGTTAGATATGAATCCTGGTTCCACTGCTTCCTAGTTGTGTGACCTTGGACAAGGGACATAACTCTCAAGACCTCAGTTTCCTCATCTATAAAATGGGGACAATAATAGAGCTAGTGTAAGCTCAGGGTACAGTGTCAGGAATCCTGCAAAGAAAGCAGGACCTAACTCATCACAGCAATAATGTGATGTTGATAATGCTGTATGAAAGGCTTGCTGTATGCCAGTGCTTCAAGCTAGTGAACCCATTGGGAACAGCTCTGAGAGGCGATCCTTTTGCTATGTCCGTTTCACAGCCTAGGAAACAAGCTGCGAGCAGTGACCTGCCCAGGGCTACACTACGCCCCGGCCTTTTGCACTTGCTGGCGGGAGCGAGGGGCTGGTTGGGAGAGGGCGAGGGGGCCGAGCGCGCGCGAGCCCGAGGCCTTGAGCACCGCGTCCTCCCGCAGGTACCTGCGCGCCATGTACCTGGGGCTGCAGAGCCGCTGGCGCGGGGAGCGGCTGCGGCGCCACTTCTACTGGCGGATGCTGTTCGAGAGCGCCGACGTGAGCATGCTGCGCCTGCTGGAGACCTTCCTGCGCAGCGCGCCGCAGCTCGTGCTGCAGCTCAGCCTGGTGGTGCACGAAGGCGGCGCGCCCAAACTGCTGCCCGGTGAGCCCCGCCCCGCGCCTGCGCGCCCCCGGAGCCCCGCCCCCGGGGGCTCACTTGTCTCCGGGATTCAGAGGACAGCGCCACTGGTCCGCTGCCCGGGCTTAAGGCCCCTTGCGGAGGCCCTGTCCACTCCCGCACCCTTGGCCGACTCACTGTCCGGGTTTTAGAGGCCCCGCCCCTTCTCCTCTCCCCATCTTCCAGGCCTCTGGAGACCCCCCACGTCCCCTGCAATGGCCCACTTACTCTCAATGTTAGGAGACACCTATGCCCCGCCCACCTCACCTCCTTGCCTCCTTTCAGGCCCCCTCCCGCCCTCCCTTCCCCATTGCCAGGGCAGACGAGACCCCCACTTCTGCCAAGTCGAGAGAGGCCCCTGACCTCATCACCACACTGCAGGCTCTCAGGGAAGTTCCCTGTCCGTTTCTTTCCCTAGACTGTCCCCATCCCAGCCTGCATCTCCTGGGGACTGCTCTGCTTCAGACCCTCTCAGTCACCACCCGTTTCCAGAGAGCCTTTCCATCACCCCTGGCTGCTCTTCAGCCCTCTTGGAGACTCCTCCCAGGTTTTGTCCTGGTCCCCAGGTAGTCACCCCACACAGCCACCTAGCTGTGCTCAGTCACTCAGTTGTGTCTGACCCTTTGAGACTTCATGGACTGTAGCCCGTCAGGCTCCTCTGTACATGGAATTTTCCAGGCGAGAATACCAGAATGGGTTGCCATTTCCTTCTGCAGGGGATCTTCCCAACCCAGGGATTGAACTGGCATCTCCCAAGTCTCCTGCATTGGCAGGCGGATTCTTTACCACTGCATCACCTGTGTCAGAGGAAAAAACCATATTCCCTGTCTCCCTGGGGCTCCCCACTCTCCTCCCACCCAGACTTTGTCTGACACACCTTCAGTGTTTCAAAAGACTCTATCACCATCTCTCAGGTGCCCCGGACATCCCTTGCCCAGGGTCCCGGGCCCCCATCGAAACTTCCCACCTGGCATTTTCTTCCCATGCCCTCAGCTGTGCTCAGCTTGGATATTCCTTTCCACGCCCCAGCCTCATCCTGGTGGCCTATAGCTTCTAACAGTCCCCTCTGGCTCTCCATTCCCTAATCATGACCCTGCCTCTTCACCTCCTTTTCACTCCCAGAGTCCTGGACCCTATTTTCCCACCCCCCACCAAGACCCCTGCACCCTAACAGCCCCCTACTAGAGACCTGCACCTGACCCTTACAGAAATCAAAATCACCCACCTCCCCTCTCCCTTGATGTCCCCACCCCTGTGGAAGCTCCTAACCCTACCACTCTCAGCCCTACATCCATGTTCTGGAAGACCACCTACCCAGACCCTCCCCACACCCCTCTTGATTTAGAGACCCTGCCCCCCACACCTCCTCAGAGCCCTGCTCCTGACCCAGACCCCTCCCCCTTTCCCCAGACCCCAACCCAGACCCATCCCTAACCCAGCCCCCCCCACCCCCACCCTCTCTCCACAGCCCTCTCCATCTCCGCCTCACTCGTGTCCCTGGCCTGGACGCTGGCCTCCTACCAGAAGGTGCTGCGGGACTCACGGGACGACAAGCAGCCGCTGTCCTACAAGGGCGCCGTGGCCCAGGTGCTGTGGCACCTGTTTGCCATCGCGGCCCGCAGTCTGGCCTTCGCGCTTTTCGCCAGTGTCTACAAGCTCTACTTTGGCATTTTCATCGTGGCCCACTGGTGTGTCATGACCTTCTGGGTCATCCAGGGTGAGACGGACTTCTGCATGTCCAAGTGGGAAGAGATCATCTACAACATGGTAGTGGGCATCATCTACATCTTCTGCTGGTTCAATGTCAAGGAGGGCCGCAGCCGCCACCGCGTGACCCTCTACTACTGCATCGTTCTGCTGGAGAACGCCGCGCTCACCGGCTTCTGGTACTCCAGCCGCAACTTCTCCACTGACTTCCACTCGCTCATTCTGGTCTGTGTGGTGGCCTCCAGCTTCGCGCTGGGCGTATTCTTCATGTGTGTCTACTATTGTCTCTTGCACCCCAACGGGCCCATGCTGAGTCCCCAGGCCCCCGGCTGCATCTTCCCTAAGGCCCCAGGGCCCTGTGGCCCACCAGCCGACGCTGTCACAAGTCCCCCAAGGTCCCTGCCCAGGACTACAGGCCCTGAGCGGGATGGGGCCTCCGTGGGAGGCGAGCGTGCGGGGACTCCCACGCCACCTGTCTTCCAGGTGCGGCCTGGCTTGCCTCCCACACCTGTGGCCCGCACCTTGCGGACAGAGGGGCCTGTCATTCGGATTGACCTGCCTCGGAAGAAGTACCCCGCCTGGGATGCTCATTTTATTGACCGCCGGCTCCGGAAGACCATCCTGGCGCTGGAGTACTCCTCACCCACAACGCCCCGCCTGCAGTACCGAAGCGTCGGGACCTCCCAGGAGCTGCTGGAGTACGAGACCACGGTGTAGGCCAGAGTTTCCCCGTGAAAAGGGATGAACTTTGGCTGACCCCACATCGACCACAGTGTTGAGCCCAGAATTGCAGGGCCACCAGGCTGAGGGCGAGTGGATCTGTTGGTCCAAGAGTAGAGCAGCCCCCATCATGGGGTTCTTTCTTGGGAGGGGACAGCCTTGTGGAGCCCCAGCCCTCGGCCCTGTTTTCAACCCTGCGGCCCATTTCCTAAACTCTTTGGAACCAGGGCCCAGGGAACCAACTGGTGCTACGCTCCTCTTGAGCTGCCCCACTTTCATGGAGGCCTCTGTATCACGGCTGGTGCCAGGGGCCCCACACCCTCTCCCTGTCTGGAGTTGCCCAGCTGGCAGCCCTGGCAGATCTGGCAGAGGAGGGAGTTCATGACCTAGGCCCTATGCTCTTCAGGGGGTGTGGGGGTGGGCTGCCTCTGAGAAGGATGGAAGAGGCCATCGAAGATGTGGGGTGAGGTGGGAGCGTCTGGTGAACAAGGTTGGTACAGCCCTTGGGGGTCGAAGCCTGGAGCCTGGGCAAGAGGGGAATTAAAGGAGGGAGTTGGGGTGGGTTGGGAAGTTGGGGTGGGCTGGGCTGACAGTGCTGGAGGTGAACAGGAAGAAGAACCCTGAGGCATCTGAGGGGTCCAGACTGGCAGAAGCATGAAGGGGTGGCGGATTTGGGGGAGAGGAACTTGACCCGGAGTGTAGAGAATGTTCCTCAGGAGACCCCCTTTGTTGTGGGCGCTGTTACGGATGAGATTCCAGATACCTCAGGTGAAATGTTTCAAGGAGCCTCTGGAACATTTCATCTAGATAAAGGTTTTGAACACAACAGATAAACTGCCTGGGAAGATACTCTGTTCAGGTTTGATTGTAGATGAGGCGCTGGCACGTTCAGCAGAGGAACTTCTAGAGAGACATTCTTAGTTCTAGACTAAGTTCTAGGACATGTAGCTGATAAAATATCCTAGGGAGTCACTCTGACCTGTATTGTGTTATAAAGGGTGCAGGCACTGGAACCTTCCCCTGCTCTGCGGCAGGGACTCTAGGGGAGTGGGGGCTCCAGACCCCTGTGTGAGTAGAATATTCTAGGAATGGGTACCCCAGTTCTAGAATTCTAGGGTTTATATGAGTTCTATGCCCCTATGAACCTTGGTCCATAGCCATCTTCCCAAGAAGAAACTGTCCTCAGAACCTCTGAGACATTTCAATTTGCCAGCTGGTTTCCAGCTGGGAAAAATTAGCTATGAGGACATGACATGAATCTTGGCTTTTAGCCACCTTGCAGATGAAGCTCCCTGGAGCGGCAGCTGTAAAACTGACTTGTTTTGCCTCAGATCTGACAACCCTCCAGGACCTATGATTCATTCCCATGGCCCAAACACCCCAGGGCACCCTTGTGACCACTAACCCAGCGTCCTTTCTCTCCACCTGGGACAGCCAGTCCTGGATAGTGTGGGGGGTGGGGTATGGGAGCCGAGATGAAGGCAGTTTTGTGGGGTGAGGGCCCAGGGCCTCTAGGTGAAGCTTGGAACCCCTCCCCTCAAAACCTCCTCCCTCATGCCTACTAAGGCGCGTTCACTGCAAGGGCTCGACAGGCAATACTAAGGACACATGCAGACCTAGGCTGGGACGAGGTGGATGTAAGAATCCTAGACTATGCAAATTAGAGGGGCAAATTAGCCCTTCATAGTTCAGCCTCCCGTGGGTTAAAGATGGGAAGTGAGGCCCAGAGTGGCAGCCAGTCTCACAAAGTCCGAGATTCCTGGCTAGCCCATCAGATAGTGACAGGTGACGGTGAAATTGCTGAAGGTGCTGGAAGAGGGCCACACTCAGGGTGTGCAGGGTAGCTCCAAAGGCAGAGAAGACAGGACTGCACACAGATATACACACACACACAAGCACACGGCACCCCCGTGACACATCACCTCAGCTCCACCCCCCGCAGCCCTCCTTCAGCCCAGGATGGTGTATACCTCCTTCCCATCTACATACAAAGAGTGCTTTCCCTTCTCTCTTCCTTCTACTTCCTTGATCCCTAAGATGCCTCAGGGGCCAGGCCTCAAGGTGATGGGAGTTGGGGAAAGCCCAAGTTTGACTCAGACTCTTTCTGGTGGGTTCCGTCATCCTCCTTGTCCTCTGTCCAACTGTTTTCAGAGATCAAATTTCATGGCCCTTTGTGAAAGTGAAGCTGCTCAGTCGTGTCCGACTCTTTGCGACCCCGTGGACTGTAGCCCACCAGGCTGCTCCGTCCATGGGATTCTCCAGGCAAGAATACTGGAGTGGGTTGCCATTTCCTTCTCCAGGGGATCTTCCCGACCCAGGGATCGAACCCAGACGCTTTTTAACCTCTGAGCCACCCACATTGAGGGTGTGGACCCAGATCTGATTGATTGCTTCTCCTGGGTTGTCTGCGCCAGGAGTTTTCACCCTGGACTGTTTCACTTTGACTCCTCCCTGCTGGCAACATCCTGACAACAGAGGTGTTATCAATCCATCTTACAGAGGAAGAAACATGTCCCCTCAGAGAGGAGATATGAGGGTGAGCCTTGGCAAGTTACCTTACTCCCCGATGTCCTGGAATGGTCCATCTGGCTGCCCCATTCCCCAGCATTCTAGAAAGAAAAGTTTAAACGACCCTCTCTGGGAGCTGACGGCTCCAGGAGCTGCCCAGAGAACCAGAGTAGAGACAAGCAGGCAGAGCTGACTCGTGCTGCAGGCTCTCATTTTTGGATCTTACTCCACCCCTATCCCCACATCATCTTAATCCTACAAAATCTTCCCTTAAAGGCATTTGCTTCCAAGGATGTCTGAGCATCAGAAGCCGTCATAGTCAAAGGGCCCAAAGGAGGGGGCTGCAGGCACCTTTTGCTTCTCATCCTCGGAAAGGCCTCTTTTGGACTCCCCCCTCCCTCCATACCTAGGAGCTCAGCACCCCATCCCTCCCAGGCCTGGGGTCCCTCTCTCTGCTGACCTGTCGCCTACTTCATCTCGTCCCTGCTGGTCTGCTGGTTTCATTGGGTTGGAGGAGTCGGTGCAGAAGGGGCACCATCCCATTCGAGCTGTTTTATTTTCCTTTATGTGACACAGTCTACCTCAGCCAGTCTCTCTTCCTTGCCAGAAGTGGACACCCTGGGTCCTTGCCTCCCGCTCCCCATTCCCTGTCCTCCACCCTAGCCTGACTCAGTCCTTCCCAGAACCTCTAGAGGGTGCTTGCAGTGAGAACCACAGCCCAGAGGGGACTTTAGGGTCCCCTAAGCCACCTATCCTCCACATCTACTAGAAAGGAAACGGAAGCCCGGAGAGCACCAGGGACTTGCCCAAGACCACACAGGAAGTCCTATGGTAGAGTTAGTTTTTTCCTGGGGATGAGAGGTAGTCGTTGTTCAGTTGCCACATCATGTCCGACTCTTTGCGACCCCATGGACTGCAGCACCCCAGGCTTCCCTGTCCTTCACTGTCTCCCAGAGTTTGCTAAAATTCATGTCCATTGAGTCGGTGATGCTATCCAACCAAGTTGGGTCCATCTTAATTTTGTCAGGGATAGAGGAGAACAGGATGCCCTAGGTATCAAATATGCCGGGCCCTGCCTTGCCCTCAGTATCTCAACCCCTAGGAGACCATGTCTCCCTTCCCAGGGCAGACTTCTAGCTCCCAGGTGTCTGGAACTGATGCCCCAGGCTGCTGACTGTGCTCCCCAAACCTCTCCAGGCAGCACACCCCCTCATCACACCCCCACGCACTGATGTACCATGTGCCTTGTGACTATCACCCCGGTTGGACAGCACAGAGACCTCCATCCCTCCATTGCAGGGGGCTCCCCAACAAGGAAGTTTTTCTTGGTCTTCTCCTTTCATCTGTCTCATCCTCCTGTCTCCCCCAAATCTCCTTTACCTCCAGCTAGCTCCCTGCTACACCTGTGTCCTGCAGAGACATGTCACCCATGAGAGTTAAAGAAAGCAGAGGGCAGGGAGAGCAAGCCCTGGTCCAGGTCTCAGGATCAGGGCCAGCAGGACTAGGAGTGTCCAGGGAAGGTCTTGCCTGGCAGCCCCAGTGCCCTCCTAAGGGCTAAAGTCCCACAAGTCCCTTCCCTTGGAGATCACCCGGACTGAGAATTCATAGAAACCTCAGGCAGTGGGGAGAAGATTTCTGGGGTAGGAGTGCATGGGATGCAAATTCAAATCCCTCCCATTAATGAAAAGAAGAGATGTAGAGGCGATGGACAGTAAAGCATGCCTAGGACTCTGGGAAACCAAAGAGTGCAGGCCCTGCCTATAGCAACTAAAATTCAGAATTTTGAAAAATCCAGTCCTGGCCAATTGAAACACTTTTATTTGACCCATGGGCCAGCACTTTGAAACCTGGTTCAAAATGTTGATATGGTTCTGGGAAGCCCTGAAGAGTCTGGAAACTCCTTTGAGACTTTTCTAGTCCAACCCTAAACCCCCATGGCTTAGCCACGTGAGAGCAGGCCCCGTGCCCTCTCAGCTGAAAAGGCCAGGGAAGTCTGGGCATCTGTGAGGTCCCTGGTTTGGGAACTATCTACCAATAAGGGCTACAGGCCCCTCCACAGCCTGAGAGGGGCAATGTAAAACCCAGGGTCTTCTCTAGTTTGGGGCCCCCAGTTAGGAAGAAAGTGCTCTGGGTTGAGAGAGAGTTCGGGTATAGGCAGAGAGGACTGAAGGCCAGGAGCCAACTGCCCCCATCCTGGGCTGGGCCATGCCACTCTTCGACAGGCACCCTGAGGATGGCCCCCTCCCAGGTAAGGCCTGCAGGCAGAGGAGCTATCTGTTTCTGTACTTCTGTGCTTCATGATATCTCAATGAAAGATTACAGTGAGTGCCAAGCCATATGGGCAGCAGTGGAGTTGGGGCCGGTGATGCCACTTCCCAGCCAGAGGGGCTTCTGAGACCCTGGGGCTGGGCTGATGTGCCCTTCTGGTTGGGGAGGGGCTAGGACATTCCCAGTTCTTAGTTGCTACAGGTAGAGGTGGGGGAGGAAGACAGGAAGTTGTGGAAGTGGGAAAGGAAGTCCTGATCTAGGGATGGCCTGGTTCCTGGAAGTAGAAACCTTCCCCCCGCCACCCCCCACCCCGCTCCCCCACAACAGGGAGTGCAGAGGAGAGGGGCAGAGTCCTGCTGTGCCCTGCCTCCTTTACCCTTCCCTTCTCCCAGCAAGAAGCGGGCTGCCTTCTTCCCAGCAATCCTGGCCTTTATTCTATGCACAATCATTGTAAGGGCACCCCCAGGCCAGGCTGAAGGGATGGGGGCCCTGGAGCACCTGCAATAATTCCAGAGTGGTGGGTAGCTTGAGACAAAGTGAGTGAGAATGGCACCAGGTAGAAAAAGGATGTTCTTCCATCTCCCTTTTCCCCCAATCCCAGAATCCAAAACAGACCTGTCTCCACTGGGCTAAATAATCAAACTTGGAGGGACCCTATCTGAACAGCCCCCCAAATCCACTGTTTTTTTTAAACCAGTCATAAACTAGCTGGAAGGGACTCAAATGATTCCCAGAGCCCTCTTTATTATTTTCACCCCTTAGGATCCTACAGTTCGAGAGATCCACCCCGCCCGCCCCCCCCAAACGAGCCTCACTTCTTGAAGAATAATTTTCCCACATTAAATGAACTCAAGCTGAGCTTCTGAATGCAGATAAATGCTTCCACAGCCTTGAGTTAGCTTTTAGGGCTTAAAGGTGGGAGGAATATCTGCCTTCTGTTGGCATGTTTAATATACAATACACAAGAGCATTTGTGGGCCCTCATTTCTGCCTCTGGGACCCCAAGTTAGGAATTAGTGGCTTGTTCATCCAGCATCTGTTTTACCAAAGGAGAAGCCCCGGAAGACACGGCCAGAGGAAAGGTCAGACAGTGAGTTTATAGCAGGGTAAGACCAGAACCCAGGTTCTTTGAGGTCCCATCCGAACACCCCAGCCCTGATGCCTCCCCTCCCATTTCTTTGCCAACTCCAGGAACCACTAGCCATGCCTGAGGGGCTGAGTTCCCTCCTTCAGCACAATTCCGGGCGATTCTCCCCTCCAAGTTCTTTCTGCCCCTCCTAATCGGCCCCCAACCCTTACCCACTTGTGCTTCCCATTCCAGTCCCACCTCCTGGTATTTACTACATCTGTGCCATCCTCAGTCCTGGACCCCACTCACCCTTCTGCCCTTCCCCCAGGAGGGGGAGGGGACCCCAAGCTGGGACTTCTGTACTGAGACTCTTTTGTACACCACAAACTTTTTGTATATTTTTAATTTTGCTGCGACATGAGATATTAAAAGTCATTTCAGTACGTGCTGTTTGTGTCCTATTGTTTTGGCTATTCTGGGCCAGAGAAAGGAGATGAGGAAGGAGGGTGCGGGGAGGAAAGATACCCTCTGCCACATCCCCTGTGGCTCCTGGGGCTCTGTTAAGAGACAGAGGCACTTGGTGGCAGTCCACAAAGCTCCCTGTTGCTTTGACAAAGCCTCAATCACTCAACCAGAATGGCTCAGTTCAGTTCAGTTGCTCAGTCGAGTCTAACTCTTTGTGACCCCATGGACTGCAGGACACCAGGCCTCCCTGTCCATTGCCAACTCCCGGAGTTTACTCAAACTCATGTCCATTGAGTTGGTGATGACACCCAACCATCTCATCCTCTGTCATCCCCTTCTCCTCCTACCTTCAATCTTTCCCAACATCAGGGTCTTTTCAAATGAGTCAGTTCTTTGCATCAGGTGGCCAAAGTATTGCGGTTTCAGCTTCAGCATCAGTCCTTCCAATGAATATTCAGGACTGATTTCCTTTAGGATGGACTGGTTGGATCTCCTTGCAGTTCAAGGGACTCTCAAGAGTCTTCTCCAACACCGCAGTTCAAAAGCATCAATTCTTTGGCACTCAGCTTTCTTTATAGTCCAACTCTCACATCCATACATCCAGAATGGTGGGTGGGACCAAACTCCCCATTTTACAGATAAGGGGAAAAAGAGACTGGGGACAGACTTGCTAGAGGCAACAGGATGAGTCCATGGACAAAGTCAGGACCTAGACTGAAGTTCCTGATGCCACTAAAATAAATGTTTATTGTGTACCTACTATGTTCCAGGCACTCTTCTAGACACAGTGAATAAGAAAGATATAAAACAGTCATGATCACTCCCCTCATGGAGCTTACATTCTAGAAGGTATTGCCCTTAAATGATCTGCTTACCTCCAGTGTTTCCACCCTCTAATCCAGTGGTTCTCAAACCTTAAAATGCTTGGAGTAGAGGGGGATTATTTAAAATGCAGATTTCTGGACTTCTTTTGTGCTCCAGGACACAGGTTTGATCCCTGGTCCCGAAAGATCCCACATGCTGCGGGGCAGCTAATCCGGTGCACCACAACTACTGAATCCAAGCTCGAGCCAGTGCTCCACAAGAGAAGCCACCTCAGCGAGAAGCCCACAGACCGCTTCCAGAGAAAGCCCAGGCACAGCAATGATGACTCGGTGCAGCCAAAAATAAATAAATAAAAAGGAATATGGGGGGAAGTTTGCAATTAAAATTATTATAAAAAATAAATAAAATGCAGAGTTCCATCTCCATGATTGGAGGGTGGATAGAGCATGCCTGGGAATATGAATTTTAAAGGCTCTCCAGCAGATCTGGTGCAAGGGGGTCTGAGAACCTCTCTTTGAGGACACTGCTTTAATGCCTTCTCCCTCCAATCTGATTATGACATTTCCTGACTTTTTAATCTCCTGTGGCTCCCCAGGGCCTTCAGGATAAAGATTGCCAACTTTGAAAAAATGTCCAAGGCAAAAGCTGTGAGTCGAGTTTATTCAGCATCTTTTTGAGGACTATAGCCCAGGAGACAGCCCCTTAGCTAGCTCTGAGAAACTGTCCGAAGAGGTAGGGTTGGGGGTTAGTATATCTGTGATTTTGGCATTGGGAGGATATGCGCAACCAAGTACACAACTCTGTGGAATGTTGCCGCTAGACTTAAGGAACAGATATCTTAGTTAATGGTCTTAGTGTTTTTCTAAGTATGAGAAGATGCAAGAATCCAAATTCATAAAAATTTCGCCTGAAAATATCTAACTATCTTAAAGTCTGTTTTGCCAGTTTTCCCAGAGCATAGAGTACCTCATTCCTAACCTCGTTTCAGGGTGTATTAAAGGTCAGTGACTGCATTGGCTAATGATTCAATTCTTGTACTGCCAGATAGCTGGTGACTTTCTTTAGGTAAGATCAAACCCCTTGCCTGATGCTGACTTTTCATAACCAGACCCAAAATATCTCTTGATCCTTGTCTCCAACATTATCATACCTGGCCCTCATAGCTTCACAGTCTTATAGCTTCTCCAAACCTCCACCTTCCTGTTTCTATGAGCCTCTCTTGGGTGTCATCCAACGGCTTTTCTCACCATGGTCTCAGGTACAGCCCCATTTCCTAGGAGCCCACAGCCCAAGTGCTCAGGGCATAGAGCCTCTCCCTGGCCTCAGGATGCAAGTCACGATTGAATTGGCCTAAGACAGAAATCTCAAAGTGTGGACCCCAGACCAGCATCACCAGGAAATTTGTTAGAAATGCTGATTCTCAGAGCCCACCCCAGACCTGCTGAATCAGCCAGTGTGGGGATGAGGAGCAGCACTTTTTTTATAAGCCTTCCAGGTGATTCTGATGCACACCCAAGTTTGAGAACCACTGGTCCAAGATAATTCCCCTGATTGAGGATTGGTGGGGGCAGGGGCATGTGACCAATTCAGTGAGGCAGAGTCTGCTGTATGTCCCCAGTATCCATGCACCCTTTTCTCTATAAAGGGCTTTTTAGCTGAGCACATGGCCACTGTAGAGCAGAGGACTGTATTTCCCAGCCTCCTTTGCAATTAGTTGTTGCCATGGAAACAAGTTCCAGCCAATGGGTTATGAGCAGTAGAACTGTGCTACTTCCAGGTCATCCCCCTAAGAGGGAGGAGCTGTGCTCTCCTCTAGCTCAGTTTACCCTTCCTACTGGCAGCTTGAAGTTGAGAGCAAAATCCTAGAATGGTGGAGCAGCGAGACAGGAAGCCCCTGGGTCCTGGACACATGGATCTGCCATACCTTACCTAGACTGCTTATGTGATGGAAGGGATCAACTTCTATCATCTTTAAGCCACTGTTTGGGGGTCTTCATGACAGCAGAAATATATCTTGGCTAATACATCTGACCCCTGGACTTCTAAGGGGAGTCTTTTGAAGAATCTCTGGGAAAGGTTTCCTTCTCAACAGAAAGAAGGCCTCCTCAATCATTGATAGCATCAAAACCAGAATAATGATGAAGAGTGTGATGTCTGTATTGCTACCCTGTCTCCAGCTGTGCTAGTTTGCTAGGATTCCCGTAACAAAACACGATAGACTGGGCAATTTAACAGAAACTTATTTTTTCACAGTTCTGGAGACTAGAAGTCCAACATCAAGCTGTCAGCAGGACTGATTTCTTCTGAAGCTCTCCCCTTGGCTTGCAGATGGCAGCATTCTCACCGCGTCCTCAGGGGCCTTTCCTCTGTGTATATGCGCCCCTGGTATCTGTGTCTTCAAATTTCCTCTTCTTATAAGGACACCAGTCAGATTAGATTAGAACCCACACTGTGGCCTCATTTCAACTTAATCACCTCTTTAAAAGCCTTATCTCCCCAAACAGCCACCCTTGGGGTACCGGGTGTTACGGCTTCAACATACAAATGTGGGAGGGACAGAATTCAGCCTGTAACACCAACAAAGCAGAAGATGTAAGAAACTTGATGCCATTCTTTTTTTTTTCTTTTTTCGCATGAGGAAATCTTTTAATTATATAAAGTAATACAAACACTAAACCGGAGAAGGGATTTAAAAAACCCATTTAGAAATAATGTGTACTGCCTTTTCAAAGTGAGTTCCGAGGCTGTGTACGTTCCTGGTAGAGTTTCTCTCTCAATGGTTTGGTGTTAATGGTATTTTACTTTTTCCTCTCTTAAGCCTGATCTTTTCTTTTAAAAAAAAAATTGTTTTTTTAAATTTTGTATTGGGGTATAGCTGATTAACAAACAATGTTGTGATAGTTTCAGGTGAAGAGTGAAGGGACTCAGCCATAGTATATTTATACCCAGATCAGATCAGATCAGTCACTCACTTGTGTCTCACTCTTTGCGACCCCATGAATTGCAGCACGCCAGGCCTCCCTGTCCATCACCAACTCCCGGAGTTCACTCAGACTCACGTCCATCGAGTCGGTGATGCCATCCAGCCATCTCATCCTCTGTCTTCCCCTTCTCCTCCTGCCCCCAATCCCTCCCAGCATCAGAGTCTTTTCCAATGAGTCAACTCTTCGCATGAGGTGGCCAAAGTACTGGAGTTTCAGCTTTAGCATCATTCCTTCCAAAGAAATCCCAGGGCTGATCTCCTTCAGAATGGACTGGTTGGATCTCCTTGCAGTCCAAGGGACTCTCAAGAGTCTTCTCCAACACCACAGTTCAACTCCCCTAAACTCCCCTCCCACTTGATATCATTCTTGAGCTGCTCAATTAACCAGCCCTGAAATCACTTATCATTGGGCTTTGTCTTGGGAGATGATAAATGTTCTTTATGTATAAGCCACCTTTGATCGGATAGTCTATTCTTAGCAGCTCAAAGCATCACGTCTCAGGCACTGACTGTTTGTTCACACCATTCCTTCCGCCTGGAGTGACCTTCCTGTACACACGCCCTTCAAATCCTGCTTCCCTTCAAACCCCGGTTCGTTTGCCACAGGCTTGGTGAATGGCTCTCGATTCTGCTTTCCCCAAACAAGCTGCTTGCCTCGAGTCAGAGTTCTTTGCCTGTCTTTCTTTCTCACTAGATCAAGGGTCAGCATATTCACTGGCTGCCACATCCTCCACCCACCCACTCACCATCCCTTGGCAATCCCCTTTCCACTGGGAGGTTTGGTTTTTATAATCAGCACTCCAGGGCAGCCCCTGCCAATCAATTGGAGGTGCCTCAAAAGAGGTGAATTCTATTTGCCAAGACTGTCAAGTCTTCAGGGCACAGACTTTGTTTTACTGCCTCTTCTTTGATTCACAAGCAGCTTTATTATTAAGTGTTACCATTGTATGCTTCTGATCCCATTTAATTCCTGCAGCAGCCTCCTGAGGCAAGTATCATTATTCTGCTTTTGATGCATGAGATTCTAGGGCTCCAAGAGAGAAACTATCTGTTCAAGGTCATACACATTTGAACCTAGGTCCACCTGTCTTTGGGCTTCCCTGGTGGCTCAGATGGTAAAGAATCTACCTGCCAATGTAGGAGACCGTCTAGAAGATAGGGGTTCCATCCCTGGGTTGGGAAGACCCCCTGGAGAAGGGAATGGCTACCCATTCCAGTATTATTGCCTGGAGAATTCCATGGACAGAAGAGCCTGGTGGGCTACAGTCCATGGGGTCACAAAGAGTTAGATACAACTGAGCAACTAACACTTAACACTTTCCACTGACTTGTACTAAGCACCTGACATGTTCATGGTCCTGGGCAGGGACTGCAGAGAATACAGAGATGGTTTGTTGTTTTGAGTGGCATTCAGAACACTGGTCATGTTCGAGCTCCATAGAAGTTCCCGGATGTTTGGAGTTAATCCAGGAATAAGAGACGTCCCTGTTTTACACAGAGGGAATGTGAGGCTCAGAGAGAAGAAAAGGCTTGCAAAAGCCATCATGGAGGTGCCAGAGCAAGAGACGACGTCTCATTCCCAGCTGCCATCTGAGGGTGGGAATTTGGGACCAGCTCAGGGGTTAACTGGGAGGGTGGTGTCCAGGGTGGTCAGGGATTGGCTAGTACATCCTGGCCTCTTCCTGTTAGCCCGCAGGCAGAGGCTTTCACTTCCTGCCGTAGGGACATGACGGGCAGGATGTCAGGGAGCAGGGAGGGTGGCTGTGTGAGCTATCACTGAGCAGTCTGGACCATTTCCCCACCTCCAAAAGAGGGAGGAAGAGACAGAGGGAAGGCTGGTGTCTGAGAGTCTTCTGCAGCTCTCACACCCAGAGGCAGTAGGCAGCTATGAACTTTGCTCCCACGGGCACTGGCCTGGCATACTGGGGTATTTAAAAAAAACTTCCCAAACAATCCTATGCTTGAGCCCCTGCACTTCACAGTTTGCAACTGCCTTCTTATCCACGGCCTGATATCTCTCCTGTCATACCTCTGACTGCAGGACAGAGTTTGGGGGCTTATTGTTTCCAGTGGAAAGATGAAGAAGCTGAGACCCAGAGAGGTTACAATAAGCAGCCTGCTTGCATTATGTAGCAAATCAGTTCCAGGGCTTAGTTCTCTAGAACCGAGTGGTCGGGGCAAGGTGAGGAGGGATCACTCAGAACCTTTCCCATTGCTCTGGGTGGGCCACGCAGAGGGCATAGGCCCGAGAGGTAAGTAACCAGGCTTCAGATCAGAGCCAGACCAGGCAGAAACTCCAGGCCCTCGTCTCATTTACTATGTGCCCTCCTTGGGTTCACCTCTGCACTTGAGTCTGTTTTAAAAATCTGGGTAGCACATATAGGGCTTCCTTGGTGGCTCAGATGGTAAAGAATCCGCCTGAAATGTTGGAGACCTGGGTTCAATCCCTGGGTTGAAAAGATCTCCTGGAGAAGAGAATGGTGACCCACTCCAGTATTCTTGCCTGGAAAATTATATGGACAGAGAAACCTGGCAGCTACAGTCTATGGGGTCACAAAGAGTTGGACACGACTGAGCGACTAATATACACACAAACACAACACATATAATAATGGCACACCAATATTGCGAAGAATAAGTGAGATGAAATAAAGGGCTCAGTCCAGAACCACAAAGTGAGCCCTGCTTCCCTAGTATTATTCTCTCAAGAGACAGTAAAACAGCCCAGAACACGCAGATACACAGATAGGTGAAGAGTTAATGTTTATTCAGTACTTCACATGTTCCAGGAGTTTTTCTAAGTGAGTTTAATTCTTACAAGTTCACTCTGAGGGCCAGGCTGATATTGTACCCATTTTACAAATGGGGAAATGGAGGCACAAGAGGTTACAGACCCAAGGTCATAACCCTAGTAAGTGGCAAAGCCAGGATTCAAACTCAAGCGGCCTATCTCTGAAGCCCATGCATACTGCCTCCCTTAATATTGGTAATGATTAATTCTTAAAATCATAACTTGCTTTCACACAATATTCCATAGTTTATGAAGCATTTGCCCACCCACTCTTTCATTTTTTTTCTCACCACAGTAGCCTAGAGAGGAAGGCAATGTTTACCCCTAATTTATAAAAGGGAGGGGGAAACAGGCTGTGAAAAGGGGAACTCACCTGCCTTGCCAAGGTCACACAGCAAGGTCGGTGGCAGAAGTGGGGGTGAATCTGGGATTTTCTGCCTCTAAATTCAGAGGACACTTCCCAGCCTTAGTCAGTTCCCAAGCCCCCTCAGTAGCAAGCATGCGGGCTGGAGATCTTGGGGTTTTCTCCCTGGTCTGTTGCTCTGACTGGGCTTCCACTGTTCAGCTGGAGGGTTCCAAGGCTGCATCCTTCATCCACCCCTCACTCTGCCGCTCACTATCAGATGGGAGGGGCAGGAACTCCAGGGCTGGTGGAGTTTCCGACCAGGCAGGAAAAAGAACAAAGAAACTGCGTGGGGGGAGAAGGTGGAGGGGTGGCTAGGAGGGTGGCAGGAGCAGAGGGGACGCTTCACCATGGAATATGAAGTCAAGAAAGGGAAAAAGGTAGGTAGGGGTTTGGAAAGGGTTCGGGGTAGAGAAGTGTACCCGGAGTTGGAGAAATGAGAAGCCTGGGGGTGGGGTGATGGGCAGTGAGTGTTCAGGAGCACCTTTCTTCTTATTTGGAAAGACCTTCCTCTCCACCCTCGGGCAGCCAGACATTTGGGCTCAAACACTCTAACCAGTCTCCCTGCTCTTAGTGGCCTCTGCCATGCCAGGAAAGAACAGACGGACAGGTACCTTCCAGGAAAATCCAGCCAGCCAGATTAGTCTGGGAGACACTCCCAACCTGCTTCCCTGGTGTTCTTGGGGGTTCCCCTCTGCAGTTTTTCAGACCGAAGGACAGACAGGAAAACAGACACCAAGCAAACCCATTCCCCTGCTCCTTGCCTCATCAGGGAGAAGGACCTCAGGTAGGGCAAGTCTGTGCTACAAGGCTGCCTATCTGGGCTTGGGACACCTATCTCCTCCTCCTGCCAGGTTCTAGCTGAGCCTGGCCTCTCCCCATCTTTATACAAGGACCAGTTCTGCTCCAAAGGCCTCAGCCTGAGGGTCACTCCCCAACCCCCTAGATCTTTACTTCTTCCTGACTCTCAGAAATTTTCTAGTCTGGTTCTCTGGGCATCTCACCTGTTTGTCTTTGGGGTCCAGGAAGCCTCTGGGCTTCCAACTCCCAACCCCATCCCCACCAAACCCTCTTCCCCCAGGAAACCAAGATCCAACTGTTTGAAAAGGCTCGCATATGAATTATGAGAGCTCCGAAGGGAGCCAAGACATAGGGCTTGTTGCTTCTTGGTTCCTTCCTTCTACAGATATTTATTCAGTACCTATTATGTGCCAGGCACCATGCCTGGTGCTGGTAATGATGCACTGTGAGCAAAGTCAGACAAGGTCCCTGCTCCCTCCCTGGAACTCACAGTCTAGTGAGGGAGACAGCGATTAATTTTTTTAAAGCAATTAATGTAAAATTGTATAAAAGGCTCCATATGCAGTGCTGGGAGAATGTTAAACCTTAGACTGGTCAGCCTGAGCTGATAGGTGGAAGGAAAGGGGGTAGGAAAGAATGTTTCAGGCAGGGAAACTGAGTGCAAAGCCCCTCCATGGGAGGAAGGAATATAGCAAGTAGGAAGAACTGAAAGATGGCCCTAGAACCAGAGGACAGAAGTGAGGGGCAGTGAGATAAAGTTGGAGAACTGGGCAAGGCTGGACCATTCAGGGCCACAGGCAAAACAATTACTTTCTCGGTCCACTCAGGCATACACACATACTCCCATACATGGGATAAAGTGCTGGCTCCATAGCCAACATTCAAGCCCTCTATGACTTGTTCAGCTCATCATTCGGCTACAGCGAAATGGCTATAATATATCTTCTCCAGGCTTGTGCTCATCCAGCCCTTGCAGCCCCCAGGGTTTTGCACATGCTGTGCCCTCTTCTTGGAATGCTTGTTCCCAGATTGCTTGATCTCATTCCTCAGAGCTTCCTTGTACTTAATCCAGGCTCCATGATACTGATTGTAAAACTTAACTGGGCATCAGAATCACCTGGGGTGCTTGTTAAGACACAGATCATGGGGGTCTCATCCCAGTTTCTGATCCAATAGTTCTGGGATGGAGCACAAGAATGTACATTTCTCTTAAATTCCCTGGTGATGCTGCTACTGCTGGTGGAGGAGACCCAGGAACCACACACTGAGCACTACTGCTCTAGATCAGTGCTCACACTTTCCTGAGAGTTTAAATTCTGTTGGGCTGAGTTGAGGCCCTAGAATTTGCTCCTTCAATCTAGATCCAGGCCATTTTTATGCAGGTGCCCACTGGATTATACTACAGTATCATTAGTTAGAAATCAATCATTTCTAATATTAAGGAAAGCATAGAAAATAGCTTAATAAATATCTATGCACCTACCATTCAGCCAGATTGGATGTTAATATTTTTCTGTACTTGCCCCAGCCTAGGTAGGTTCCTACTGTCACCTGGGTGTTTATTTTTTTTAACTTTTTACTTTGTATTGGGGTTAGCCAATTAACAATGTTGTGATAGTTTCAGGCAAACAGCGAAGGGACTCAGCCATACACAGACATGTATCCATTCTCCCCCAAACTCCCTCACCTGGGTATTTAGAATGAAGGTTTGGAGCCAAACTGCCCAGGGTGAACTATTGGTTCTACAGCCACTAGCTGGTAACCTTACTAGCTCTCTCTGAGGCTCAGTTTCTCCATCTGTAAAATGGAAATCACAGAGGTAACCTGCCCCTCCCTTCAGTGTTTTTGTCAGAATGCAATTAGATAATATAAGTACAAGGCTGCGTATAAGTGCTGGTGCTGGAGAAGACCAAGTCAGTGGCTATTATTATTGCTTTTACCCCCATGCCCTTGCCTCCCCCAGGGCTTTGTGTCCCCCATCCGGAGGCTGGTGTTCCCCAAGGCTGCGCGCCGGGCAGCCTGTCGGAGCAGTGTGAGCCGCCGCCCCCTGCACTCAATGCCCCTCTATCCCCCCGACTACCTCATCGACCCTCAGATTCTGCTCTGTGACTATCTGGAGAAAGAGGTCAAGGTATGCGTGGGATGATGGGGGAGGGGTGGGAAGGATCTGGGGACAACAAATTAGGGGGAAAGTTTCCCTCGACCCTCTTAGGGTCCCTGGCTGGGTCTGAAATTTAAACTGAACAAAGATTAACCGGAGAAAAGCACACACATTTTATTAAATTTTCACATGTACGTGAGAACGTTCAGGAAGAGAATGGAAGACCCTGAGAAGTGACTAGAGCAGGAAACTTTAATACATTTTGGACAAAGAAACAATAAATCTGTGAAGAACTGACAAGGCAGAGAGGTTCGGAGTAGGGGTAGTACATGGTAAAGGAGGAACAAGATTTGTTTATACAGACTTCTCGGCCCTCAGTTCCCTGTCTCTGGTGATAAGGAGGTCTCCCTTCCTGCTGGTACTCTGAAAAGAGGGTACCTTTCACCAGGGAGATTTATTTCCTGCTTTCAGGGAAGAAGGATGATGCAGGGGAATTCTGAATGACCTTCCTGCTGCTGTCGTTTCCTCTGACTCCTTCAGCTTAAAATAGTCAATGTGCTGAGGTGCCATATTTTAGGGTGGCGTGTTCTGGACCCCATCAGGAAAGACTTTACCTCTCCTGCACACCAACCTATGACCAGCCTTATCTTACACAGGGGAGGCTCAGGGGAAAGAGGCCTGGAGTCAACCCAGCCTTGCACGTGCACTCTGCTGGGAACCCTCAGCAAGTGACCTCCATCTGCTCAGCCTCAGTGTTCCCATCTCAACACGGGGCTCAAAGTCTATACCCCAAGGGCAAAGCAGATGGGAAGGTGCCCTGTGCACTGAAAAGCCAGTCCATCTTGTGAGATTTTACTGCAGTGACATTACTGCTACTTGGATGGTGTCCAGATTAAAGGAAGCCAGTTCTGCAAGTCACAGGGACTTGGGCCAACTCAAGGGCTCTACTTCTATTTCATGCACACCATGAAGGAGCAGTGGAGAATCCTCATTACCCATACCCAACAAAGATCGATATGGGGGTAGGAGTGTCAGATTTAGCAAAAACAGGCACCCAGTCAAATTTAAATTTTGGTAGGGGGAGGGATAAATTAGGAGTTTGGGATTAACACACACTATTATATACAAAATAGATAAACAACAAGGACCTATTGTATAACACAGGGAAACATAGTTGATATTTTGTAATAATCTATGATGGAAAAGAATATGAAAAAGAATATATATATATATATTATATATGTATACAGCCGAATCACTTGGCTGTAAACCTGAAGCATTGTAAATCAATTATACTTCAATAAAGTTTTTATTAAAAATTTGAATTTCAGGTAGGCAATGAGTATTTTTTAGTGTTAATATATACCCAGTGTTACATGAGACTAAAATTACTTTAAAAACAAACTAAAAAATTAGCTGTTTACATGAAAACCAAATTTAATTGGCATCTTGTATTTTATCTGGCAACCCTATAAAGGGAAAAGCTAACAAATCCACTTAAAAAACTGGGGACTGAAACTTTATAGAGAATAAAAAGAAGAGAAATGGTATGATTGGTAGAATTCACCTGTAAGAATAAGACTAAAAATAATGAAAAAAGTTAATTCTTACACTTAATGACATTTAAGTGTGATAACATTAAGCTATAAGTAAGAATGAATGATTTATTTACTTATTTTTCTGACAAAATTATATACTAACTTGATACAATATTCTTTCCTTCCCACTTAATTTCTGCAACAAGATCATAAAGAAGGCCAGTGGCCTGTTGACATGGGTGCTTGGGATGAACAGGAGCCACTCAGGCCAAGTGGGAAATTGCAAGTGGCCTGTTCTTTCAAGCTATTACAGTGACCTTTGCTTCTGCCATAGTTAAATAACTGTATGCTCATAAAATAAGCTTATATTAGCAAAAATAAGCGAGCAGTGAGAGTGTGGGTTCTAGTGTGTGGAGTCCAGCTCCACCCTTTCTATTATAGATAATACTGGGCAGGTTATTTATTTTGACTGTGCCTTAGTTTTGTCATCCTCAAAGTAAGGATGAATGAGTGCATAAAACTCGCAGGACTATGGCTCCTAGGATCGCTTTAATAACAGTTATAACCAAGCCATTATTATTAATTCAGATATTTCTATCTCAGTCTACCCTTACGGTGTCAGTGAGGTCAGGGTCCTCCGCGGCTTCAAGGTGACCTTTGCCCTTCTCCCACCACCTCCCACACCCACCCCATTTCTATACAGTTCCTGGGACACCTCACCTGGGTCACCTCCTCACTGAACCCCTCCAGCCGGGACGAGCTCCTGCAGCTGCTGGACACGGCCAGGGTGAGGCGCCGGGAGAGGGGAGGACAGGGTCTGGTCCCCTACGTTTCCCACCCGTGGCCACCGGGACTCAGGAGATCCGACCCACCCCGCAGCAGCTGAAGGAGCTGCCGCTGAAGACCACGGCGGAGCAAGACAGCATCCTGAGCCTGTCGGCCCGCTGCCTGCTGCTCACCTGGCGCGACAACGAGGAGCTTATCTTGCGTATCCCCACGCACGAGATTGCCGCCGCCTCCTACCTGCAGGACGACGCTCTGCACCTGCTGGTGCTGAAGACCGGTACGGTGGGCGGGGCCTGGCGGGGCAGGGTGGGGAGGGGAAGGGGTAGAGAACGGGCCCGACACCTAGGAATGGGCGTGGCCTGGGGCAGGGGCGGGGCCTGAGGCTGGAGGATGGGGTGATGGAAAGGCCTGACCAAACTACCCCGAGACTAGGGATAGGGCACGGCTGTTTGCAAGAAGAGGGAGCCCAGTGTTGAGGCTTAAAGGAGGGAGGCCTGGCCCACCATCTCGGAAATGATGGAGAAGCCAGAATCCTGAGGCCCGAAGGCGTGATTAATGGGTAGCAAAACTCTGAGGCTGGGGGGTGGGGGTACCTGGGGCAAGAGGTGGAGTCTCACTTAGGGGCGGAGCCGTACACTGGGGGGGCGGAGCTCGCGGCTGAGATACCAGGTGGGAGGTGTGAGACCCTGCCAAACTAGGGGCGGGGCCTGAGGCCAGGGGCGGGGCTGAAGGGAAGCTTGGATCCAAGGACAGGTTCCCGAAACCAAGAACAGGGTCAGATTAACAGTAAAGAGAGAGGCGATAGCCTGACCACTACTCAGACCAGACGGCAGTGTCCGAGGCGAGGGTCGTCTGGATGGGGTGGGATGGTTGGGAACGGCCAGATGCAGGGGTGGAGCCTGAGGGGTGGGGTCCAAAAGCAGGGACCTGGAATGGGGCGGGGGCGGGCCTCCTGACTTTGAAGCCAGGGGTGCGTCCCGAGCACAGGGGCCGGGGGACTCACTCCCAAATCCCCATCCCGCAGCGGCGGGTCAGGACCCTCAGCTGGCCTCGGGAGAGGGGGCGCTTAGCCTGGATCTCCTGCTCTGACTGCCACCCGACCTCTCCTAGGTCTGGGCGTGGACCCGGTGCCAGCCGGCGTAGACGCCAGCCCCGGCGGGGCGGGGCGCGACCCGGGCCCGCCGGGCGTGGCGCCCGAGAAGCGGCGGGTGGGCACCACCGAGCGGCGCCACACCATCTGCAGCCTGGACTGGCGGATGGCGTGGGGCGGCGGCGCAGGCGCCGAGGCCCGGGCCGGGGGCGGCGGCGGCGGCAGCCTGGAGCGCCAGCGCGCCGGGGCGCGGGCGTCGGGCAGCTGGGAGCGGCGGCAGACGTTCAGCGGCAGCTGGGAGAGGCGGCACGCCGGCGGCGGCGGCGGCACAGGAAAGCCAGGCGGCAGCTGGGAGCGGAGGCAGGCGGGTGGCGGCGGTGGCAGCTGGGAGCGGCGTCACCCGGGCCCCAACCCGCTCGACCCGCAGGACCCCAGCCCCGACGCTTACTGCAACTTGGTCATTCTGGCTGTGGCCAACAGGGTGAGCCCGAGGGCACCCTGAGTCCCTGCACCCTGCCTCCAGGGCACGTCTTCACCCCCGCCCCCATCCCTCCGCACCGCCCCCTCCCGCTCCCCATCCCTCTGTCCCCGCCCCCCCGCCCCCACCCCCGCAACCCTCCGCCCCCACTCCCCCGTCCCCCCGCCCCTTTTCATCTCTCTCTTTTGGCCCTACTCCCCAGGATTTCAGGTACTGTGTGCCCGTAACGGCAAAAGGCTTCTACCCTCCAGCTCCGGGACACCTCAGGGACACCTTCCCCTTACTTGTCCCGGAGGGATGAAAGCTCAAAATGGCCCAGACTTGATCTAATCTCTCCTCCAGCCCTCCTCTTTCCCCAAAGTCGTCAGTCTCCGCACTACCACAGTAAGAATCATGAGGACAGTAATTTCCAGCACGAATTGAGTGCCCGACCTGTGCCAGACAGGAAACCAGTATTAATCATTTTGTTCTCACGTTAACCCCTAGAGGCAAATATTACCATCACTCCTATTCTACAGAGAAGGAAACAGACACAGAGGCTAAGCAACTTGTGCAAGGTCACACAGGAAGCAGGCGGTGATTTCAACACTGGGACCCAAAAGTTCAGAGCCTGTGTTCTTGGTAACAATGGTCATCACCCAAAGCAAAAGATTTCCCGCCATTCTTGCCCCACCCTCTATCCTCCACATTCACCCTTGCTTTTATTTATTTGACCATGTTCATTGAGTACCAGCTTCTGCTAGGCATTGGTCTAGGTGCCATGGATACAGAAATGAACAAGACATAATTAGTGTCCTCCCTTAGCGAGCTCACTGTCTAGCAGACACCTTCAAACCCTGAGACTTGTAAGCTTTTTCTCTGACCCAGGGTCTTGAACTCCCCCTATGTATAAATCCCATGTGGTGAACAAAATAGACAGGGTGCCTCTTTAGAAAGAAAGGTGGATAGTAACCAGTAAACTCAGGCTATGGAGCTGACTCGAAACACTTTCTCATTTATCCCTGGCACCTAAAAAAGTGCCTGGCATATGTATGCGTTCATGCTAAGTCACTTCAGTCATGTCCGACTCTTTGCAACCCCATGGACTATAGCCCACCAGGCTCCTCTGTCCACGGGATTCTCCAGGCAAGAATACTGGAGTGAGTTGCCATTTCCTAGCTGCTCAATAAATATATTGAGTAGATGGATTCGTTCATAATATATTAGGATATGTTGTGATAGGGACCAAGAAAAAAACAGGCAACTTGAAATGATAAGGAGTAAGGAGATCCATTTTTCAGAGGGAAAGTGAGTTTGTGCCTTTTAAACTGAAATGTGGAAGAGAGAAGGAAGCAGCAGGGCAAAGAGCCAAGAAAGTCCATTCCAGGCATAGGTACCAGTGTGCCCTGTTTATTCCACTAGGCTGGGAGGGCTTTAGGCCTTACCTAATTCACCTCTGAGACTCCAGAACCCAGCACAGTGCCTGCCACACAGTGGAAATAAGTAATAATTTGTAGAATGAGTAAATAAATAAGGCTTTTTTTCCGGGAGTATCTGAGCCTCTGGCCTCCAATCTGAGGCATCATGGTCCCAAGAAGGGTACAGGAGTTAGAGTCAAAAAACCTGGGTGCCAATATTAACCAAAGCCATGAGCCTGCTGTGTGAGTCACTTATCCACTGTCATAAAATAAGGATCCCCTCTCCTCTGTCCACTTATAGGGTTATTATAAGGATCAATCCTGGTTTAATGATAATTTCACTCCCTCATCCCAAAATACCTATCCTGAGGTTACATTTTAATTTACACCCTGGGCTGACTTTTTTAGAAGCACAAAATGAGAAATGACTTCATGAAGATGGACTCTTCATTAGTTGTCTTTCTATATCTCTTACTTAAAGAGGTAAACCAAAGAGGCAAATTCCTCTTCAGATTCGCCATCTCAAAACAGTCTTACCCAAGAACCTAAATGCCTTCCTTCTATCAGGGACTGAAGTTTATATATTCATCCTGCTTCCATTTTTGCCCTGGGTGCCAGGAAGCTCACATCTAAATATGGCACAATAACTATGTTGAGCCTAACATTTTCATACGTGTAATTCTTTCTCCTCTTACTAGGTATTAGGATACCAGGGTTCTAGCCCTGGCTAATCACTTTAGTCTCTGGGTTTCAGCTTCCTACGTGTAAACTTAATTTAATTTAGCATAAGCTTCAGGAAGGCCCATAATTCTCCCATAAACTGGGGGTACCTGTGTGTACTTTTCAGAGCACGAGAGTTACAGTTTTCACAGGATTCTAGAAAGACCAGTAAGTGGCTATTTCTATAGAAGCCACCCAGAGCACAGCTAGATAATTTTGATGGAAAATGACCTTAGAGTGGCTCTAAAGTCGCCCATAGTTGAGTGTGTGCCCCTGTGAGCCCGCTCACACTGCGTTTTCAGGAAGCAGGGGCATCCTGATCACAGAAGAGGGACTGAGCTCTGTCCTCCTCTCTGGACAAGGATGCTGCTGAGGAGTCCTGCGCCCTCATCTGTCAGGTCTTCCAGATCATCTACGGGGACCAAAGCATTGAGTGTGTGGACCGGGCCGGTTACCACTACACATCCACGCCTGAACGGCCGTGGCTCTGTAGCCGCAGTGAGTATTCCAATTCCTGGCCAACCTTCCTGTGAATCATCCTGAAAGGCCAGAGGAGGTGGGGGTCAGGGGCAGGGTAGGGGGTTATATGTCCCAAGACTGGGGCCAACAAAAGCCTTTAGGGGTCCTGACTTCTACAGCAATTACAGTGTACCCCCAATATATAGCTAAAATAAAATGTCCAATTTCATAATGACCTCAAGCCTAGCTTTATAATAAGCCCTTTAGAGGTGAACTCTCTCTCCCTTTTGTATTTTGGCATCCCAGGGGCATTGTCTGTTTACTGAGCCATCTAGCCCTACTAGGACTCTAGGTCAAAACCAAGATTTCAAGACTGGTCCTTGAATGCTGTCAAGGGCTGGAATGCAAATGAAATCAACAGAGATTTGCTGAGCACCAGCTATGTGCCAAGCACAGACCCAACGTGCCACATGTTTTATAATCCTCATAACAACCTCATCTGTCCTGTTTACCACTGTGTCCCCTGTTCCTAGTGGATGATCAGGGCCAGACATTCAAGGTGTATTTTCTGAATGGATGAAAGAACTGAGGCCTTATAAATCCAGTTTTAATGGATGAGGCTATTAAGGCTCAGAGCAGTCAATAAATGTCTCAAGGTCACACAGCTGGCAAATGACAGAGTCAGGATTCAAACCCAAGTGCACCTGATTCTAAAGCTTCCATATGCAACAGCTTCACTCTCCATGCTTCCCTCAAGGCCCCAAAGTGAACTTCCTCAGCCACAGCCCCCTCAGGGTGGTCCCTGTTTGCATAGCTCCAGCAACAGGGAGTGGGCTCTTTCCTCCTGGAGGCACTCCCATCTGTGGGAACTGTGGTTGTTGAGAATCTGGGAAAGTTCATTGACTCTCCCAGGGATGATGGAGAAATAAATAAGATAATTCAACGAATATTTCTTGAACACCTGAGTGTTAGATCCTGCTAATCCCCAGGATGCACTGGTGACTAAAATCAGACATGGTCCTCCCTCGGAGGCTTGCATTGCTGAAATCAGCTGACAGTAATTAAATTGTTACACAGGGACTTCCCTGGTGATTCAATGGCTAGGACTTTATGCTCCCAATCCAGGGGTTCCGGTTCAATCCTTGGCCAGAGAACTAGATCCCACATGTTGCAACTGAAATTTCGCATGCTTTAACTAAAGATCCCGTGTGCCACAAGGAAGACCCGATGTACTCAAATAAATAAATAAAAATATTTCTTTTGGCCATACTGGTCTTTACTGCTGCTTGTGGGCCTCCTGTAGTTGCAGCAAGCGGGGGCTACTCTCTAGTTGTGGTGCACACACTTCTCATTGTGATGGCGTCTCTTGTTGCAGAGCACAGGCTTCAAGGTGCATGGTCTTAGTGGCCCTGCAGCATGTGGAATCTTGCTGGACCAGGGATCGAACCAATGTCCCTTGTATCGGCAGGTGGATTTCCAACCACTGGACTACCAGGGAAATCCTGTTTTTGTTTTTTTTTAAGAAAAAGAACCTACTTTAAAAGAAATAGTTACACAAATAAAATGCAACCACACACTCTAGTATGAAAATGTATAATGAGAAACCAGCCTGACCTGGAAAGTCAGGGGAGTATCCTGAGGAAGTGCCACCAAGTGAGCCAAGGGGGAGGCCAGTACCTGGATTCACTGGGGTGACAGGGTCAGGTACAGAGCAAATTCTCTGTACCCGGTGCTCCTTTCTCCTCATGATTTTGACCTCCTTCCCTCCAAAGGTCTTTTTTTTTTTTCTCTCTCTCAAACATATATGGCTTACAAACCCTACAGCAACTGTTCCCTGGCTTGCTCTCCCCAAGGTCCCCATGAGTAGGCAGGAAGATGGTGTTGTCCCAACCTTGGGGAAGGTGAGGGCCAGGAGGAACAGGTGGGTTGCCCAAGGTTGTCTCTGTGTTGGTGGTGGGGGCAGGAATCCTGGTCACAATCTTCCAGTGGCTGCCCGTTTCACTCAGTGTGTAAGCTAACTCCTGTACGATTGCTTACAAGGCCATCCTTGCTCCAGCCGCCAGCTTTACTCCAGGGTGGGGCTGAGCTTGGGGCCTCGGGGAGCCGGGGATATTGGTCCCTGCTTTGCCACCACTCACTGCTCTCTCTCTGCTGCCCCCAGGTGAGAGCTGCCGCACTGACGGGACCTATGCCTACGACGCTGACTTCAGCTGCTGCAGCTCCTTGTGGGTACTGCCCTGGCCAGGGACCCCACTCTGGTCCCTTCTGTCCCTGCACAAACAGGACTGCTCCTCTGGGCACTCTTGAGACCCTGTGGGCAAGAGAGGATGGGGGAAAGTGACTCCACTTTGATTTGTGCTGAGATACTGGGCTCTGAGCCTGAGGCTCCAGTGAGCTGATAGAATCCGAACCCCTGAGAGAGAGATAAGGCAGCCAGAGGCCAGAACTAGGTCCACAGGACCCTGCTGCTCTTCCCCAGTCATCCAGACACTCAGTGGCCTGCAGAGGCCAAAATCACAACCAATACCAAAAAATCATTTTGGCTTCATGGAATAGAAAACTCTGAAAAGAGCCGCTTAAACAAGAGTTTCCTCCCCCTCCCCCTCTCTCTTACATAAAGCAGACCAGGAGTTCATGGCCTTGTGGTCATCAAGGACCCAGACATATCTTTCCAGCCTCCCTAACACTTGCTTTCATCCCCCAAATCACCTCATGGGCCAAAATAGTAGTAATAGCTCCAACCATCACAGCAGGTCTTTAATTCTTTGCTAAAATTTCCACCTGATGGCTTCTGCTTACATCTTGTCAGCCAGAACATGGTCTCATAGGCACAGCTAGCCATAAGCAGGACTGGAAAACAGGGTTTTTTACAAAGTCTCAGTGGAGAACATTGTCCAGGGTTCCATTTTGGGTGACCAACTACCCCAGTTTGCTCAGGATTTAGGTGTTCCCCAGGACATGGAATTTTCAGTACTAAAACTAGGAAAGTCCCAGAAAAAGTGAGACACGTTGGTCACCGTAATTCTGTTGCTAAGGCCTTTGACTGGATGAGGGTAAGTCTCTGCCGGTAAGTCCCTCCTCAACTTTTTAGCAGCAATATATTTGCCTAATACTGTGTACCCTTAGGCCGGTCCTTAAACAATCTGCTGTATGCTAGAGAGACAACAATTGTGACAATGAGTAACTTTTGAACTTGCTATGTGCCAAGGGCTATTTTATAATGCACTTCATTTTAAAAATCAACATAGCAACATTACAGTAACTACTGTTTATTTATTGCTTAGTCCATAACTCGAACACCTATATTTCTCACAATGACACCAATTTTTATCATCCCATTTTATAGCTAGAGAAATTGAAAAATAGAGAAGTTAAGTAATTTGACACAAGGTCAAGAAGGTAGTAAGTTGTTGGCCTGGGGTTTGAACCCAAGTAGGCTTAGAGTCCACACTAAACTTACACTGCTTCTATAGAGCTAATCATTGACGATGGTTCTGGAACAACGTAGAGACCGGGAGGCAGAGCCCAAGGCTGACTTTTATTTAAGCAATATTTATTGAGTACCTACTCTGTACCTACCCATGACACAGAGGCTTTTCTGATGCCCCCACCAAATGTCCTCTCTAACCACTCTGTCCCTCACACTCTCTGTCGCAGCCACAGTGGCCTTCTGGCTGCTCCTCAGACTCACCGTGCAGATCCTGCCTCAGCATCCCTGTGTGCTGTGCTGTGTGCTAGGGATACAGGGGGAGCATGGCAAGAATGAGACCTGTGCTCGGCACAGAGGAGGTACTCAGCAAACAGAGAAAACCAAGGTCCCTGGTCATGCATGCTTTGCAAGTGTGGCAAAGGACAGTGAAATCATTATTTAGTAGCAATAAGCATCAACAGTAAGAAACACTACTGGGAAGCTCAGAGAGTGGCTGCAAAAACCCTGCCTCATTTGGGGAGTCAGGAGGGCCTCTCCAAGGTGACGACGCTTGAACTGAGATCTGATGGATAAAAAGGGGAAGAGCACTCCAGGTAGAGGGAACAGTAAGTGCAAGGAGGCTGAGGCAGGATATGCTTGGTGAGGCTGAGGAGCAGCCAGGAGGCCACTGAGGCTGTGACAGAGGATGTGAGCGACAGAGTGGCTAGAAGGGACATTTGGCGGGGGGATTGGAAACGCCTCCATGTCATGGGTAGACTTATAGACTTTGTGATCATATTGGACAGAGGGTCTAACCCGGTCGGGAGGGATCAGGGAGAACTCTCCCGAGGAGGTGACTTTTAAAATGCAATGATGAGGAAGAGTTAGCTGAGCACACAACAGGGAAAGAGAGGCATTCCAGGCCGAGGTAATAGCATGGCCAAAGGCCCAGAGGTGAGGAGGCACTTGGAGTATTAGAGGAAAAGCAAGAAGACAGGTGGCCTGAGCCTAAGCAGCAAGGGTGAGGCAAGGCTTGAGAGGTGGTGCAGGGCCAGATCACAGGAGACCTCGAGGGCCAAAATGGGGTCCAGGAGGAGGGCTCAGTCCCAGGGCATGGATGGCTGTTCCCCCCCACCTTCAGCCTACCGCATGGAGAGGAGCTGGAGAGGGGGAGTGAGGCCCCTTCCCTCTGTTCCTGCAGCAACAGCTCCCAGGACACATTTGAAGCCTGTTACAGCGGAACGTCCACACCCTCTTTCCATGGCTCCCACTGCAGCAGCAGCGACCACAGCGGCCTGGGCCTCGAGCAGTTACAGGATTACATGGTCACGGTGAGCTGGGGCAGGCAGGGTGGCCAGGTATTTCAGGAATCATGAACAATCCTGGGCATTACTGAAGTGTAAGACCTCAGAGGTCAGGGCAGGGCATGACATTCGGAGAGTAAACGGAGTCAGCCATGAAAGACCTTAATGAATGTCAGCTAGCAGTGAGTGTTGGCTTTATACCGGGCACTGTTCTGAGCACTTATAATCTATCATCTCCTTTCATCTTTCAACAACCCAAGAGGGAAGTGCCATCATTATTCTCACTTTGCGGATGAGGAAAGCAAGGGTTAAGGAGGTTATCATCTGCTCATGATCACAGAGCTGGTCAGTAAAGGGGCCAGGATTTTAAATTAGGCAGCTTGAGTCCACATCCCACTCTTAGATGCAGCCCAAGGGGTCTGGATGTCCCCCAGGAGGTCAGCTTTTCAGAGGAGGGCTGGGCTGGATACATCCAGCTCTGGGTCTTTTAGGCAGGGGAGTAATTTCAAATGGTGCACCCACAGTTGCGGACTAAGCTGGGGCCCCCAGAGATCCAGCAGTTTGCGCTGCTGCTTCGGGAGTACCGGCTGGGGCTGCCCATCCAGGACTACTGCGCAGGCCTGCTGAAGCTCTACGGAGACCGGCGCAAGTTCCTCCTGCTTGGTGAGCCCCCTGCCCAGGCTGAGAGTATTCACTCTTTACCCTTTGACCAACCCCACGTCCAAGGAGCCGTGGCTGCGCGGGCACAGGAGGGCCTAGAGGAGCTATCCCACGTTGAAGGTCAGGAAGGGCGGCAGTGAGGAGATACCCCTTATCCAAGGTAAGGAGCAGCGGCTCCGCTTTGCTGGAGCAGCCGTGAAGAGATACCCCATGCCCAAGGTAAAAGAAACCCAAGTAAGACGGTAGGTGTTGCGAGAGGGCATCAGAGGGCAGACACACTGAAACCATACTCACAGAAAACTAGTCAATCTAATCACACTAGGACCACAGCCTTGTCCGACTCAATGAAACTAAGCCATGCCCGTGGGGCAACCCAAGATGGGCAGGTCATGGTGGAGAGATCTGACAGAATGTGGTCCACTGGAGAAGGGAATGGCAAACCACTTCAGTATTCTTGCCTTGAGAACCCCATGAACAGTATGAAAAGGCAAAATGATACGATACTGAAAGAGGAACTCCCCAGGTCAGTAGGTGCCCAATATGCTACTGGAGATCAGTGGAGAAATAACTCCAGAAAGAATGAAGGGATGGAGCCAAAGCAAAAACAATACCCAGCTGTGGATGTGACTGGTGATAGAAGCAAGGTCCGATGCTGTAAAGAGCAATATTGCATAGGAACCTGGAATGTCAGGTCCATGAATCAAGGCAAATTGGAAGTGGTCAAACAAGAGATGGCAAGAGTGAATGTCGACATTCTAGGAATCAGCGAACTGAAATGGACTGGAATGGGTGAATTTAACTCAGATGACCATTATATCTACTACTGCGGGCAGGAATCCCTCAGAAGAAATGGAGTAGCCATCATGGTCAACAAAAGAGTACAAAATGCAGTACTTGGATGCAATCTCAAAAACGACAGAATGATCTCTGTTCGTTTCCAAGGCAAACCATTCAATATCACAGTAATCTAAGTCTATGCCCCAACCAGTAATGCTGAAGAAGCTGAAGTTGAATGGTTCTATGAAGACCTACAAGACCTTTTAGAACTAACACCCAAAAAAGATGTCCTTCTCATTATAGGGGACTGGAATGCAAAAGTAGGAAGTCAAGAAACACCTGAAGTAACAGGCAAATTTGGCCTTGGAATACAGAATGAAGCAGGGCAAAGACTAATAGAGTTTTGCCAAGAAAATGCACTGGTCATAACAAACACTGTCTTCCAACAACACAAGAGAAGACTCTACATTTGGACATCACCAGATGGTCAACACTGAAATCAGATTGATTATATTCTTTGCAGTCAAAGATGGAGAAGCTCTATACAGTCAGCAAAAACAAGACCGGGAGCTGACTGTGGCTCAGATCATGAACTCCTTATTGCCAAATTCAGACTTAAATTGAAGAAAGTAGGGAAAACCACTAGACCATTCAGGTATGACCTCAATCAAATCCCTTATGATTATACAGTGGAAGTGAGAAATAGATTTAAGGGCCTAGATCTGATAGAGTGCCTGATGAACTATGGACAGAGGTTCATGACATTGTACAGGAGACAGGGATCAAGACCATCCCCATGGAAAAGAAATGCAAAAAAGCAAAATGGCTGTCTGGGGAGGCCTTACAAATAGCTGTGAAAAGAAGAGAAGCGAAAAGCAAAGGAGAAAAGGAAAGATATAAGCATTTGAATGCAGAGTTCCAAAGAATAGCAAGAAGAGACAAGAAAGCCTTCCTCAGCGATCAATGCAAAGAAATTGAGGAAAACAACAGAATGGGAAAGACTAGAGATCTCTTCAAGAAAATTAGAGATACCAAGGGAACATTTCACGCAAAGATAGGCTCGATAAAGGACAGAAATGGTATGGACCTAACAGAAGCAGAAGATATTAAGAAGAGATGGCAAGAATACACAGAAGAACTGTACAAAAAAGATTTTCACGACCTGGATAATCACGATGGTGTGATCACTGACCTAGAGCCAGACATCCTGGAATGTGAAGTCAAGTGGGCCTTAGAAAGCATCACTATGAACAAAGCTAATGGAGGTGATGGAATCCAGTTGAGCTATTTCAAATCCTGAAAGATGCTGTGAAAGTGCTGCACTCAATATGCCAGAAAATTTGGAAAACTCAGCAGTGGCCACAGGACTGGAAAAGGTCAGTTTTCATTCCAATCCCAAAGAAAGGCAATGCCAAAGAATGCTCAAACTACCACACGATTGCACTCATCTCACACGCTAGTAAAGTAATGCTCAAAATTCTCCAAGCCAGGCTTCAGCAATACGTGAACTGTGAACTTCCAGATGTTCAAGTTTTAGGAAAGGCAGAGGAACCAGAGATCAAATTGCCAACATCCGCTGGATCATGGAAAAAGCAAGAGAGTTCCAGAAAAACATCTATTTCTGTTTTATTGACTATGCCAAAGCCTTTGACTGTGTGGATCACAATAAACTGTGGGAAATTCTTCAAGAGATGGGAATACCAGACCACCTGATCTGCCTCTTGAGAAACCTATATGCAGGTCAGGAAGCAACAGTTAGAACTGGACATGGAACAACAGACTGGTTCCAAATAGGAAAAGGAGTACGTCAAGGCTGTATATTGTCACCCTGCTTATTTAACTTATATGCAGAGTACATCATGAGAAATGCTGGGCTGGAAGAAGCACAAGCTGGAATCAAGATTGCCGGGAGAAACATCAATAACCTCAGATATGCAGATGACACCACCTTTATGGCAGAAAGTGAAGAGGAACTCAAAAGCCTCTTGATGAAAGTGAAAGAGGAGAGTGAAAAAATTGGCTTAAAGCTCAACATTCAGAAAATGAAGATCATGGCATCCGGTCCCATCACTTCATGGGAAATAGATGGGGAAACAGTGGAAACAGTGTCAGACTTTATTTTTCTGGGCTCCAAAATCACTGCAGATGGTGACTGCAGCCATGAAATTAAAAGGCGCTTACTCCTTGGAAAGAAAGTTATGACCAACTTAGATAGCATATTGAAAAGCAGAGACATTACTTTGCCAAGAAAGGTTCGTCTAGTCAAGGCTATGATTTTTCCTGTGGTCATGTATGGATGTGAGAGTTGGACTGTGAAGAAGGCTGAACGCCGAAGAATTGATGCTTTTGAACTGTGGTGTTGGAGAAGACTCTGGAGAGTCCCTTGGACTGCAAGGAGATCCAACCAGTCCATTCTGAAGGAGATCAGCCCTGGGATTTCTTTGGAAGGAATGATGCTAAAGCTGAAACTCCAGTACTTTGGCCACCTCATGCGAAGAGTTGACTCATTGGAAAAGACTCTGATGCTGGGAGGGATTGGGGGCAGGAGGAGAAGGGGACGACAGAGGATGAGATGGCTGGATGGCATCACTGACTCGATGGACGTGAGTCTGAGTGATCTCCGGGAGTTGGTGATGGACAGGGAGGCCTGGCGTGCTGCGATTCATGGGGTCGCAAAGAGTCAGACACGACTGAGCGACTGAACTGAACTGAACTGAAAGCCACATCATGAGAACCACGAGACAAACAAGGAAACCAAAGTGCGGAGAGGGGAAGGGACTTGTCTGCAGTCACAGAGCCAGAAAAGAGAGCACAGGTGTTACCATTTCACCTTCACAGCAAAGCTGCAAGAGGGCATGACACTTCCCATTTTACCCCACGAGGCATCCGAAATTCAGAGAGGCTAAGGAACTGTTCCAAGGTCATGGAGCTAGTGAACAGGGCTAATGATAACAGTAAGAGGAATGATCATCCTTTTTTTCTTTAAGTTTTTATTCAACTTGTTATAATATTGCTTCTCTTCTATGTTTTGGTTTTGTTGGCCCTGAGGCATATGGGATATTAGCTCCTAGACCAGGAATTGAATCTGCACTCCTTTGATTGGAAGGCCAAGCCTTAACCACTGGACTGCCAGGGAAGTCCCAGGAATGATCATTTTAATAAGCTAACATGTACTTGGCTGTTAGCATGTGCCAAAGGATCATCTGGTTGAAGGCGCTCGGTACTGAAAGTTGAAACTATGACTTGCCTCCATTTTGCAGATGAGAAAACTGAGGCTTAGAGAAACAAAGTACATAAGTCATAAAGCTAGTAAGTAGTGACAGAAGTAAAACAGAAGTCAAATGGGCTGCCCAGTGTGTGCTAAGAACCTTATTTAATCTTTACAGCCTGGGAGAATAGGTGCAATTACCTCAGCTTTACAGGTGAGGACAGTAAGGCTCAGAATACTTATTGAGTCCATCTGAGAAGGCAATGGCAACCCACTCCAGTATTCTTGCCTAGAAAATGGACGGAGGAAATGAAAATGCTCCTCCTGCCATGGACGGAGGAGTCTGGTAGGCTGCAGTCCATGGGGTCGCTAAGAGTCAGACACGACTGAGCGACTTCACTTTCACTTTCATGCATTGGAGGAGGAAATGGCAACCCACTCCAGTGTTCTTGCCTGGAGAATCCCAGGGATGGCGGGGCCTGGTGGGCTGCCGTCTATGCGGTCGCACAGAGTTGGACACGACTGAAACGACTTAGCAGCAGCAGCACTGAGTCCATGGGGTCGCAAAGAGTGGGACACAACTGAGCGACTAAGCACAGCACATAACGAATAAATAGGAATATAACCATCGAAATAATAATGATAACAAGAATAAGCTAACATGCAGTGAGCATTTAAATGTGTACGGGGCACTGTACCATTATTCTCCAGCTCAGAGAGTTGTGCAAGCCACACAGCCAGCGACTGGCAGGGCCGGGGATCTGAACTCCGCCCTCCAGCGAAGGTGGGAGGGGAAGGGCTGACCCCGAGGAATCACCCTGGCCCTCGACCCGCAGGGATGAGGCCCTTCATTCCGGACCAGGACATCGGCTACTTCGAAGGCTTCCTGGAGGGCGTGGGCATCCGCGAGGGCGGCATTCTCACCGACAGCTTCGGCCGCATCAAGCGCAGCATGAGCTCCACGTCGGCGTCAGCGGTGCGCAGCTATGACGGCGCCCAGAGGCCGGAGGCGCAGGCCTTCCACCGGCTGCTGACAGACATAACGCACGACATCGAGGCGCTGGCCCCCGACGATGACGAAAGCACGGATGAAGAGGCCCGGGACTCCCCGGGCGGGGGCGACGCGGCCGAGGACAACTACCTGTAGCCTGTGCTGCCATCCATGCAGAGGGCGGGCAAGCGGGTGGCTCCGCACTCCCGCCTCTGAGTCTCATGCGCCCTTGTCTGTGCGTGTGTGTGATCCATCCCCAGGATCTCCTCCCCAGACCCCAACCCGGGGCTCCGCGCTCCGGGGGCGGGGGTCTGTCCCTATCGGTCCCCTGCCCCGGGTCCCTGCAGTTACGAGAATGTCCTGCAGGGGCGGGACCCTAAGCGGGGCTCAGTAGCTCCCTCTGCCGGTCGGGGAGGGCGGCGAACTTCTCTGTCTCCATAGCCCGAAGGTTAGGCCTCTGGACGTACTCTCGAGACTCCGCAACTTTCTGGAGGCCAAGCGAGTGATGGGGAGTGTGCTCCATCTGCTGGCCGGTTGAGAAAAGAATTCCCCGAGCCTGAAGACCTCTTTTCCTATTTTACAGTTTGAGAAACTGAGGTTCCAGAGAAGAAACTGGAGGGAGTCTCCTGATTCCCCTTAGATATTACCTCACGCTGGCCATACTAAATCGTGCAAAGGGTCTTTCTGAAGCTCTAAGAGGCAGGGTCTCCCCTTTGCAGATGGACTTAGATCTTTAGTGTGGGATAGAGGTTTCTTTCTACCAAGAGTCGACCCAGAGGTGCATGATCTGGGTCCCAGCCCCCACCCTAAGGCTATGAACAAGTTGCTTGTTCAGATCTTGCAATTGGAGCAGGACAGGCTGGGCTCCCTGTCTGATAGGTTTCCTAGCCTCTCTGCCTCTCCCATTTTTTCTTCTGACCCCACCCACCTCACAAGGGGGTCATAGGGATTACTGAAGGTCAAGACCTTAGTGCTAGGTCTAACACATGGTAAGTGATCAATAAATGCTGTTCCCTTCCACATCGAACACTTTCTGACTCAGTTTACCTGTCTTTAGCTGTGTGCAACGGGACACAAACTGAGGTGAGGGTGAGATGTAGGAAGACCCTCAGGGAACTCACAGTTTGGGAGGAGAAAATAGGACTTGCCCCTCACAGCTCTATTACAGCCCGACTCCATCCATGCTCAAAGTTCAAATGAAAAGATTCTGCAGACCAGCCATCGCATCTCAGGTAGTCAAAGAAATCCAAAGACAGAATTGGAGGGGGAGAAAAGTCAGCATAAAGACAGGACTTGCACAGCCTCAGGAAAGGCTCAGAGGCTGAAAGAAGCCCTCAGAAGAGGCAAGAGAATTGCCTAGAAGAGCTAAAATTTATCTGTAGAACTTTACGTGGCCAGACACAAGATACTTACCATGAGGTAGGTACTATTATCGCCATTGTTAAAGTAACATCATTATTATTACTAGGGCTTGGATTCAGCAAGTTCCCTGATTCATACTCAGTTCATGGCAAATGACTATCCCGTCATAACTGACCCACAAAAGGCCCTTCTGATCACCGACTCTATGGACATGAGTTTGAGCAAGCTCCGGGAGTTGGTGATGGACAGGGAAGCCTGGCGTGCTGCAGTCCATGGGATCGCAAACAGTCGGACACAACTGACTGAACTGAACTGATGTCTTACTTCGTTTTATATTCCCCAGACTTCATCCACACATCCCCACAATCCTTCTCCTCCCCACCATGGGTACCCATCTCTATGTGTTGATATATGTCCCCGGACATAAAATGTATAATGTCTTGTGTGTGTGTTTACATTATATAAATGGTATTATGTAACAAACTCATTCTGTTGTTTCCTTCCTGTGTAAAAACTTAACTTATTACATCCAACCACTGCAAAATATTCCAAGCTGAGTATCCACTGATGGACACTCAGGTTGCTTCTAATTTCCTCTTACCATAAACCACACTGTGATGAAAATCTTTGTGCATGACCCTTGTGGGGCTGTGTGAAAATTTCTTTGGGCTCTAGACCCAAGAGTAGATCATAAGGTATATATGTTTTCATTTTCGCTAAAATTCGCTAGAATGGCTACACCAGTAGTGTGTGAAGGATACTGTCTCCCCATGTTATCAGCGACTTTTCCATCATCTGACTTTCTAACCTTTTGCCTATTTGGGTGTAAGGTGGCATCAGGTTGCTTTAAGTTGCGTTTCTCTATTGACCCTGAGATTCAGAACCTCCTCCTTTAGTTGTCAGGCATTTAGGCTTCCCCTTCAGTATTGTCTGCTCATATCTTTTTCCCATTATCATTTGGGTTCCCTGTCTTTTTCTTGTTGATTTGCAGGAGTAGTTTATACCTTTTAGATTTTAATCCCTTGTTGGATATTGTTATAAACATCTTCTCCTAGCCCCTTGCCCATCTATTAAGTTTATTTATGGCAGTGGTTCCCAAACCTTAGCATGCATCAGAATCTCCTGGAAGGCTCTGTAAAACACAGATTGCTGATCCCCACCCCAGAGTTTCTGACTCAATAGAACAGAGATGGGGCCCAAGTACTTGTGTGTGTTTGTGTGTTTTTAGCATTTACTTATTTAATATTTTTTTTTTTATCTTTATTGGATTTTTTTACAATATTGTTTCTGATTTACATTTTGGGTTTTTGGCCACGAGGCCTGTGGGATCTTAGCTCTCAACCAGGGATTGAGCTCACACCCTGTGCCCTGGAAGGCAAAGTCTTAACCACTGGATCACCAGGAATGCCCTAAGAACTTGTGGCTTTTAAAAATATTTATTTATTTTTGGCTGCACTGGGTCTTTGCTGGTGGGCATGGGCTTACTCTAGTGGCGGCAAATGGGGGCTCCTCTTCGTTGCTGTGCACAGACTTCTCATTGCAGTGCCCTCTGTTGTTGTGGAACACAGGCTCCAGGCCTCGCGGGCTTCAGTAGTTGCAATACACAGGCTCGGAGTTGTGGCTCATGGGCTCCAGAGCTGGGGCTCGGTACTCAAGGTGCAAGGGCTTAGTTGTTCTGTGGAATGTGGAATCTTCTCAGACCAGGAATCAAACCCATGTCTCCTGCATTGACAGGCGGATTCTTATCCACTGTACCACCAGGGAAGTTCAAGAACTTCTGTTTTTAACAAGTACTTGGATGATGGTGATGATTCAAGGACCACACTGCAAACCACTGGTATGTGGTATCTTCCTCTGAACAAATTTTTAATGTCGGTATTTTCAAATTTATTTGTCTTCATTTTATGGATGAGGGAACTGGAGCTCAAAGTGGTGAAGTGAATGACCCCCAAGATCCACAGCGAGCTGGGATCTGGACCCATATCTGGCTCACCCCAGAGCCCAGGCTCCTACTGGCTCTGCTATCCTGTCTACCTATTTTTGGGATACATTGATCAGAGGCTGAAGTATTTAGACCTGAGGCCATGAGGTGTCCTGGTAAGTTCCTGAATGAGGCAGCCACGAGGGGGAAGTCCATTGACAAGGGGCAGAGACCAAAGAGATAGGGGTCCCTCTTAAAGGCCTGAGGGCTTTGCAAAAGGATCGGGCTTGGAAATTGGCCACAGTCCTAGCCTGGCACAGAGTCAGGACTGCTGAGAGGCACTGAGACAGCTCTTACCCCACAGCTCTGAGGATGGAGCAACTTCCCCTCATACCCTGAGGAAGTCCCTAGCCACCCCGGAACTATCCTCTTACTAAAGCCATGTAACCCTTTGGTTTCTGAGGGCTGGGGTGACCCAGGCTCTGAGCATGGGGACTCTGGCCACACTTCCTCCTGTAGCCTTCAGAAATCCTGCCAGGGTCACTTCCCATCATTGTTCAGTTCCTGGCACTGCAAGACAGGAAACCCCCCTGGGGCAGGGACAGCTGATTCCCAAAGACCTGCAGGGGTGGTGTAAGGATGGAACTCCCCGGCCAGCTGGATCCCCTGAGGACACTCCTGCCCCGTGGACGAGTGCCAGGCAGTACAAATGTCTCCAACTGGCACTGCCACTGAAGTCCCTCCCACCTGGGGCCCTGGAGACTCCCAGCAATCCTTTGCAACTGCGTGTTGGGGATGGGATCTGGTACCACTGCCATCCAGTCACTGTCATTTAGAGAGCCCCCACTCTGTGCCAGGCATTGTGCTAGACACTAGAGGGAGATACAGAATAATCTCTGCCTGCTGGGGGCTCCTAGGCTGATGGTCCCCAAATGATCACTACACAAAATTCTCAACTGTAAAATCAAAGAGTGAAAAACCGGCTCTTTCTGGGGAAGCTGGAAAAAGCTTCGTGGAGGAGGTGACCTACGAGTGAGACCTTGAAGGACAAGGTGGGTTTTGGCAGGTTGACAAGAGCAGGGAGAGCCCTCCAGGTGGGCCCAGCATGAGTGTAGGCAGGGGGATATGGAACCCTCTGAGACACTTAAACACTCTGGCTCCAGGGTCAGACTTGTGGTTTTGAGTCCCAACTCTGTCATCTGCAGTTGGGTGACCTTGGGGTAAGCCCCTAAAGGTCTTTTTTTCCTCATCTATAACATGGGGCAATAATACAATTGGCCTCATAGGTCTCGTAGATTGCTGTGAGGCGTGAACAAGATAATCCACGTAAAAGTGCACCTGCGGCTGCTGCTTGGTCGCTCAGTCCTGTCTGACTCTGTGTGACCCTAGGGACTGTAGCCCGCCAGGCTCCTCTGTCCATGGGATTCTCTAGGCAAGAATACTGGAGTGGTTTGCCTTGCCCTCTTCCAGGGGATCTTTCCAACCCAGGAATCGAACTGGGGTCTCCCGCATTGCAGGCAGATTCTTTACCAGTTGAGCTATCAGGAAAACCCCAAAAGCATCTAGTAAGTGCTTAATCAATGTGACCATGATTTATTTGGGAGGTACATGGGGTATGTGCAGTGAGGGGCAGGGCTTGTAGAGGAGGAAATCAGAGAAGTGGACAGGCTGAGATGGCCCTAGAAGGGCAGGCTGGGAAGTATAGACAGTGGGGAGTGAGCTAATGGGCTTGCATTTTCTCAAAATGAATCTAGCTGCTTAGAGGGGAGAAAAACCTGGGCCCTGGGGCCCTAGGGAGAGGGCTGGGACAAGGACCAGAGGAGAGATGCTAAGAACTGGCTCAGATGCGGTAAGAGGAAGGAAGAAGGGAGGGCAGGTTCAAAGGAGGGAGGGGAAGACGGCTTCCTATCAGCTGAGAGACAGTAATATCTCATATCCTTTGATTAGACTCACTCATTCCCTCCTTCATTCATTCTTTACAACTGTTTATTTAGCACTTGAACATTGGCCTCATGGGGCTTCCTCTCTAAGGAGTTCATATTGCTATTAATGTTCCAGATGCAGTAACCAGCAAATGATCAGAAATTGACAGCCCCACTGCTGTGTCCTGGAGAGGGCATGGCAAACCACTCCAATATTCTTGCCTGGAGAATCCCATGGACAGAGGAGCCTGGCGGGCTACAGTCCATGGGGTCACAAAGAGTTGGACATGACTGAAGCGACTTACCACATATGCACGCACTGTTGTGTCCTCCCATTTCTGACTTGTCTATTCGCAGACATTCCAGATGAAGGGCAAAATGTTTTAGTGCCAAGCCAGCCTGTCTTGTCTACTTCTTGCATTGGAGAGCTTGCTGTCTTCTGAGACAGTTCTTTCCATCTAGGACAAGGGCTCACAACTGCCTCCTAGCCCACCCTTCTCCCCGCAACCCCACCACCGGGTCTTAGCATCACCTTCTAGAACACTACATGGCATGGCTGCTCCCTTAACCCTTAGGTGGCCCTGCAGTGATGCACAGAAAATGATGTGACCTGTAGAAACTTCAGGCTTTCCTGGTGGCTCAGACAGTAAAAAAGCTGCCTGCAATGCAGGAGACCCAGGTTTGATCCCTGGGTCAGGAAGATCTCCTGGAGAAGGAAACGGCAACCCATTCGGTATTCTTGCCTGGGAAATCCCATGGACAGAAGAACCTGGCAGCTCATGGGGTAGAAACTTCTCATTTCTGTCTCGAAGCAAATTGTTCCAAAACATTATTTTTGAAGCTTATCACGCAGACAGTGTCTTTGATGTATAAAGAGAACATTCAAATAAATAATAAGGACCCATAACCCAACAGAAAAATAGGCAAATTATTTTTTTCAGTTCACAGAAAGGATAATTGGTTCTGAAACTTGTGACACAATGCTCAACCTCACTCTAATAAGAAAAATGCAAATTAAAACTGCATTGAGAAGTCTTTTTTTTTCAGTTACTAGACTGGCAGAGTTTGGAAAGTCTGACAACTTACAGTGTGGATAGGTATGAGGAAACAGACACTCACACGTTTTGGGTGGGAGGGCGAGTTGGTATAAACCCTACTTAACAATATCTATCAATATTTTAAATGCACAAACCCTCCGATGCAACGGTTTCACTGCCAGGAAGGTCTCCTGCATTCATACTCACAACATGGAAATGATGAATATACAAGGAAAGTCACTGCAGCTTTGCTTCTAAGGACAAGAGATTAGAAACAAATCGAATGTTCAGTGATAGAGAACTGATTAAATAAACTGGGACTCGTGCAGACAACTGAATACCATGCAGCCACAAATAAGAATGAAGTAGTAGTGGTGTTGTCGTTTAGTTGCTCAGTCATGTCTGACTTCTTTGCGACCTCCTGGACTGTAGCCTGCCAGGTTCCTCTGTCCATGGGATTTCCCAGGCAAGAATATTGGAGTGGGTTGCCATTTCCTCCCATTTCCTTCCCAGCCCAGGCATCAAATTTGCGTCTCCTGCATTGGCAGGCAGATTCTTTACCGCTGAGCTACCAGGGAAGCCCAGCTCTCTGTGTACTGATGTGGAATTGTTTCCAGGATAAAGTAACTGGAAAAAAGAAAAGCAAGATGCAGAATAATGCACTTTGGATGGTGCTATCCTTTTCTTTAAAGAGGGCAGAGAATGTCTTTGTGTCTCCGCATGGAATACATAGTTCTGGAAGGATATACAAGATAGGTAATAGTTGTTGTCTCTGAGCTGGAGGAATGTACAGTTGTAAAATATGGAGGAAAAGAAACTCTCTTTTCATGATGTATCTTAAAATTTGTGCCATGAATATGAATTACAGAAAAACAAGTAAAAACCTGTTATTGCAGTATTTATCATACTCTACAACCCCATGTGTTTCAATGTCTACCTGACCTCCCCATCTCCATCTCCAACACATGCACACACACACAGAACTTGATCTTGTGAGGGGGATGGGAAGAACTGGTTGTGACTTATACTCCCTCCTGGAGCCCAACACAGCATCCAACACAAAGCAAGTGCTCAGAGAATCTGAATCCATATTCATAATGACTTCCTTCTCCAAGAAGCCCCCAAGTAGTTTCACCTCCTGGCATTCCTGCTCTTGTGTGGACCACTCCCACATGGAATGGAGATGACCTGTGTGACCAGCGTGATGCATCACCTCCTCTCTCCAATCACTTGCTCTAGGGGAAGCCAGCCACCATGTCATATGCACACTCAGGCAACCTTATGGGGGGGTTCACGTAGTGAGCTTCTGGGCCTCCTGCCAACAGCTGTATGAGTGAATCATCCTGGAAATGGCTCTTCAGCCCCAGTCAATACTTCATTTGACTGTAGACCAGGTTTACCTTGCCTATTTCAGAGAGACCCCAAGCCAGAGCCACTAAGCTAAGTGGCTTCCAGATTCCTGACCACAGAAACTGTATGAGACAACAGTTTATAATGTTTTAAGCTGTTAAATTTAGGGGCAATTTGTTACACAGCAGACAATGGCACCCCACTCCAGTACTCTTGCTTGGAAAATCCCATGGATGGAGAAGCCTGTTAGGCTGCAATCCATGGGGTCACTAAGAGTCGGACATGACTGAGAGACTTCCCTTTCACTTTTCACTTTCATGCATTGGAGAAGGAAACGGCAACCCACTCCAGTGTTCTTGCCTGGAGAATCCCAGGGACGGGGAAGCCTGGTGGGCTGCCGTCTATGGGGTCGCACAGAGTCGGACACGACTGAAGTGACTTAGCATAGTATTAGCATAATGTGTAAATAGTACAGTCAATGGTCTTTATTAAGCATCTAGTAAGGTAAGAAAGTATGTCAGTCATATCTGACTTTCTGCGACCCCTTGGACTGTAACCTGCCAGGCTCCTCTGTCCCTGAAATTCTCCAGGCAAGAATACTGGAGTGGGTAGCATTCCCTTGTCAAGGGCATCTTCCCAACCAGGGATCTAACCCAGGTCTCCTGCATTGCAGGCAGATTCTTTACCATCTGAGCTATACTGTGTATCCATTCTGTGGGGAGTACAAGAAAAAAAGACATGATCCTGCCCTCAGGGGAGAAGGCCATGTGCACATTCATCCTTCAACCAACATTTATTGAGCACTTACTATATACCTGGCCCTGTGTGAGGAAATGCTGACTCACAGAATGCTGGCAATTAAAATAGGACAAAGGGGAACTTTCAGGATTGATGGCAATGTCTATTTTAATGGGGTTGAACTTACATAAATGTACAATCCATTTGCAAAAATTCAGCAAATGAACACTTAATCTTATGCAGTTTGTTGTACATATATTTTATATCAAAAAATTGTAAACAAAGATTGAACTAATTCACTCTGAAATACTTTTTAAAGAGGAATTGATGCACAGCTAGATGGATAGACTTGTGATAAAGCAAGTAGAATGTTCATGGTAGGCCAGGCCCTGCTCGGACCAGTACTGAGCTGCTCTAAAGCAGGCCAGGCAGCTCTGGCCAGCAAAACACACCTTCACCTGGCCATAGCATCTTGCTGTGTCTCTGCCGCCGATGGTCAAGAATTAAGCCCTCCCCTGAGTCACCATGGAAGACGTGACGAAGACCACCGTCCACACACAGAGCCCTATTAAAACTGAATGGAATTCCCGCTGTGTCCTTTTCACCTATTTCCAAGGGGACATTAGCAGTGTGGTGGATGAACACTTCTCCAGAGCTCTGGGCAATGTCAAGAGCCCCCAGGGACAGAACCCTTCCAGCCCGAGCGGAGATGTGCTGCTGAGGAATGATAGTGACATGCCTCCAAATCAGTGGCGTTTCTCTGCTCCGTGGACAAAGCCACAGCCGGAAGTATCTTTTGCAAATGGCGCCGCCAGCTGCAGCTTGAATGGATCTGGTCTCATGCCTGTGGATCAATACCCACTGTCCCTGACTGGGGGCCCCTCTGTTCAGCCTGGCGAGCTGTGGCATTTCTCCTCCCTTGCCAGTCCCAGCTTCCCAGAGCCTGGCTACCCTCATGCTCTTTCCACTGGGCAGTTGGTTCCGGAGCCCCAGCCTGAGGGGAAGTATGAGCCCCTCCTAAGTCTCCTCCAGCCAGAGAGATGCCTAACCCATCCTCAGGAATCTGCCTCGTGGGAGGATAGCAACTCTGCCGGAAGCACAGGATTGCTCTTCAACCTGCCTCCCAGCTCAGCCCACTTTAAGAAAATCTATTTCCCCCCTGATGGTGGACCTGCCGGTGCCAGCTTTGCAGTTGAAAGAAGCCAGTCCCCAGAGAGAAGAAGAGATCTGTTCTTTTACTGAACATGGGTTTGAAGAAGAGAATTCCTTTTTCCGAACCTGCTTCTGGTTTTCTGCTGTGAATCCAGAAGGTCTGGAGACATCACCGTCCTTTTTTCTTGTTGCCACCAAAGAGCACTGGGTTCAAAGCAAGTTTCTGTTCTCCCTGAAATTCTATACTTTTTCTTGGCACCTATGCCCCGCAGCATTTTTTTTTAACTTGTTAAGTGAGTCTTGAGCATATAAGATGGTTAAAAGAGCTGTTTAGTGGTGGGGAGCAAACCTGTAGATTGTTCCCAATAAAATGACAAATTTCAAAAAAAAAAAAAAAAAAAAAAAAAAAAAAGAATGTTCATGGTAGATGCAGGTGGTGAGTATAGGGGTTTTGTTGTAAAAGTCTTTCAGTTTTGATGTATTTGGGGGAAGTTTCGCAATAAGAAACTTTAGGGAAAGGACCCTCCATAACCATACATACCAATCCTCTCATTTATCATTATTTTAATTACACAAATAAAAACAAATACAGTCTAGTTTTAACAAATAGAGGGAATTTGTTAAATTCTCTGGTCCCATGGTGCACTCTTCTTCAGTGACTATCTCTGTTCTTGTCGGCTGTGTATATAGGTAGACACAAAACAATGTGTTTCCCGTTTTTTTTTTTTTTTTTTTTTTAATGAATAATGCTCTCTATACTATTCTGAAAGCGTATATTGGGGCTCTCTCCATGTTAATTCATACACAACGCCTCAGTTTTAAATTTCTGGGTAGGATGTACCCTCTCATTCAAGATGTGAGTCTCAGAAAAGAGGTCTTTTTTAGGAATAGTGAGTTAGGACTGCCAGGAGGCGAACCTCCTCCCCGGGGTCCTGGACTCACCCAGCCGTAGCTCGGCCACCTAGTGAAGGGGGCGGGGCTAGACCAGGCTGAGCGCGGGTTGGCGGGCAGGTCATGCTCTGCCCCGCCCATCCCTCCGCCCATCCCTCCGCCCATCCCTCCGCCCATCCCTCCGCCCATCCCTCCGCCCATCCCTCCGCCCTACCGAAGGAGCGCCCTGGGTTCCCGCGCACCCGGACCTAGGAGGAAGTCCGCGTAGCGCTTCCTCTTTTGTTGGCCTCCGGAGACACGGGGGGAAGGGAGTAGGGTTGTGAAACCGAACTGTCCCCTACCCCTCCTCCCCGGGGGAGATCCTTCAGCTGGAGGTGGCCACGCAGCTGGGGGCAGAAAAACAACTCCGTGGACACCCCCACCACCCCCGTCCCCGTTCTGCTCCGCCACACCCCTGAGCAGGAAGGAGGTCGGCTGCCGCTAGGGTAGTACCTGGGGTAGGTGAGCTTCCAAGACCCGCATAGGGCAATCTCCCTGGTCACCCTCATGAGAAAGTCCCAGCTCCTTATCCGCTGCTGCTGCCATCTCCAGCCTCCGAATGTGCCTTCTCTTGCCTAGGGCTTCAGTTCAGTTCAGTCGCTCAGTCGTGTCTGACTCTTTGCGACCCCATGAATCGCAGCACGCCAGGCCTCCCTGTCCATCACCAACTCCCGGAGTTCACTCAGACTCACGTCCATCGAGTCGGTGATGCCATCCAGCCATCTCATCCTCTGTCGTCCCCTTCTCCTGCCCCCAATCCCTCCCAACATCAGAGTCTTTTCCAATGAGTCAACTCTTCGCATGAGGTGGCCAAAGTATTGGAGTTTCATTCAGACACCAACAAAAAGAAGGTTTGTGGTTCCTCAAACAGGCCAGTCTCCAGTCTTTGAAAGGCTGTAGTTTCTGTCTGGAGGACCCTTTGCCATGACCTTCCACTGTTATCCTTTAAACCTCAAAGGATCACCTTCTCCAAGAAGTTCTCCATGATGCACCCCAGGCAGAACCAGTGTCCCTCCTACTTGGTTCTACAATGTCATGTGCCTCTCTACCACAGAATTTTCCACTTCTGTGTCTAAGTTATTGGTCTAAGTTTCTGTCTCCCTAACTGAATTGCTTGAGGGCCAAGATTATCTTGTAAATTTTTGTCCTCCCAGCTCCTGGCTGCTTTTGGAGAGATTAAAGGACATGGGCCCCAGCCTTGCTCAGGTGAATTAACATAGAGAGAGCTGTAAAACAAGCTTGTAGAATAGTACAGAGAGTACATTCATTTTTAAAAAATATAACATGGTTATTTTTTTTTACCTATGTGTGTGTGCATGCTCAGTCACTCAGTGGTGGGTGACTGTATGACCCTGTGGACTGTAGCCCGCCAGGCTCCTCTGTCCATGGAATTCTCCAGGCAAGAATACTGGAGTGCCTTGCCTTTTCCTCCTCCAGGGAATATTTCTCACCCAGGGATCAAATCCACATTGCCTGCAGCTTCGGCATAGGCAGGCAGATTCTTTACCACTGTGCCACCTACCTATATTTGTATGTAAATAAGTAAAGATAAGCCTGGAAGCTACACATAGTAAGCCCTTAATAAATATTAATAGAATTAATCAATGAATGGGTTTGGATCCTAGGCACTGTCATTCATCATTCTATTTGTTTCATTCATTCAGTTTCTCCATCTATAAAACAGTGTACATGAATAGTATCTGCATGGAACATGCCAAAAAAATGTAGAAGAGATAGACAACAAACAGGTTAACACAGATATATATTAGAGTGCCTGGTGGTGACAAGTTCCCTGGAGAAAAATAAGCCAGGGCAGGGGCAGAGGTGGGCTTGGCAGGGGCAGCTAGAGAAGGTGGAGACTGGAGGAGTTTTTTAAGAAGAGAAGTCAAGGACCTGCTAGGGGCTGTTGTGAAGTTCTCATGGGCTAAACTTCTCAGATTTTCATTTGCCTCTCTTGGAAAATGAGGGCAACAGTGATCTCCTGCCTGGGAGGGTGTAGCTGTGAAACGAACACTGGCTACTTGGCAACTAAAAGGGGAAATATCTGGGCCCTGAAATAATCATTGTGGCACTCTTCCCCATCCCCTATCCTGCTTTGAATGTAGAATAATCAGCAGTTCCCAAAGCATCTGAAATAAATAAAATGCAAATATTCCTGGAAATAGGAAAATATATTTCTGAAACAGCAGCCCTCTGACCCTCTGTAAAGTGAAGCCTGCATTGTCCTCTAAGACTGAGCCCTGTGTCATGTCCTGCCATCAGCGTCTCTCTCTCTCTGCTCTTCAGTGTCCAGGGCACACTTACGAAGTTTGTGTAGTTGTTACAAGCACAGCTTTTGGAGGCACACTGGAGGCTCAAAGACCTGGGTTCAAATTTGTTCTTGGCTGTGTGACCTTGGACAAGTGTCTTTACCCCTCTGAGCCATCCTCTTATAATCATCCCTGTTTCAAAGAGATTAAATGAGATGATGCAAGTGAGGGCACAGTAATGAGCTTGAAATGCAATGATTCAGTGACCTGGTGAGGTCAGCACTCTTACCATTCCACTTCACAGATGAAGAAACATGGACAGAGAGGAGTTGCATAACTTGACCAAAGTCACAGCTAGTGAGAAGCAGTCAGTCCAGTCTCAAGTGCCTTTGCTTCCATCATTCCTGCCCTGCTGGCCCCAGTGTCAAGTGCACAGACAGAACCTTTTGGGACTCTTCATCCCCTAAAAATCCTACCCAGCCTCAATTCTATCTTGTCCATGAAATCTCTGATATTTTAAATAACTTTACTTTTGAATAATTAATATATTCAGGTGGTTCAAAATTCAAGAGTACCAAGGGTATACTAGGACCAATAAGCCTCCCTCTCTCCTTTCTCATCCAGCTACATAGTTCCCTTCCCTGGAAGAAACCACAGGGGCTGTTTCTTACATGTGCCCTTCCTGACTCAGCCCTGGCATGTGCTGGTAAATTCCAATATCTTTGTTTTCTTGTTCTACACACATAGAAAAACATAATAGAAGCTGCTGTGCACCTCACTCCCCTCCACTTACACACTTGTTCCCTATTAGTACATAGAACTTTCTTCATTTTAAAAAAGTATTATTGAATTATAATCCACAGTCATCCATTTAAATGTACAATCTAGTAATATTTCATATGTTCTCAGAGTTGTGCAGCCATTAAGACATTTTCATTACCTACTCGCCCCCAACAAAAAGCCCTGTACCCATTAGCAGTCAGTCCTTGTTTCTTTCCACTCCTGCCCTAGACAGTCACTAACCTACTTTCTGTTTCTGTAAATTTGCCTATTTTGGATATTTCATATAAATGGAATTATACAATGTGTGATATTTTGTGACCAACTTCTTTCATTTAACAAATATTCAAAGTTCATGTGGTAGCATATATCAATACTTCATACCATTTTATTATCAATACTTCATACCATTTTATTGTCAAATAATAGTCCATTGAATGGATATAGCACATTTTATTTATCCACTGATGGACATCAGAGTTGTTTCCACTTTGGGGCTATTTTTTATGAATAATGCTGCTATGAAAATTTCATTTACAAATTTTGGTGTAGATATACATTTCAGTACTTTTTGGTAGACACCCTGGAAGTGAGACCACCTGGAAGTGGTTCCATGGTAACTCCATGGTAACTTTTTAAGGATCTGCCACACCACTTTCCAAAGGGGCTGCACCGTTTTACATTTCCACCATGATACATACGTAAAGGTTCTAATTTCTTCGTGGTCTTATCAACTGTTGCTATTATGTGTTTATTCTTATAAGCCAGTCTAATGGATGTGAAATGGCATCTCATTGTGGTTTAATTTGTAGTTCCCTAATGGCTAATGTAGGGATTGGGGGCAGGAGGAGAAGGGGACGACAGAGGATGAGATGGCTAGATGGCATCACCGACTCGATGGACGTGAGTCTGAGTGAACTCTGGGAGCTGGTGATGGACAGGGAGGCCTGGTGTGCTGCGATTCATGGGGTCGCAGAGAGTCGGACACGACTGAGCGACTGAACTGAACTGAATGGCTAATGTTACTAAGTGTTTTTATGTGCTTATTAGCTACTTGTATAGCTTCTTTGGAGAAATACCTATTTAGATCTTTTGCCCACTTTTCAAGTATGTTGTCTTTTTATTATTGAATTATGTTGCTTATATATTTAGGCTACCAGTACCTTATCAGATGTATGACTTGCAAATCTTTTCTCCCTTTCTGTGTGTTGTCTTTTCATCTTCTTGGTTGTATCATTTGCAATACAAGTTTTTACTTTTGATGAAGTCCAGTTTATCTATTTTTTCTTTTATCACTTATGCCACATCTAAGATTGCTTTGCCTAACCTAAGGTCATGAAGATTTAATTCTAAGAGTTTTATAGTTTTGGCTCATACACTTAGGTCTATGATCCATTTTGAACTAAATTTTGTGGGTGGTGTGAGGTAGGGATTCAACTTAATTATTTTGCATGGGGATATCCAATTGTTCCAAAACCATTTGTTGAAAAGACTATTTTTTCTTCCCATTGAATTATCTCAGTACCCTTGTTGAAAATCAATTGGCAGTCAATGTGAGGATTTACTTTTGGACTGTTAATTCTGTTCCATTGATCTATATTTCTACCTTTATGCCAGTAACCACACTATCTTGATTACTGTAGTTAATTTTTCAGTTAAAAAGAGTGAGTCCTTCAGTGTTTACTTTTTCAAGATTGTTTTGGCTGTTCTGGGTTCCTTGCATTTCTATGCAAATTTTAGGGTGAACTTGTCTATTTTTATTTTTTAAAAAAGATACCTGGGGTTTTGATAGGGATTTGGTTGACCATTTGGGAGAGTATCACCATCTTAATATTAAGTCTTCTAGTCCACAAAGGGATGTCTTTTCCATCCCATGAGATGACTTTATTTAGGTCTTCTTAAGCTTCTTTCCAGAATGTTTCTTGGTTTTCCAAGTATCTTGCACTTCTTTTGTTAAACTGATTCCCAAGTATTTTATTCTTTTCATTAATATTGTAAGTGAAATTGTTTTCTTAGCTTTATTTTCAGTTTGTTCACTGCCAGTGTGTAGTTTTTAAACATCATTATTCCTTTGACAATTTCTGGGCCCTCCATTATTGTATTATCATTTTTTCCCAGCCCTCAAATGATAGGCATTTAGCTTATTTCCAATTCTTTCCTGGTAAAAAGTGGTGCTGCAATGACTTTTCTTGTGCATATACATGAAGTTTAAGGCATCTGAAAATGATTGAGAAAATATCTACAACTGTCGATTGCCACTACCCTGGCCCGTGCCACCATCATCTCACCTTTGGAGCATAGCCTCAGCCTGCTGATTGGATTCCCTGCTTCCCCCTGGTCCCTCTAATTCATTCTCCTCCAAGCAGCCAGAGAGATCCCATTAAAATACAAGCCAGTTGTGGCTTATTCCTCTGCTCAGAACCCTCTGATTGCTCCAACCTGTGTCAATTAAAGTTTAATATCAGGATGTTCGTGGCCTTACAGTCTGACCTCACACCCTTTCCAACATCCTCTCCATCATTCTCTTCTGTGCCCATCCTATTCCAACTACACTGACTTCCTTGTGTTCCTTAAACACATCAAGTGCAGTCGCACCTCAGGACCTTAGCCATTACTATTCCTTCTGCCTGGAACACATTTCCCCAGACTATTCTGTTACTCACTCCCCCAATTCAGCAGGTATCTGCATACATGCTCCCTCTTCAGAGAGGGCTTCCCTGCCACTCCGTCTTGGGTCACACCATCACTCCTTCCCCACCCCTGCTACCTTGCCGCTTGCTTTGCTTTATTTTTCTTATAATCCTTTCCATCCTCAGACATAAGATGTCAGTTGACTCTCACAATGATTCACTGATGCAAATACTATTACTATTCCCACTTGATAGATGAGGAGATGGGCTCCAAGAGGTAACTCAGTATGTGCAAGATCACTGAGCTAATAAATGGCAGTGTCAGGGTTTGAACTCTAGTCTGACTTCAAAGATGCAGTATTTAGCACCATTTCTTGTGGTCAGCTCTACTCCCCATGACAATGAATGAATGAATGCCTGAGTAGACAAAATGTTTGCTATCCCAAATACTAGTAAGGCAGTGTTTTGGGGTAAAATTTGTAATTGTATCAATGTTCTTTCATGCTAATATGAGTTAGAGGGGAAATATTTTTTTAATCACAAAGAACAACAATACAAAATTGACAAGGACATGGTAAAACTGGAAACCATAGTGATTTCCATCACTGGTGGGAATGCAAGGTGGTATAATTACTTTGAAAAGCACTTTAGTTTTGTATTATAAAGTTACCGACCCAGGGATCAAACCCGGGTCTCCTGCATTGCAGGTGGATTCTTTACTGTCTGAGCCACCTAGTGGGAAACTTAGTTAAACATGTACTTACTATATGATCCAGCAATTCCAGTCCAAACCATTTAACCAAGAGACATGAAAATGTATCCACGCCAAGACTTGTACATGAATGTTCATAGCAGCTTTATTCATATAACAGAAGCAACCCAAATATTCACCAGCAAGTAAATGAATGAACAAATAGTGATACATTTGTACTATGGAATACTACTCAGCACAGTAAAAGGAAAACATACTAGAATATGAAACAACATGGAAAGTCTTAAAAGCAATATGTGAGTAAAATGAAGGCCCATTTTACTCACAAAAAGAAACATATTGTATGATTGCATTTATGTGAAATTCTAGAAAAGACAATCTATAGTGACAACAAGCCAAACAATTGTTACCTGAGGAAATGAGTGGGGAAGTTGAATGTATCAGGGTATAAAGGAACTTCTTGGAGTGATAAAAATACTTTATATCTTGATTAGTGTGGTAGTTACATGGATGTCTACAGTTGCCAAAACTCATCAAGCTGAGTATTTGAAATGGTGCACTTTATTTATAAAATTATGCTGCAGTAAAGTTGATAGAGGCTTTGGGAACACATACGTGATTTTCATTGCAGCATTACTTTAATAGCAAAAAAAGAAATTGGAGAAATTGGCTATTAAAAGGAGAATGTTTCTGCTATCATTGGTCCTTTGCCACCAGAGTGGCAAACTCAGAAGATGTAGCTGATACTGGCAATGACACTCTAACATCCCCAGAACTTGCATCTGTCTTCTTAGAGGCTCTCTCTGGTGACTAGAGCATGCATGGGGCAGGCCAGAAATGTTGGAGAATTAATATCCAGCCCCACCCGGAGCAGCCATGGGGTTGCAAAGAGTCAGGCACTATGTAGTGACTAAATAGCAGCAGGAGCAGCCCTCATCCAATGTCTGACAGGAGCTGGTGTATAAATGCCCGGACTACCTCATGTCTCAGGTGGGATAACTCTGTGTGGGTTCACTCCCCAGGCGTGATTGAGCTCCAGGAGCCCCCAGTTGGAGCTTGCTTAGTAATGCTTTCTTGAGTGGCTCTCTTCCCTTCTCATTCACTCACTCCTTTACCTGTGTTTTCTGCATCTTCTAAATAACCAACTTTCACTTTAATCTGTGTCTAGGGTCTACTTCTGTGGGACTCAGATTAAGACCAGCAGACGATACCTAAGGTACAGTCAAGATACGGGGAAATGGTGGAGAGGAATCCAAGCAGCAGCCATTTGGTAAGTTTCTGTCATTCTTGGCAAAGCCAAGTCTTAATAAAATGCTCACATAGGTTCATAAGGGGACTCATATCAGGATGTTCACAGTGGCACTGCTTATGGTAGGGTGAAGCTGTGTGCCATCTGGGTGTCTGTGACTAGCGGAATGGATAAATAGACTATGGGGAATATAGACAATGACCTTCAGAACATGGCTAGATATAAATAGTATCTAGTGATGGAGTGAAAAAAAAAGTACAAAATTGAGGTGCTATCCAAGAAAATTAAACACACAATTAAAACAATATCTGCTTTTCAAAAGGCCATACATGTATTTAAGCACATAAACCAAACACATAAGAGCAGGGTCATTCTCTTTCTTATTCATGGTTCTGTCCCCCTCCATCACCACCTGCCATCCCCCCTCCCCGCCACAGGGGACCTTTGGTCATGTCTGGAAACATTTTTGGCTATCACAACTGAGGAATGGAGCTGCTACTGGCATCGAGTGGATGACATCTGGGAATTTTGTTCAAACCCCTGCTATGCACAGAACAGATCCCGACAACAAAAAATTTCAAGACCTAAATGTCAATAGTGGGGCTGCCCAGGTGGCTCCGTGGTAAAAAATCCATCTGCCGGTTCCACCCCTGGGTGCGGAAGATCTCCTGGAGGAGGAAATGGCAACCCACCCCAGTATTCTTGCCTGGATAATCCCATGGACAGAGGAGTCTGGCAGGCTTACAGTCTATGGGATCGCAAAGAGTCGAACAAGAATGAGCGACTGAGCAGGCACACAAATGTCAATCAATGGTGCTGAGGTTGAAAAGTTCTATGTAGCTCAGCCCCAGCATAGTGAATGAACGAGTGAATGAGAGATGGTGGGAGTGGGTGGGGCTACAGAGACACTGTAGTGTTTCTGTACATTTTTGGAGGTGTGTTCAGCAGGATTTAGGGTGACAGTCCATTTCCAGGATGAGATGGGCTCTGCTCTTGTCTGGCCCTGGGCACCTCTCATTCATCTGCGGCCTCAAACTGTACCCTCCAGCGCTATTTACTGCCCCCTCAATTTTCAAGCTCCTCTGAGCTACTGGGAAACTGGCCAGGAGTGAGTCAGGCTGGTTCCTGCGGGCAAAAACTTTGCATGGAGTTTGAATAGCCAGGGCCTGAGGAATGGAAACCGCAGACCACAGAAGGGCCGGGCAGGCTTGGGACGTGGTGTTGGGGAGGGGACTGGGCTAGAAGGAGGCGACTGGAATGGTGGGGAAATGGGTCGGAATGCTTGGGGGAGGAGGGGTAGAGTCCTGTGAGAACGAGGAAGGTAGGCTTAGGATCCTCCCAAACCGGTCTAGAATCCTTTGACTTGTGGGATCAGAAACCTGGAAAGCAGGGGTTGAATCTCTGAATGGGCTGGATTAGAATCCTGAGGGGAGAGGCGGATTAAAATCCTATGTGAACAGGTTGGGATCACCCAGGAGTGAGATTAGAATAGAATCCCTAGGATTAGGTTAACAAATCTTGAGGGCTGGGTTAGAATCTTTTTATGAAAGAGACTAGGATCCTTCACTTGCTGGATTAAAATCCTGGGGGCAGAATTAGAAACCTCTGGTAGGTGAGGTTAAAATTCCTTCATAGGTGAGATTCAAAATCCTTTGGGGCAGAATTAAGATCTCAGGAGGAGAAGATGGGGTGCTGGGATTCTCGGGAGGGTGGGGTTTAGAATCGTTTGGGACACGGTTAGGGCACTGGAAGGCGGGATTAGAATACATTGGAGGAGGTGTTAGTTTATTTGGGGATTAGGACCTTGGAAGGACTGGTTAAAATTCTTGGGAGCGGGTTGCCCTTCGGGGACGAGGTAAGGATTCTTAGAGGCAGAGTTAGAAACCTTGGATGGGCGGTGTTTAAAAAAATCCTTAGGCAGCGGGATTAGGATCTTGGTAGGTGGGGACAGAGATTGGAGTCCCTGGGGTGGGGTCAGAATCTCCGGGGCGGGTTTAGGACACTTGGGGGCGGGGTTAGCATCGCCCCGGGCGCGGCTAAGGCGCCCAGATGGTCTGTGGGCGCCACCGAGTCCCTGGTTCCGGCGGGGACGCACCGCCGAGGCCTAGGGGCGAGTGGAAGGGGACGCGGACAGTCCAGCGCCAGAGGGCCCCCTCCCCTAAAGACGCACGGCACCGAAGCCCCGCGGAGGGCATCCCCAGCCTCTTCTTGAAAGTCAATCCATCTTCCCCTAGCTCTCGAGCGCCCCGGGACCCCGGGGACTACCGAGCTGGGGGGGCGCTCGAGCTGCGAGGATCCGGGCTGCCCGCCGGAAGAGGAGCGGGCGCCCAGGTGAGTGCTTCGGCCCCGGGGGTCAGGGGACACCGGCCCTCGAACTCGGCCTGACGGTCGGGTCTTCGGGCTGCTGAGGGCACCCAGGGTGGTGAGCCGCGTAGGCTGGGGCGCAGCGGAAAGGGACCGTCGGGGGAGCGGCGGACAGGCGGCGGGATGCGGGGACCGACCCGCGGGGAAGGATGTCTGCATGAACAGCCGAATGACCCGGCTGCAAACCTGGGAACGCGGAGGGTGACTTTCTGCCTGAGCCGCCACTTCCCTGGGCCGTCCAGGTTCCTTTTCTGCAAGAGACAAAAAAAAGGAGGGGAGCTTCAAGGAGCCCGAGAGGGGAAAAGCCCTTACGGTTACTGATGGGGCTGGGTGACGGTCACGGTCACGGCGGCTTGGCAGCCATGGTGGGGAAGGGGACAGCTGGCCGTAGGCGTGACAGCGCGAGCCACACCCAGGCAAGGTTGCAGCTGGGTCGGTTCGCTCGCTGGGTTCCCTCCTCCTCCCAGCTGCGCCCTGATCCCCAGGCGGTCTAGGTCGGACCCTGAAACCTCCTGGACAGACTACAGCAGGATGCCTGGCCCCTCATTTTCCTCCTGTGAGACCTTGGACAAGTCACTCACTCTCCCTCTTTAAATTCCAATTTCCTCATCTGTCAAAGAGGGTTATTAGGTCTGTCTTCCAAGACTGTGATGAGATAGAGTATATTAGAGGTCATGTAAGTGAGTTTGGGCCTCCCAGGTGGCGCTAGTGGTAAAGAACTGACTGCCAGTGCAGGAGACATGAGACCTGGGTTTGCTCCCTGGATCAGGAAGATCCCTGGAGGAGGGTGGAGGAGGGCATTGCAACCCCCTCCAGTATTTTTGCCTGGAGAATCACATGGACAGAGGAGCCTGGCAGGCTATAGTCCACTGGGTCGCACAGAGCTGGACACAACTGAAGCGACTGAGCATGCACTCAAGTGACAGTTTAGTGCAGTGGCTGAGTAAGGGGTTTTGGGTGGCCAGCCTGCCTGTTGGACCTTGGGCAGAGGATGTGGCCATTCTGTGCCTCCGTTTCCACAACTGTAGAATGGGGATATTTGAAATAATGGCTACTTCAGAGGATCTTTTTAAAAAATGTATTTATTTGACTGCGCTGGGTCTTAGTTGCAGCATGTGGGATCTAGTTCCCTGACCAAGGATCAAACCCATGCCCCATGCATCGGGAGCTCAGAGTCTTAGCCATTGGACCACCAGGGAAGTCCCCATAGGGTTGCTTTGAAGATTAGATTGAGTTACTGACAGGTCTAACTGCTTATTGCCTAACAGGTCTAACTGCTTAATATCCATTAACAACGGTCATAGCTATTACACGGAGAAGGCAATGGCACCCCACTCCAGTACTCTTGCCTGGAAAATACCATGGACGGAGGAGCCTGGAAGGCTGCAGTCCATGGGGTTGCTGAGGGTCAGACACGACTGAGCGACTTCACTTTCACTATAGCTATTACAGTCTAGCCTGGTGGTTCTCAAACTTAAACAGTACGTAAGAATCACCTGGAAAGCTTGTTGAAACACAGATTTTGGGGTCTTGACCCCAGAGTTTGTGATTCAATAGATCTGGCACAGGACCTAAAGAATTTTTATTCCCAGATGATGCTGTTGCTGCTGGTTCAAGGGCCACACTTTGAGAACCACTTTGGCCAGCACAGAGAAAGGCCTCAAAAGATATCAGTTCTCATCACTGCTTTCTCTGCCCTATCCTTTTTTTGTGGGGGGAGGTGTTAAATACAGAAAAGTGAAGAGAGTAATATACTAAATATCCCAGGAACCCAGCACCCAGAATTAACAAATGTTCGCATTTTGTCACATTTGTTTCAGTTTTTTTGAAAAATAAAATTACTAAAAGTAACAGATAACATTGAAGCCTCCCCACCCAGTATCCATCTTAGTTTTGTTTCTCTCCCTCTCCAGAGACAATCTCTGTCATGAATTATAGCTCTTCATGTCTGTGCCTTTAAAAATGCATTACATATATATGTGGGTGCATAAACAATACATAAAATTGTCTTTCGTGTTTTAAAGATCTACATAAATGCTGTCTGTGAGATTCTGCGGCAGTTTCATTTTCCCTGCCTTGTTATCATTAAGTTGTCAGAATCTAGGCAGAATAAGATACAGAGCTCTACTTTATTCTAAGTGGAGGATTCCAGGAGCGTACCATCCTGCCCTACTTCTCATTCCCCCTGATGTTGAACATTCAGGTTGATCCAGGGCTTCATGACAACAAAGAGTACTGCTGGGGCCAGCCTGGACGTGTGGTCTTGGGCTCATGTACAGGTGTTTCTAGGGGGAAACACCGAGAGGCTGAGTGGCTCTCCCAAGGGGCAGCTTTTGTGTATGAGGAGGACTGAGGCGTGGAAATGTCAGCCAGGGGGTCTGGGGCAGAGAAGAGAGAAGAAAGAATCGGCTCTGCTGACCTTCCAGCTCCCTCTAGATCCAGGGCCCCTGTCACCTGTTCTCAGCTGCAGGAGGGCAAAGATTCTCCTCCGCCTTATTCACTGCGCCTGACATTTAGTATATGCTCCAACAATAGGAGCATGCATCTTTTTTTGTTTTGTTTCGCTTTTCAGTTTTTTTGGTTTTCTTTTTGCCTCCCCTCACAGCTTGAGCAATTTTAGTCCCCCAACCAGGTATTGAACCTGGGCCCTCAACAGTGAAAGCACAGAGTCCTAACCAACAGATAGCCAGGAAATTCCCAGAAGCATGAATCCTTTAAAAAAATGTTTGGGTAGCAAATGTTTTAGTTTATTTTTATAGTCTTCTTTTCTGTGCATGTTTTATTTAACATAATTAATAAAATGCTGCATATACAATTTTTATCCCACTTATTTGCTTAGTATTACATTGCAAGCATTTTTCCATGTCATTAAAACATCCTCAAATTTTTAATGACTGAGTAATAGTCCACTGTTTGGAGGCACTATAATTTGTTTTAACCATGCTAGCAAAGCACTTTTAGGTAGCTTGCAATTTTTAAAAAATATTTTCATGTGGGCCATTTTAAAATTCTTTATTAAACTTCTTACACTATTGCTTCTGTTTTGTGTTTTGGTTTTTTGGCAGTGAGGCATGTGGATCTTAGCTTCCCAAACCTGCACCCCCTGCATTGGAAAGTGAAGTTTTAACCACTGGGCTGCCAAGGAAGTCCATAGTCTTCAATTTTTAAAACTTTTTTAGGTGAAATTCATATAACGTTATAAAATGAACCATTTTTAAGTGAACAATGCAGTGGGGCATTCAGTACGTTCACAGCGTCGTGTGATCAGCACCTCTGTGTAGTTCTAAAACATTTTCATCACCCCAGAAGGAAACACCATGGTCAGTTATTCCTCTTCCTCCCACCCCTCAGCCCTTGGCAGCCACCAACCTGCATTTTGTATCAATGGATTAATTTATTCTAGATGTTTCATATAAATGGAATTACATAATATGTGACCTTTTGTGACTGGCTTCTTTCAAGGTTCATCCACATTAAATACTAACACATTTAATTCCTTTTATGGCTGAATAGTATTTCATTGTATGTATATTCTATGATTTGTTTATCCACTCATCTGTAGATGGAAATTTAGGTTGTTTCCACCTTTTGACTACTGTGAATGGCAATGCTATGAGCATGCATGTACATGTATTTGAGCACCTGTTTTCAGTTCCCTTGGGTATATACTTAGGAGTAGAATTTCTGGGTCATATAGTAACTCCATGTTTAACTTTTGAAGAATCACCAAATTATATTCCAGTACTTTACATTCCTACCAGCAATGTACAAGAGTTCCAGTTTCTCCACCCTGTGGTCGACACTTGCTATTTTCCTTATCAAAAATTATTATTAAAACCATCATTCATTAAGCATGAGTCTCAATCTCACCTCAACAAGGCTGCTCTCTGGAGGCCTCTTACCCCAGAGGGTGAGGAGAGAGTTGTCTGCATTCAGAGGACTGGTCAGGGCTTGGACTTTAAACTCTTTTAGAAAGTAAGTCCCATGAGGGCACAGACATGTCTGTCTCCAAAACTACTGTATCTTTACCCCTGGCACCTGAGACATAGTTCAGTTCAGTTCAGTCGCTCAGTCGTGTCTGACTCTTTGTGACCTCATGAATTGCAGCACACCAGGCCTCCCTGTCCATCACCAACCCCCGGAGTTCACCCAAACTCATGTCCATCGAGTCGGTGATGCCAATCAGCCATCTCATCCTCTGTCGTCCCCTTCTCCTCCTGCCCCCAATCCCTCCCAGCATCAGAATCTTTTCCAGTGAGTCAACTCCTCGCATGAGGTGGCCAAAGTATTGGAGTTTCAGCCTCAGCATCAGTCCTTTCAATGAACACCCAGGACTGGTCTCCTTTAGGATGGACTGGTTGGACCTCCTTGCAGTCCAAGGGACTCTCAAGAGTCTTCTCCAACACCACAGTTCAAAAGCATCAATCCTTCGGCACTCAGCTTTCTTCACAGTCCAACTCTCACATCCATACATGACCACAGGAAAAACCATAGCCTTGACTAGACGAACCTTTGTTGGCAAAGTAATGTCTCTGCTTTTCAATATGCTATCTAAGTTGGTCATAACTTTCCTTCCAAGGAGTAGGTGTCTTTTAATTTTATGGCTGCAATCACCATCTGCAGTGACTTTGGAGCCCCCCAAAATAAAGTCTGACACTATTTCCACTGTTTCCCCATCTATTTCCCATGAAGTGATGGGACCAGATGCCATGATCTGTTTTCTGAATGTTGAGCTTTAAGCCAACTTTTTCACTCTCCTCTTTCACTTTCATCAAGAGGCTTTTGAGTTCCTCTTCCCTTTCTGCCATAAGGATGGTGTCATCTGCGTATCTGAGGTTATTGATATTTCTCCTAGCAATCTTGATTCCAGCTTGTGCTTCTTCCAGCCCAGCATTTCTCATGATGTAATCTGCATATAAGTTAAATAAGCAGGGTGACAATATACAGCCTTGACGTACTCCTTTTCCTATTTGGAACCAGTCTGTTGTTCCATGTCCAGTTCTAACTGTTGCTTCCTGACCTGCATATAGGTCTCTCAAGAGGCAGGTCAGGCAGTCTGGCATTCCCATCTCTTTCAGAATTTTCCACAGTTTATTGTAATCCACACAGTCAAAGGCTTTGGCATAGTCAATAAAGCAGAAATAGATGTTTTTCTGGAACTCTTGCTTTTTCCATGATCCAGCGGATGTTGGCAATTTGATCTCTGGTTCCTCTGCCTTTCCTAAAACTTGAACATCTGGAAGTTCACAGTTCACGTATTGCTGAAGCCTGGCTTGGAGAATTTTGAGCATTACTTTACTAGCGTGTGAGATGAGTGCAATTGTGCAGTAGTTTGAGCATTCTTTAGCATTGCCTTTCTTTGGGACTGGAATGAAAACTGACCTTTTCCAGTCCTGTGGCCACTGCTGAGTTTTCCAAATTTGCTGGCATATTGAGTGCAGCACTTTCATAGCATCAACTTTCAGGATTTGAAATAGCTCAACTGGAATTCCATCACCTTCACTAGCTTTGTTTGTAGTGATGCTTTCTAAGGCTCACTTGACTTCACATTCCAGGATGTCTGGCTCTAGGTGAGTGATCACACCATCGTGATTATCTGGGTCGCGAAGATCTTTTTTGTACAGTTCTTCTGTGTATTCTTGCCACCTCTTCTTAATATCTTCTGCTTCTGTTAAGTCCATACCATTTCTGTCCTTTATTGAGCCCATCTTTGTATGAAATGTTCCCTTGGTATCTCTAATTTTCTTGAAGAGATTTCTAGTCTTTCCCATTCTGTTGTTTTCCTCTATTTCTTTGCATTGATCACTGAGGAAGGCTTTCTTATCTCTCCTGGCTATTCTTTGGAACTCTGCATTCAAATGCTTATATCTTTCCTTTTCTCCTTTGCTTTTCACTTCTCTTCTTTTCACAGCTATTTGTAAGGCCTCCTCAGACAGCCATTTTGCTTTTTTGCATTTCTTTCCCATGGGGATGGTCTTGATCCCTGTCTCCTGTACAATGTCATGAACCTCAGTCCATAGTTCATCAGGCACTCTATCTATCAGATCTAGGCCCTTAAATCTATTTCTCACTTCCACTGTATAATCATAAGGGATTTGATTTAGGTCATACCTGAATGGTCTAGTGGTGTTCCCTACTTTCTTCAATTTAAATTTGAATTTGGCAATAAGGAGTTCATGATCTGAGCCACAGTCAGCTCCTGGTCTTGTTTTGTTGACTGTATAGAGCTTCTTCATCTTTGGCTGCAAAGAATATGATCGATCTGATTTCGGTGTTGACCATCTGGTGATGTCCACGTGTAGAGTCTTTTCTTGTGTTGTTGGAAGAGGGTGTTTGCTATGACAAGTGCATTCTCTTGACAAAACTCTATTAGCCTTTGCCCTGCTTCATTCCGTATTCCAAGGCCAAATTTGCCTGTTATTCCAGGTGTTTCTTGACTTCCTACTTTTTCATTCCATTTGTAGGAATGAGACATAGTAGGGCCTCAAAAATACAGAATTGAGGGGTGTTGAACACTCCGTCCCCTCCTTTGCCTGAGATATTTCAGCAAATATGTTTGTTTCAGTTGGCCTCACACAAAGCTGTTGCTAAGTCACTTCAGTCGTGTCCAACTCTGTGCAACCCCATAGATGGCAGCCCACCAGGCTCCCCCGTCCCTGGGATTCTCCAGGCAAGAACACTGGAGTGGGTTGCCATTTCCTTCTCCAATTCATGAAAGTGAAAAGTGAACGTGAAGTTGCTCAGACGTGTGCGACTTGTAACGACCCCATGGACTGCAGCCTACCAGGCTCCTCCATCCATTAGATTTTCCAGGCAAGAATATTGGAGTGGGGTGCCCTTGCCTTCTCTGGCCTCACACAATGATTCTTCTTAAATATGCGCTAATATTTAAAGTCAAGAGAGCTCATAGTAATGTGAATTTCTGTCTTCTCTTAAACAACTAAAAGAGCTGGGACTGGAACCTTGGTCTCCTGTGCTCTGCTGCTCTTCACTCATGTGGGTGATGCTGAGTGGGGTTGCCCTGTAGACTGCCCCCGAACTGTCCAGTTTGCAGCACCCTTGCCTGGACTACCTGCCCCATGTGGATAGCCCTGTGGGCCCCTATAGCTTATCTGAGTTTTCAAACCCAGTCCTAAAATCATGACAAGGTCTCCCTTTTTATAGAAAAGAAATGTCAGGCCCAGAGGGGGTAAGTAACTTTCCCAAAGTTACAGAGTAAGTTAATGGTACAATCTCTTAGCCTGTCTTTCTAAGCCACCCCCACCACAGCACTTTGATGCCCCATGCCATTTCTCCAGTTTCCTCCACCCCAGGACTGGGAGTTGTAGTGTGTAATTCCAGAGGCATGGGTAATGACAGAGAAGAAACCCTTGCTTGAATGTAAAATGTGTCCTGTTCTTGGCCAATGGCTGTGGCCACACAGGCTGCACCCTCTGGGTGGCCCTGCCCTGCACTGGGCCTTGTGACAGTCCTCATCCTGACCTACGACACCTACCTGAGCTCCCACCATCACCATGAAATCCTTTGGTCCAGGAGACTTAGTACAGCCAAGAGAATAGAAGACCCTCCCTCAACTCTGCCAGAAAAATGAAGAACCATAGACAGAGCACCGGAGAAGGAAATGGCCACCCACTCCAGTATTCTTGCCTGGAGAATCCTATGGACAGAGGAGCCTGGTGGGCTACAGTCCTATAGTGTTGCAAAGAGTCTGTCACGACCGAAGTTACTTAACACACATGCATGCAGACAGAGCATGGGAGGCCTGAGTTTGAGTGCCAACATTGCTTCATACAAGTTGTGACGCACCAAATTCTTTCACTCCCTGAGTCTCAATTTCCTCATCTAAAAAATAAGGATAAGATGACTACTGCCTCACAGTTCATGCAAAACAGTATTCCTTTTATGTTAACACATAACACAGTGTGTTATGGCCATGGAATTCTCCAGGCCAGAATACTGGAGTGGGTAGCCTTTCCCTTCTCCAGGGGATCTTCCCAACCCAGGGATCGAACCCAGGTCAGCAGACAATAAAGATGTGATCAAGTCAATCCCATTGTCAGCTCCTGGAGCTCAGTTCTACTGGGAGTGCTGGGAGCCGCCAAGCCAGCTCAAGAGGCAGAGGAACTGGGATACTTATCTGCCTGATCCTGTCAGTCACAGCTGATGGGGATGAGATCGGCTCCCGCGGCTGACAATCCTCTAGCACTTCCACTTGCCAGGCTCATGGGCAGAGCAGGTGCCAAGGACCACAGAGAAATCTCCTAGATGAAGAGATGCAGGTCCTGGCAGTTGGACGTCCAGCGAGTGTTCAGAAGGGTGAACAGCTGACCAAGGGGCGGGGCACTGACATATCTGCTTTAATATAATATGCAAATGTACAAGAAAAGGCTACCTGGGAGGGGGTGGTGAATGGAGGGGTGGCCATGGAGGACCTGGAAAGGGTATCTTACCGGCCTTATTCCAAAGGTGCCTTAGATTTAGCTTTATTGTTTTCATTTTTAACAAGGACAATGTAGTGTCTTACTAGGTGATGAAAGGTAATTTTAAAAACAAAAATGCATACCCTCCAAAACAGAAAAGAACTGGCTCTGTCAACAATAAAAAAGAAAGTGTAAAAGGGTCAGAGCACACGATAGAAACTTTGAAGTTTCCATTTGAGGGGGTCAGATTTAGGGGCAGCTGACCTTGGAGCACGGTGGGAGGTTGAAGTGAAAAATTGTCCCTTGGGCAAACTGGCCACCACGTCCTTTTGGAAGGGGGTCACCTTCACTCAGTTCCAATCAAGGAAAGACTTTGTTCGTCTCCAAGCAAAGATAAACAAACATGGACAGTCCTTCTCAGTTTAAACACACATTTGTGACTATTGTTTAAAAGGAGAAATCTAGGGCACCCTGGCAGCTAAGGGCATTTCATTCAGTTAGTCACATCCTTGGAGAAGGTGACTCTCAGAAACTGATTAAGGGGAATGCCTGTAGAAGCAGCTAGGAGAGGTTACGAGAGGCATCAGATAAGATAGTAAGGCACTGTTGTTCAGTCACTCGGTCGTGTCTGACTCTTTGTGACCCCATGGACTGCAGCACGCCAGGCTTCCCTGTCCTTCACTATCACCTGGAGCTTGATCAAAGTCATGTCCATTGAGTCAGTGATGCCATCCAACCATCTCATCCTCTGTTGTCCCCTTCTCCTTTTGCCTTCAATCTTTCCCAGCATCAGGGTCTTTTCCAATGAGTCAGTTCTTCGCATCAGGTGGCCAAAGTATTGGAGCTTCAGCTTCAGCATCAGTCCTTCCAATGAATATTCAGTGTTGATTTTCTTTAGGATTGACTGGTTTGATCTCCTTGCTGTCCGAGGGATTCTCAGGAGTCTTCTCCAACACCACAGTTCAAAAGCATAAATTCTTCGGGGCTTGCCTTCTTTATGGTCCAGCTCTCACATGAATACCTAGCAAGGCATGTCTGACTCCAAATGAAAGAAGGAGAGAGGAAGGAAGGGAAGAAGCAAGGAAAGGAAGGTAGAAATGTCTTAAACTGCAGGGGAGTTCTAAGGAAGGTTGGCAAGGCTGTCAAGGAGGTTCCATCAGAGGTCCCCCTGGCATGGTCCTGCCTTGGTACCTCTGCCACTGTCAGTCACTGGGTGGGAGCAGCCCAAGGCAACAGTGATGTTCTTCACAGTATGACAGCTGGGGCCACTGGTCAATTCTGCTCTCTGCGTTTGGAAATCTGAGAGGCTCATCCTTGTGGATGAGCATCCATATTAGGCGGTGGCTAAAGCCATGAAGAATATAGCTGGGAAGGGGCCAGAAAGTGATAGGAGTTGGAGACAGTGCTCCTATCTTAGCCAGGGTGATAAGAGAAGCCCCTGCTGAGAAAGTGAGATCTGCAAGAAGACCTGGGTGAAAAGAAAGAGGCTTTCTGGGTGATGAATGTTCCAGAAAGCAGCCTGTGCAATGGCCCTGAGGTAGAAACATGGTTGGTGAGTTGAGGAATAGCAAGAGGCTAGTGTGGCTGAAAAATCAAGGGAGGGCTGGAGGAGACGGGACTGTGAGGTTGAGGGGACCCCAGGTCATGGAGCCTTGCCAACCTTGCCAGAGGGGACTTGGACTCTTACTCCAAGCGAGATGGCAGCCCCGGGATATTCTGAGCAGAGGGATGTGATCTGACTTACATTTTAAAAAGCTCACTTATCTGTAAGAAGCAGAAAGGGCATTCAAACCAGCTCTTTCTGGTTTCAAGTGTTAGTTGCTCAGTCATGTCCAACTCTTTGCAATCCCACCAGCTGTAGCCCACCAGGCTCCACTCTCCATGGAATTCTCCAGGCAAAAGTACTGGAGTGGGTTTCCATGCCCTCCTCCAGAGGATCCTCAGGACCCTATATTTTTCCAAACTTCCCTGCCCTCTGCCTACCTTAAAGATAGAAGTATTCTAAGGAGGCTTACAAGTGCCCTTGAGTTCTGGAGTTGATCAGGTGACCCAGAGATAACACTGAACACGCTAAAAATTTACTACTTGTTTGGAGCAAGTGGTTGGAACACATACATCTCAGAGTCAACCTTCTGGCTGAGTCAGGCAAATGACCAAAGACCTGACTTCCTCTTTCCTATGTTGCTCGATCACTTGCTGTTGTGTAAACCAGGGCATGACCACCCCCTCTGGGTATTTGCAAAATCAAAGTTTTGAGCTCTTGATCAGAAAGAAGCTGACAGTTGGAAAAGGGAAGAGATGGAGAGTCAGAGGTGACCCCTAAATGTCCATCATGGATAGCAGTCACTTGGAGGTTTGGCTGGTTCATTCAGAAGAGTCAAGGAACCCGAAGAGAGGGAGCTATGTGTTCCTGAAAACTCTTCAGGGACTTGGTCCCTGACAGTGGAAGGTTTGTCCCCTGCCTCCATGGCTGAGCTATTCTGAGAAGGGAAAGTTCCTCTAAATGGACAATCTTGAGCCCTGGGCCCCTGGTGATCTGCTTTCCTAAACTTCCTGTTTGGGTTACTCATCCCCTCTCCTCCCACTTTCCCTGCTGTAGCCTCTGAGCCTGACCCAGTGGAGAATGGGAGGCAGGAGAGCTGGGTTCTTGCTCTACCTGCCACTGACCACCTAGGAATCCTCTCTGCTGTGGGCCTCCATTTCCCCATCTGACAAATGGGTTCATGTATATGGACAGCCTAATCCATGTCAGGCACTTTCTAGGCATGACTTCAGTGCCACCAGCTCCATACTCCACACCCCCCCCCCCCCCACACACACACACACTCTAATGGGTCTAGTACCCTCTTTACCTTCTTCTATCAAAACTTCCTATTAAGGCAATCTTTGCCGTAAGCCATTTACACCTGAGTATGAATTGCAATCCTTTGTAAGAATTTCCTTTGCACTCAGCAGGGCTCTTTGAGGTTCAAAGGCACAGAAATCCAACTCAGACTGGCTCAAGCAGAAAAAGAAGGATATTGGAAAGTCCATGAGCATATCTGCTTTATGCAGAGTTGAAGAATCTGTATTTCTTCATTACTAGGCTCTGCTTTACAACACCCATTTTCCAGCCAAAGGGGTGATTCTCATTGGCCAGAACTGAGTCACATGCCCATCTCTGCTTCTATTACTGCAAGTCTGATTGGCCAGACGTTGTCACAGACCCATCCCTACAGCCAGAGGTTGAAGTCAGCTCTGCCACAGTCCAGGAATTGAGAATGGGAGAGGGGTGGTTCCCAAAGAAAATTGAGGAGATATTGTCAGAAGGAGGAGGAGCAGCTGCTACACAAGAAAGAACTATAGCTGTCCCTTTCGGAGAATTAATCACCTGACATCTCATCTCATATTTGGGGAAACTGAGGCCCAGAGAAAGGGCCTTGCCTAAGGTTACACAGCGAGTTTGTGGCAGAGGTGGGACTAAACTCCAGGGCTCCTTGCCTCCAGCCCTCAGAAGTCACTGCTTGAGCCTAAAAGCCCCTAGGAAACCACCTCCCGCCCACTCCACAGGCTGCTCAGGCAGTGTTCTGAGAGTTCAGGAGGAGTCTCTGAGGCCTCTGTGGCCAGCACAGTGACCATGGGAAGCAGACAGGCCAAGTAAGCTGAACTTTGTTGTTTCCCTTCCACGCAGTGCCTACAGAAACCAAGGGGACAGGGAGCTGGTTTCAGGTTCCAGGTTCCAGGGGTTTCAGCAGTGAGTTGAGGAAGTGTCTTTGCTGGGGATCAGCTGTTCTAAGTTAATGTGGGGCCAGGCAAGCCACTTCTGCTCTCAGAGCCTGGTTTTGAGTCAGATTAGACAAGAAACATGTGTTTTCAGAAATTTCAAAGAGCCTTTCAAATCCCTGTCCCACAGGACCTCAGGCCAAGCCTGAGAAGCAAGTGCCTCCGATTATAAAGGGGCGGCGGGGGGCGGGGGGGAGTGGTGGTGGCAAGAATGAGGCTCAGAGAGGGCAAGAGCCTTACTCAAGGTCACACAGCAGTCAGTGGAAGAACTGGGATCCAAAGCCAAGTATTCAGACTCCAAGCTTGGCCTTCCTTCCACTACATTGGTGGGTCTCAAATTTCAGTGTGATAAGACTCTCCTAAAGAATTGTTTGAAATGCAGATTCTATGCCTTCATCCCCAGAAACCCTAGTTCATTCAATTCAGAGTGTTGCCTGGAATAGTCAAGAGTCAGTGAGGACTCTTTGGGTACAAGTGGCAGAAATCCAACTCAAACTGGCTTAGGCAAAATTGAGAATTTACTTGCTCATGAATTAGAAAAATTCCGAGGTTGAAGTTTTAGGCATAGCTGGATCCAGGTGTTTAAACATGTCTTCAGGAATCTCGTTGTCCCCATTGCTCAGCTCTGCTGTCCTCTGTGATGGCTTCCCTCTAAGGCAGTCCCTCCCTTCATGATGTCAGAATGGCTCCCAAGAGCTCCAGTTTTCTACATTCACACCTACATCATCTATACTCAAATCTACACCTACATCTACAACCATTTTCATATCCATGGCCACATACATCCACATCTATACCTACACCTATACCTATGTCCACATCAACAGCTATGTCCACATTCACACCCACATCTGCAACAATGCTTATAGAAAGAGAATACCTTTTCCCTAATTTTCGCAGCAAAACCCCAGGGCAGACTGCCTCAGATAGAATCACATACATACCTATAACTGAACCAACCACCGTTGGTGGTCAGGAAGACATGGAATTCCCTAACGGGCTGGTCCTATATCAAGTTGTCAATCGCTGAAGACAAGGGAGGGGTTAGCCCCCTAGAAGCCCCACTGAAGGCTGGGTTCCTAAGGAATATCCAGGAACGGTTATCAGAAAAGATATGGATGCTGAGGAAGCATGGAGATGGCAATGGCAATCCACTCCAGTACTCTTGCCTGGAAAATCCCATGGATGGAGGAGTCTGGTAGGCTGCAGTCCATGGGGTTGCTAAGAGTCGGACACGACTGAGCAGCTTCACTTTCACTTTTCACTTTCATGCATTGGAGAAGGAAATGGCAACCCACTCCAGTGTTCTTGCCTGGAGAATCCCAGGGACGGGGAAGCCTGGTGGGCTGCCATCTATGGGGTCGCACAGGGTCAGACACGACTGAAATGATTTGGCAGTAGCAGCAGCAGCTGAGGAAGCAAGAGCAAAAAATATTCACCATGCCCAGTTCTCAACTAGAATAATCACACAAATCACCTGGGCCTTGTAAAAACATACATTCTGATTTGGGAGGTGGGGCCTGAGGTTCCTCATTTCCAACAGTTCAAATACGATGATGCTGCTGGTTTCCATGCTGGCCATGCTCCAAGTAGCCAGGCACTCTGTTACATTTCTAACTCACTTCGAGTCACTCTGTGGTCTCCACCCTGCAGAGAGGCCCTGAGTTATATAAACTTCCTCCCTTGCCCTCTCCCTACCCCATCCCATGGTTCCGAAACCCAGCCAAACACCAGCATCATCTATTTGGGAAAAAGTGAAAGTCGCTCAGTCCTGTCCGACTCTTTGTGGCCCCATGGACTATACAGTCCATGGAATTCTCCAGGCCAGAATTCCTGGAGTGGGCAGCCTTTCCCTTCTCCAGGGGATCTTCCCAACCCAGGGATCGAACCCAGGTCTCCCACATCCCAGGCAGATTCTTTACTAGCTAAGCCACCAAGGAAAGCCCAAGAATACTGGAATGGGTAGCCTATCCCTTCTCCAGCAGATCCTCCTGACCCAGGAATCGAACTGGGATCTCCTGCATTGCAGGCGGATTCTTTACTAACTGAGCTATCAGTGAAGCCCATTTGGGATGCCCATTTGGGAACCACTTGTCAATATATAGGGGTTTCCCTTGTGGTTCAGGTGGTAAAGAATCTGCCTCCGATATGGGGGACCCAGGCTTCTGATTCAATCATCCTTCCTTTCAAATGGTGCAACAGAACCCTTTTTGAGTCTTGAAGTGCTCTGTATGTGGTTTACTATCATAAACTCCCTCAAATTCTCTTTGAAAGATGGTGCTTCTATGAAACATTCTTGAATTCCCCCAAATCTTTATTGAAATCCCTCCCTCTCTTCAAAATTCGATTTATTATCCCGCTGCTCAATTATTATACACAGGTTGTTTTTACTATGAACAAAGTAACATATATGTTAGTGGAAGAACCTGCATATATATTAGATTCACAAAATGGCTTGATATTATATATGTCTTGCAGGTTGTTTTTCTCACTCAACAAGTATTTTAGAAGTCTTTGCATGTTTCTGACTGTCTTTGCCAATACCTAACAGCTCCTTGGGAATGTAATTCTGTGTGCCCAGTCTTTGCTTCCCAGCTGGAGCAGGAGCCAGGTCCAGATGCCTTTACCTTGGACTGATTATAGAAAGCATGGGCTTTGGGCACACATTTACTCACTGACCATGTGTTACACTCCTACTGTGTGCCGGCAAGGTGCTGAGCTGAGCACCAAGGAACACAGACATGAGCAGGACCAGTCTCTGGGGTGCTGCTGTGATGGCAATGTTCTGCATCTGCACTGCTGAGTAGAGTAGCTTCAGCCACAGACAGGTCTCTCACTCTCTTTTTAATATTATTTCTTTGGTCGGGTCTTAGTTGCAGCATGCAGGATCTTAGTGGTAGCATGTGGGGATCTTCAGTTGTGGCATGTGGGATCTAGTTCCCTGGCCAGGTTCCAACCCAGGCCCCCGTGCATTAGGAGCACAGTGTCTTAGCCACTGTGGACCTGGACCACAAGGGAAGTCGTCACAGACAGCTCTTGAGCACATGAAACATGGCAAGTCCTAGCTGAGATGGGCTGTACATGTAACACACACACTGAGATATAAAGACTCAACATTTAAAAAAAAAGAATATAAAGTATCTCATTGATCATTTTATGTTGATCACATTAATAACAATGTTGACATATTGGGGAAAGTAAATACATCTGAAAATTAATTCCCTTGTTTCTTTTTACTTTGAAAAAACACAGCTATGGAAAATTTTAAATTATATACGTGGCTCACATTACATTGCTGTGTCTAGTGGTCATGAAAATGAGCATTTCAGAGGCCACTCTAGGCCAAGCAGTGGTGTGGTTCTCTTGGTTTAGGGGGAAATCACATTTTATGCAAATTTGACTCTTGCCCATATACCACTTAAAAAAAATACTTCATTGTGCAAAAGCTGAACTAACAGGAATTCCCTATTTTAAGAAGTTAACTTCTCAAGTGTTATGAGATCTCTAAATTTGAGGGCCAAAGGACGTGCAAACAGTGTTCCCCCAGGGCAGGGCTACGTCTGCCAGTAAATGGAAATGATATGATTAGCACTTCTGTAGAACTTAACTGTGTGGCAGATGCCTTCAGACCTCTCAACTCACTCTGTGCTCACCACCACCCCGGATCATGTGTTTATGTGTTAGGAGACCTACCCCTCAAGACCCTGTGGCCACGTTGAATATGTAAGTTGATGATGAATACCAAATACATGCTCAGAGAGGTGGAGGGAGCTGCCCTACCTCCCACAGCCATCCTCTTCCCAGATCACCCTTAACTTAATCAAAATATATAGGAATATGATTTTCTGTCATATAAAACCTCACAATAAGTGTTTTATTTCCCACAACTGTAATACATATTTATCACAAGCCAGAGAGGTGTTGGTTTTCATTTTCAGTTCATATGAGTATGTTATAAAACAGTAATTAATTGCAATAATTTTTCAAATTAATGATCCAGCACTCCAGGAGTTTGGATCAGTTACTTACTTTATTCACAAAAGGAGAATGAAGCAGAAACCACTTAAGTCTTGAGGTGGTAAACTGTTCCCAATTCCCACAAGGATAGACAAAAACATCCTTGTAAATGAAAAGAATCTTTTAAAAAAAGTAAGTAAATAACTCCCATAAACCTAGGAGTTTGGGTTTTTTTCTTAAGCCACAAACACATGTTCATTTTAACAAGATAAGTATAACTGCTTTAGAAGAAAATTGCAATTGTGCAGAGATGAGGAACACAATTACTTCCTTGTGTGACTTCTCAGCAAACATGTGCACATTTTGAGAAAAGAATAAAACATTTCTACCACTTTAACGATGAAGTTTTGACTCTGATGGATCAGTGTGTTTTCTTTAAATTTTATTAATCCATCAGCAAAGTCTGTCAGCTCTACCTCCAAAATATGTAAGTTGATAATGCAAGGGATACCAAAATGTCCCCTGACCCTTTCTGCTGCTTACCCCCTCAGTAACCACCACCCCAGGCCAGGCCACCATCAAGCGTCTCGAGCCTGGATTTCTGACCTATTCTCTAAAGGCCATATTCTACCGAGCAGCTGAACAGCTGACAGGGTAGATTGAATCCTGTCATCCTTCTATGTGAAACTTGCCCTGGTTTCCCATCAGCCTTAGAATGCAATCCAGATTCCTCACCAGTGTACAGATGGGGCAGCTTCGTCATATACTACCTGCTCCCTCCTGCCTGTGATCCCCAGCCACACTGGCCTCCTTTCAGTACCTGATTCTCTTCAAGCACATTCCAGCCTCAGGGCCTCTGCACTCACTGTTTGCACTCACCTTTGTACTCACTCGCTCAGAACACTGTTCCCTCAGAGTGTTACATAACTGACTCCTTTGTGTCAGTTGGGCCCGAGGTCCAGCATCACCTCCTGAGAGAGGCCTTCCCCAACCACCCTGTCTAGAGAGGCCCCGCGCCCTCGTTCCCTATCAACATCCTCTTTGAGCATCCTCCACGTTTCACTAGCTAAATTTATCCTGTTAATTATTTGTTACCTGATCTTTATCTGTGTCTCCCATCCACCTCCAGGGTGAGCTCCAACAGGGCCGTGACCTTGCCTGTCTTAGTCATGAGTTAGCAAAGTGCTCAGTAGGGAATTTCCTGGTGGTTTGATCCCAGGCCTCCACTGCTGGGGGGATGGGTTCAATCCCTGACCGGGGAACTAAGACCCCACATGCCACGTGGTGCGGCCAAAATAAATACATAACTAAAAATTTAAAGGAAGAAAAGTGCTCAGTAAATGTTTGTCCAGTAAATGAATGAACAAATGAATGACCAAATAAGTCCACGAGAGAAAGAAGGGAAGGAAGAAAAAGAGGGAGGGAGGGAAGAAGGAAGGAAGCTGTTAGAAGGCAATTATAAAGTGATGTGAGGGGTCTGGTGGCTTGACTGTTTGAGCCACAGTATGTGCCCTGATCTCTATCACTTAATATAAAATATTAACTTATTATATAATGAAAGTATAGTCTTACTGTTTGCTCGGAGCCTGACTCTAGACTATTTCCCCACCCACATACTTTCTCATCCTCCCAACACCCTGAGAGTAGGCTGTATTATTATCCCCATTTCGCTGATGAGGAACCGAGACTAGGGAGCAGGGGGAGTGATAAGTGAGCAGTTAGTGTGGGGACAGGGGGGAGGGACCAAGTATCAGCTCAGGCTTTCTGACCCCAGAGTGTGTTGAATTTCAATGATCATCACGATTTATTTTCTCAATAAACTTCCCATCGCCAGGGTCCTTGGTAGTGTGACTTTGACAACTTGTCAGCTCTGTATGGGTGCGTGGCAGATGTGGATATGGGGAAGCCCAGAGATGACAAGGGCAGAGTGAGCTCTGTAAGGTGAGGGTGAGGTAGGGGGCCTGACATGGGGAGGGGAGCCAGCCTGGCAACAGGGGTCTCAAGCCCAGCATCAAAGACTCCCCCTTGAGGGGATCAGAGCAAGCTGGGCTCATCTCCCTTCTCTCTACCACAGGATGGGATGCGTGAAGTCCAAGTTCCTCCGGAACGGAGGCAAGGTCTCAAAAACCGAGCCCAACACCAACCCACACAGCCCCTTGTATGTGCCGGATCCCACGTCCTCGGGCAAGCGGGTGAGTGGGGGAAGAAAGGGGACGCTGGCGGCTGTCCGGGGCTGCCCCACGCTGCCCCAAACTGCTCTCACCGTTCCCTGTTATCCCAAGGGTGAGCAGGGTGAGTCTGGGGTGAAATGCAGCTGACCAGTCACCAGCAGCACCCTGACTCCCCAGGAAACACGCCTTGGCCCCTCAGCCTGGGTGACCAGGTCCCAGGGGCATAGCCGGCCGTCCCACCCGGCCAGTACCATAATCAGTGCTGAGGGTAGTGAACGAGCAGCTTAGTCACAACAGCAGTTGAAGAAATGACGGGAATGATGACAGACAGCGTCAGTATCATGGCGATAGCTGTAACGACAATGGTAGGAATAATAGTAACAACAATACTGGTGGGAATATAATAGCAATGGAGGTAGGAACTCCAGCACAGAGTCTCTGAGAGAAGTGGTAATACTAGCAGAGGTATCTGCTCACTTCTGTTACACTTATACAGAGCTTACGATGAACCAAGTACCATCCTAAGTGCATGATGGTTGTTAACACCTTTAATCCGCACAACAGTGCTCTTGTGGGCCACAGCTTGTTTTATACCCATTTTAGAGATGAGACGCAGACATTAAATGACTTGCTGAGCGCTACATGGTTAGTAGGGATTCAAACTCAGTGCATGTTCCAGTGTCCCAGTGGCAGGAACAAAGTAACAGAGGCAGCGCCAGCTGCTGGTGACAGGAGCAGTAGTCATGCTGGCATTAGTGGGGGCCTGGGGGCGGTAGTCGCCACAGAAGTCACCCTGCTAGTCATGGTTGTGATGGTTCGAAGAGCAAGAACAATAGTCAGTGGTGGTTCCGGTCATGGTGCTAGTAACAGGGCTGACAGTGCTGTTTCTGCTGTCAAGAGCAGCAGTAACAGTTGTAACAAGCATTGCTGTTCTTTGGAAATCTTCTGTGGTCTGGGCACTGGAGTGAGCTGTTTCTATACCATTCAGTTCAGTTCAGTTCAGTTCAGTCCCTCAGTCATGTCCAACTCGTTGCGACCCCATGAATCGCAGCATGCCAGACCTGCCTGTCCATCACCAACTCCCGGAGTTCACTCAAACTCATGTCCATCGAGTCGGTGATGCCATCCAGCTATCTCATCCTCTGTCGTCCCCTTCTCTTCCTGCCCCCAAATCCCTCCCAGCATCAGGGTCTTTTCCAATGAGTCAACTCTTTGCATGAGGTGGCCATTAATTCTCACCAAAAGCCGTGAGGCTGGAGTTAATGCTTCTTATGGCCAGGGTGACAGGGGCTCAAAGTTAAAAGGCTTCCTGGGCTCATAGTGCTGGGAGGCAGCAGAGCTGGGTCGTTCTAAACTCAACGCTGGGGTTCTGTCTCCTCTGGGTTCCTTTTGTCCATCCCCTTATCTGAAGCTATCCCAGCAAGCACAGCCTCCAGAGGCAGGGGTGCACTTCTTCCTGGTGCTCCTTAGAAAGTTCTTCCTCATGTTGAAGGGAGGCCTATTACCCCATAACCCTTACTCCTGGATCCTATACCTCTCTGCTCAGTCCCGCTCCAAACACGTCTACTACCTTTGCCCCGTGAGAGCTTGTAGAGATGGAAGGCAAAGATCTTATCCCAACCCACCCTTTCCTTCCAAATTATCTTTCACACAACATGGGTTCCTGGCCTCTCTTTACCTGCTTGCCCGTCTCCAGGCATGATGCCTAGAATAGGACTAATTCTAGAAATGGGAGAAGAGTCGAATAGGCACCTCCCATCTTCTGACACTTGACCTCCATTACTACAGCCTGAGTTTACAAGAACTTCCCACACTGGTGATGTCCTGAGGTGACATCCTAAACCCTAAGTCACTCCCAGGTCAGCTTCTCTCCTAACTTGCATGGCCCGGGGCCCTTTCTGTGGCCAGGGCTCCAGAGTCTCAGGTTCTCTGAGGCCCCCTGACTTGTCCGTAGTGGGAAGTAGAGGTTTTCTCCCATCAGTTTTTGCCTGTTCTCTCTGAACATCAAGTTTAAGGGACATTATTATCAGCCATTCATTACTCTGCTCATGCAGAACTTTGATTTAGCAGTAATGTAGCAATTGAGAAAGGATTCCCAGGTCAAATCAGCTTGCAAAGCACCAGGCCACACACTCCTTTCCGTAGGACTTCCCAGAGCCTTTATGAATCTTTGTAATGGGCTTTACGCATCTCCCCAAAAAGGATATACTTAGTGTTTCCCAAAGCTATTTCTTGAAATTAGCATTTACTTACATGTGTGACACACAAATTCATTCTCTTTGAAAATAAAAATCACAAATTGCAGTTAAAACTATAGTGTCTGCTGACCAGTGCCCTCCTCCCTAGAATACCACACCCCAGCCCAGAGATAACAGCTGTTTTCAGTTTAGCAGGGAACCTTGCAAACCTCTTTCCATGAATTTACTCACACCTGTATAGTATGTGTCCACAGAAACTGTTTAGGATGTGTGAGTATGTGTTTTATACCAGCGTATCATTTTTACCATTCTGAAGAACTAGCTTTGTTTACTCAACAATGTCCCTTTGAGGTCTCGCTGTGTCAGGAATGAAGTGGCCTCCTTCCTATTAGAGCTGCTTAGAGCAGCTCCCTTAATTTGGTGCCGATTTCCCCTTGGATGGACACTTAGGCTGTTTTATATAGTGGAGCCTTTATTCTTGGGCTTGCTGGTAGACCTAGGATTTCTTCAAACATAGCTTGGAAAACACTAATCTGGACCAACTCCCCTCACTGTATGTTGAGGGGAAGAGACAAGTAGTGTCCCCCACTATGTCTAAGGCAGAGCCTATAACCCTAGAGATCTGCATCCTTGTACCAGCTGTGCCCCTAATGTGCTGTGTTACCTTGGGCACTTCCCCAGCCCCCTCTGGGCCTCCTCCCATGACACATGGGGTTGGGATATCCTTTTTTGACACAAACCTTCCATGGCTCCACACACACTGTTGGATTCATTTTCTTCTCCCGTTTCTTCCCCACAGTGGCCTGACAGTAGCAATGGCAACCCACCAGGGTCCACAGAGGGTAAGTAACTGGCAGGCCCGTGCAGTGGAGTCTGGTGATCGGGGTGAGTATCTGGAAGGCACGTGCAGTGGAGTCTGGTGATTGTAGAGGATTAGGTTAGGTGCTTGGTGAGAGCTTGAGGCAAAAACCCAAAACAGTCAAAACCGCCCTTGAAAATCCCCTAATTTGCCCCCAATGTACTTATATAGGCCATTGTGTTTCTATAGCGCTGTTTCACAGCATGAACATAACTCCATTAGCTTTGAACTCAAGAATGCGCTTTGGCAAGATGCTTACTTGTATCATGAACACACACATCAAGGGGTCCAGGGCTGGGTGCCAGGTCTTGGGGTGGGAAACACCCAGTGCTGTGGGTGTGCTCAGATAAAGCCTCACCATCCCATGTGTCTCCCTTCCCAACAGGTTCTGAGGATATTATTGTGGTTGCCCTGTATGATTATGATGCCATTCACCATGAAGACCTCAGTTTCCAAAAGGGGGACCAGATGGTGGTCCTGGAGGAGTGAGTCCCCATCCCTAAGACATAGCTATCTCTAATACTCAATTTTGCTCTCTCTTGTGTTTCAATAAAGAACCTGATAGGCTATATTATACTAGAGTGTAAATGACTGATGAGAATGTGATCATAATAAAGGAAGAAGGGTTTGCTGTTAACCTGGGTTTTAGCCACAGTAAAGGGGCTTGTGTGCTGGCTAATGGTGTACATCCAGGCAAGGATGGACAGCTGACAGTGCTTTCCTAGGAAAGCCTTTCTTGGACTCCTATGATTAAGTGGCAGGCTTACCTATGGAACAGACCCTGTTAAGGTGACTTTGCATTCAGATCCGTGGATCTCTGAGTTTGCTACCGCCTATCTCCTATAATCCTCACCATCACTAGATGGAGTATCTAATATGTGCTGGGACTGCTTATGCTTGGTCAGACTCCTGAGCCCAGTCCCTCTGGCCAGCACACTGTGAATCTGCCACGGGCACAGGGCCCTGCCTAATATATGGTTGGTAAGGTCAAGGCCACAAGTCCAGGGAATGAGGGTGAGGCCAAAGACCTAGGACTGTGGACTGTGAATGTAGGGACAGGGCTTGATTCTAGCCCCGGGGTTGTTGTAAAAATATTTACCTTCATCATGGGGTGCAGGCTGGGGGCTGGGACGGTAGTGGCCCTGCCCTTCACCTTACCAGCTTCCTGTTGTTGGGATATTCTAGGCTACGGCTGGGGGGTTGACCCCTTTGCTCCCTTCTGCCCCCTAGGTCTGGGGAGTGGTGGAGAGCGCGATCTCTGGCCACCCGGAAAGAGGGCTACATCCCAAGCAACTACGTTGCCCGCGTCAACTCTCTGGAGACGGAGGAGTGAGTATTCCATCTCCCTGCCCTCCAGAAGCAAGCATGAGCTGAGCCAGCCTTGCTTCTGCCTCCGGGCCTTTGTGCTCACCATCTCCCCTCCCTGGCACACACTTCCTAGAGCTGTTTGCCTGGCTGGTTCCTTTTCATCCTTTGGGGCTCAGAGAGGCCTTCCCTGGCCACTTAGTCTCAAGCAGGGCCCTGCTGTGACTCTGTGACTCCCTGCTTTACTTCTTCTGAACACTTCTCACTAGCAAAAACAGTCTTGTTTCTTTGGTTGTCCCCAGTTCACTGTCTGCCTTCCCCCACTATAATGGGAGCACATGAGGGTAGGGACATGGTCTGTCCTCTGCTGCATCCTGCACCCTCCACACAGGCTGGCATGCAGTAGGTGCTCAATGCATATTTGTTGGGTGAAGTATAACAGTTGTGCCAAGGAGGGTCCTCTGAGAAGCAAGCCAGCCTGCACCTGGCCAGTCACTCCTCACATGACTCGTTCAGCCTGCCTGTGCCTGCGCCTCCCTGAGCCCTGTGCCAACTGGGGCCACAGAGCCAATGAGACATCCCCCACCCTCAAGGAGATCGCTGTGACCCCTCATTCTTTACTGCGGGCTCTTTGTGTCTACTAGAGAGTCCCTTGGACTGCAAGGAGATCCAACCAGTCCATTCTGAAGATCAGCCCTGGGATTTCTTTGGAAGGAATGATGCTAAAGCTGAAACTCCAGTACTTTGGCCACCTCATGCGAAGAGTTGACTCATTGGAAAAGACTCTGATGCTGGGAGGGATTGGGGGCAAGAGGAGAAGGGGATGACAGAGGATGAGATGGCTGGATGGCGTCACTGACTCGATGGACGTGAGTCTCAGTGAACTCTGGGAGTTGGTGTTGGACAGGGAGGCCTGGCGTGTTGCGATTCATGGGGTCGCAAAGAGTCGGACACGACTGAGTGACTGATCTGATCTGATCTGACTCAGAAAACAGACAGTTGTACTTTATCCATCCATCTATCCATCCATCCATCCACTCAATCATCCCACAGACCCTTGAGCATCCACTGAACTCCCAGTCCTTATTCCAGGAATACTAGATGACTCAGGCAGGCTTCCTCCCTGGAGATGTTCACAGTGTGTGGGGTGACACTGACAAGTAAGAAGATGGCCACACTACAGGGCGGCAATAGATTCAATTCAGAATCAGCCAAAAAGTTGAAACCTGATGGTCACCACAGTTTATCTCCTTTGCCTCCTCCCTCTGGCTAGATGGTGTTAAGGGTTTGGGATGCTTACCTGTTAAAACGGGCTCTTCCCATCTTAAAGTCACCCCTTTCCTAGCACACAGAAAATCTCTTTGCCCTGTGAAATCTCCACTCTGTGGCCGTGAGAAAGCCCTCACTCCCAGCCCTGACCCTTCTGTCCTGGAATGCCCCCAACACATGCCATACATGCTGTGGCGGCAGGAAGGGGGGCGGGGTTGGCTGCTTCTCTGTCCTTCCAGGCTTTCTCCTGGGGCATCTGTGCTCTGCTCCCCTGCTCCAGGCTCTGAACACTTAGAGAATTCTTGCACCATACCTCACCTTGCAGCAGCCTTGAAGAAGGCATGGCTAGTATTACTCCTTAAAGCAATATAACTGCTGAGTGGAAAAGGCCAGGTGCAGAGGACAGATATGGTGGGTTATCATTTGGGTGATAACTTAATGGCTGGTTCTTGATCTTGAGTGCATCAGCATCACCTAGAGGGTTAGTTAAAATGCTGGTTTCCGAGCCCCACTTCTCGACTGTCCATTTCATAACTGGCATTTCTAACAAGTTCTCAGGTGAGGTGGATGCTGCTGATCCAGGGACCCATCTTGAGAACCACTGACCTGAATACCCGTATGAGTCTTGCACTCCCAGGCTCTTGTGTCCACATCAAGAGACTGCTCACAGAGACTGCCTCTGAAGAGAGCAGCTGGGGCCTGGAAATCAGCGTGGGACGGAATCTTACTTCCTCATTTGCCTTGAAATAGGCAGTATTCTCAAACGTTTCAAAATGCAAATGGTGCAGAAGGACATAGACTAAAGAGTGAAAAGTCTTCCCCCCACCCTATCCCCAGCCAGCTACTTCCCTTCCAGAAGCAATCAGTTTTTTGTAAGTCCTCCCAAATGCTTTATACTTGATTAAGAAACTACATATATCTTCCTCGAATTTGTTAAAAAATTGGAGTATAGCTGATTTAGAATGTTGTGTTAGTTTCAACTGTACAGCAAAGTGAATCTGTTATACATATAGATATATCCACTCTTTTTTAGATTCTTTTCCCATAGAGGTCATTATAAATATTAAATATAGCTCCCTGTGCTGCTGCTACTGCTAAGTCACTTCAGTCGTGTCCGACTCTGTGCGACCCCAGAGACGGCAGCCCACCAGGCTTCCCCGTCCCTAGGATGCTCCAGGCAAGAACACTGGAGTGGGTTGCCATTTCCTTCTCCAATGCATGAAAGTGAAAAGTGAAAGTGAAGTCGTTCAGTCGTGTCTGACTCTTAGCGAGCCCATGGACTGCAGCCCACCAGGCTCCTCTATCCATGGGATTTTCCAGGCAAGAGTACTGGAGTGGGGTGCCATTGCCTTCTCCGAATTCCCTGTGCTATAGGTCCCTATTAGTTATCTATGTATGGTAGTATGTATGTGTCAATCTCAGTCTCCCAATTTATCCCTCTTCTCCCCTTTCCCCACTGGTAACTGTAAGTTCGTTTTCTGCATCTGTGACACTATTTGTTTTGTAAGTTCACTTGCATAATTTTTTCAGATTCCACATGTAAGTGATATCATTTGGTATTTGTCTTTCCCTTCCTGACTTACTTCACTTAGTATGATAATCTCTAGGTTCATCCATGTTGCTGCAAATGGCATTGTGTTATTCTTTTTTATGGCTAATATTCCACTATCATGTCTGTGGTGGCTCAGCAGTAAAGAATCCACCTGTAATGCAGGAGACACAGGTTTGATCCCTGGGTTGGGAAAATCCCCTGGAGAAGGAAATAACTTCCCACTCCAGTATTCGTGCCTGAGAAATCCCATGGGCAGAGGGGCCTGGTGGGCTACAGTCCATGGGGTCGCAAAAGAGTCAGACACGACTTAATGAGTAAATAGCAACAACAATATTTATTGTATATAAGTGCCTCAACTTCTTGATCCATTCATCTATTGATGGACGTTGAGCTTGTTTCTGTGTCTTGGCTATTGTGAACAATGCTGCAAAGAATATTGCCTCTCTCCGTTTTACGCAAGTGGCAGCTTCTACACTATACTCTCCCACCTCTTTTGTTCAGCTTTTCCATGCAGGGCCTACAGTGCCTCCATTTCACAGTTGCAGTGTCTGTCATGTAGATGCCTCTCCATCCCTTGTCAGTGGTCACTTAAGCTGTCTCCAGTCTCATGCTGCCTCGAGTCTCCTTGGGTATATGTCATTTCTTCCTGTGCAAAATCGGTGGGATAACTTCCTGGGGTGGGATTGCCAGGAGGACAGCTCTTACTGTGTACCTTTAACATTGCTTGAACATTTTACCATGGCTTGAATCACTTTACCTAATGAAAGCAAGGAAGGCAGGGGTGTTGCAGGGTGATTAGGATCTTTGGCTCTGGAGTTAGACTGCCTGACTTTGAATCCTGCCTTCACCACTTACTAGCTGTGTGATGCCAGGCAAGTTACTTGCTCTTTCTGTTTCTTGAGTTCCTCATCTGTAAAATGGGGATAATAAAGGCAATGATTCCATAGAGTTGTTGGGTGGATAACAAGAGCTTGGTAAATGGTAACTGCCTGTTTCCCCAGTTGATAGCAGAGGAAACAGAAGTCCAGAGAGGGAAAGCAATGTGCTCCAAGTCACACATAGATTTGTGGCAGGGTCAAGGCCAGTTGACCTCTGGTCTGGGGCTTTTTCCATCACAGTACATGAACCACTCCTCAGGGAATAAATTTGGTTTCTGCTGCTTAAAGTTATCCTTAGATTTTTTTTGAGGCGGGGGGTGGGGGGTGGGGGCATCTAAAGATCCCAAATAGTCAAAGAGGATGAAGAAAGGTCCAGGGATGTGGTGCCAAGTATAAAATTATTTTAAATCTCACATTTGAGCTTAGACATTCATGCTGATGTTATATTCAACTCTGCATCTACAGAGGAAGATGAACTGTGATGGTAACAAAGCTCAGCCCTCACTCACATGGACCTCTAAGATCCTGAGAGGTTGATCAAACATTCTAGAGAAATCTGCAAAAGGAAGATTTTTGACCACAGTTGGTTAAGACTGCTGTATTTTTCCACCCAGTCTTTTTGCTCATCATCTTATCCCTCATGTTGGGTGGTACTGGAATAACCAGCAACATTTTGTATTAGTATTTATAATGCTGTATTATTTTTCTTAAAGAAAGCTCCCCAAATTGCAAGTTTCAGCCTCAGCGAACTGGATTCACTTGTGGTAAAATTCCCCCCAGAGAATCTCTGAGTAAAACGGACACCAGAGGAATCTGGGCCCTTGGAGTCCCGATGCCAGGGGAGAGTGCCGATAGTCAAACAGGACTGCCCACCGCGGGCTTACACACTGCCCCCTCCCTTCCCTCCAGGTGGTTCTTCAAGGGCATCAGCCGAAAAGATGCAGAGCGCCAACTCCTGGCCCCTGGCAACGTGCTGGGCTCCTTCATGATCCGGGACAGCGAGACCACCAAAGGTGAGGCCAGTCCTCCCAGCCCTGTGTTTCCACCACACCACACAGGGGAGCCCCAGACATGACCGGACACCATCCTTCACTTGGGATATGCCATTGTCTGAACAACTCACCCAGCCCGGCTCCCCGGGCTGCCAGGCTTCCTTCTGCTCTTTGTTCAAGCCTTCTCAGCCCCCAGACCTGCCAACTTAGGTCAGTGGAAGTAAGATGCAGTGGTTACTGCCCTGAAGAACAACAACCTGCTCAACTTGATCTTCATTAGCTTGGATTCTTTTATATACCCATCAAAATATATCTTGTCCACAAGCCTGACTCCTCTCTCCTTCCATAAGGAAATGAGATGGGCTCTGGCTGTAGGAAGAGACCCCAAGCCAACCTTGTCTGGGACCTGTTTCAAATAACTCCTTTGAGATATTTGGATATTTTGATGTCGGTGACCTGCTTCCTGAAACTTCCGTGCTGTGAGGGTGGCTTTGTGCCTGGTCGTTGCATAGGAGGCAAGAGTAGTGCCCTAAAACAACCAATAACTCAAACTGGCATCAACTAAGGCCAGCTTTGCCAAAGGGATGACTGTAAGTAGGAGTCCTGTGATTTCAGTCAGATTTCACACACAATGTGTGCCTTTACTGCTGTGTTTAGATTCAAAACTGCCTGGTTCAGAGAAATCAGTAAATTGTATAAAGTATGACTTCACAGTACCCTGGACAATCAGTTCGGGGGCCTTCTACCTGCCCCCTGATTTCTGAACTGGGGAAGCCTGAATGTGGCTGAAACAGCGCTCACAATCTGTGTTTCAGGTCAGGGAATGTTTGGGCTTTATTTCCTCCCACCCAACAAACTCCCTACCAGCCCCCAGAAGAAAAGAAATGGTACAAAAAGATAAAGCCATACACAGCCCTTGGCTTCTCCCTCTGGGCCATCCTACACACAAGGGCAGGAAGGTGAGCCTGGCCACTCCCACAGCCCTCAGAGTGAGCATAGGTGGGTTCACTGAGTTAATAAACTTGTAGTACAAGTGCCCTGAGTCCCATCCTGCTGCTTTCTGGGTTCTGCCCTTCCCTGCTCAGCATCAGCCAAGTCAGCCTCCCCTTGACTGGGCAGAGCGATTAAGAGTGTGGTCCCAGCTGCCTGGGTTTGAAGCCCAGCTCTGCTACTTACAGGCTGTGTGACCGCAGGTTAGGTACTTCATCTCCCTGGACCTCAGTTTCCTTGCGTATAACATGGTGATATAAAACCTCTACCTGTGGGGTTAATCATTCACTGTAATGAACAATATAGCTTATTATAATGCATATAACTATAGTCCATTATAATGAATATTATTCCTATCCATTCATTGTTTATTATTTATTATTCCTATTCATTCATTGTCAAGAGCTGACTCATTTGAAAAGATCCTGATGCTGGGAAAGATTGAGGGCAGGAGGTGAAGGGGGTGACAGAGGATGAGATAGTTGGATGGCATCATCAACTCAATGGACATGAGTTTGAGCAAACTCCAGGAGATAGTGAAGGACAGGGAAGCCTGGCAGGCTGCAGTCCATAGGGTTACAAAGAGTTGGACATGACTGAGCAAACAAACAACAGACATTAAAGAATCCGCCTGCAGTGCAGGAGATCTGGATTCGATCTCTGGGTCAGGAAGATCCCCTGGAGGAGGGCATGGCACCCACTCCAGTATTCTTGCCTGGAGAATCCCCAGGGACAGAGGAGCCTGGCGGGCTACAGTCCCATGGGTTCACAAAGAGTCGGACATGACTGAGTGACTAAGCACAACAGCCTAGCGTGCATGAAAATCGATCAGTCGTGTCCAACTTTCTGACCCATGGACCCATTCCCTTCTCCAGGGGATCTTCCCAACCCAGGGATCAAACTTGGGTCTCCTCCATTGCAGGCAGATTCTTTACCATCTGAGGCACCAGGGAAACCTCAGCATGTATGGTCAACTGTAATTCATGCAACAATTTAAACCTCCCCCATATCCTATGACATGGTGCTATTGTGGTGGAGAAAGCTGAGAGGGAGAGAAGCGAATAACTTGCCCAAGGACACACAGCTCACAAAAGGCAGAACCGTGGCCATGGACTGAAAGACGTGTGTGTTTCTGGTCTGTGTGAATCCAGGATAGTTCCCCACCACCAGCTCCTTAACTGAATCACATGTGCAGAATCCCTTTACCACATGAGGTGATGCACACACAGGTGTCAGGGATTAGGACGTGGCATTGTGGGGGGCCGTGACTCAGTCTGGAGAAGGCAATGGCACCCCACTCCAGTACTCTTGCCTGGAAAATCCCATGGACAGAGGAGCCTGGTAGGCTGCCATCTATGCGGTCGCACAGAGTCGGACACGACTAAAGTGACTTAGCAGCAGCAGCAGCAGCAGCAGCGACTCAGCCTGCCACAATATTTAATAGGGACACTTACATTTCAATGTTTCTGTTGTAACAGTTGAACTGGATTGGTTTGTTTTTTTAACCTTTTTGCTTGTTTGCTTCTAAACAGCCTAACTTTTATTTTCAGAATTAATGTTTATTTGTATTTAAATAACCTATGGATATACCCATACTGCTTTCACTATAAAATCATCTATTTTTATTTTTTAAATTAACTAATTTATTTTGATTGGAGGATAGTTACTTTACAATATTGTGATGGTTTTTGCCATACATCAACATGAATCGGTCACAGGTATACATGTGTCCCCGCATCCTGAACCCCCCTCCCACCTCTCTCCCCACCCTATTCCTCTGGGTTGTTCCAAAGCACTGGACTTGAGTGCCTTGCTTCATGCATCGAACTTGCACTGGTCATCTATTTTACATATGGTAATGTACATGTTTCAATGCTATTCTCTCAAATCATCCCACCCTCGCCTTCTCCCACTGAGTTCTAAAGTCTGTTCTTTAAATCTGTGTCTGGTCTGATGCCCTGCATGTAGGATCATCAGTACCGTTTTTCTAAATTCCATATATATGTGTTAATATACAGTATTTGTCTTTCTCTTTCTGACTTACTTCAGTCTATATAATAGGCTCCAGATCCACCTCATTAGAACTGACTCAAATGCGTTCCTTTTTATAGCTGAGTAATATTCTATTGTGTATATGTACCACAACTTCCTTATCCATTCATCTGCCGATGGACATCTAGGTTACTTCCATGTCCTAGCTATTGTAAATAGTACTAAACAGCCTTGCTTTTTTACCAAATTGGGTGTGGTATCTTGGTTTTTGTGAAAAATAGATACATAATAGGAAGAAAAAGAAATAATAATGAGCTCAATGACAGCCAACATTACTGAGCTTTTACATCCTGAGTACAAGCATTACTTCTTCTACCACCAGGCAGTGTGCTGAGGGGAGGAGATATGATGACCAATCCCATTCTACGGATAAGGAAACTGAGGCAAAGAGAGGTGACTTGGTCACGTTTCCAAGGTCTCACAGGAGGACATGGAACAGCCTGACAAGCCCCCAGGCAGCCTGACTCCACCACCCACTCCTACCCTCTGCTCCACTGTGCGGATGTCAAGATGGTGCCAGCAGTGGCCTTACAGGCTGTCAGGGTGCTCATGCAGGGTGGTTTCTCTCTGGCCCACACAGGGAGCTACTCTTTGTCCGTGCGAGACTACGACCCCCAGCACAGGGACACGGTGAAACATTACAAGATCCGCACGCTGGACAATGGGGGTTTCTACATCTCGCCCCGGAGCACCTTCGGCAGCCTGCAGGAACTGGTGGCCCACTATAAGAGTGAGTGCTGTGGGGCTGCCTCCCTTCTGGGGGCCCAGCTGGGTGGGCCTCTCTCCTGGGAATCCTAGTCAAGGGGGCACTGCTGCCTCTGAGGCCTGCTAAGGTCTTCCTGACCCTCCCCCAGCTTTGGATTCTCCTGAAGTCTTTGGTCTGTTGAGCGGGAGGGCAGAGATGCCATCTCACCATGCTCTGTTCTCTTGGGAATACCTTCAGTGGAGCAGCCCTTTGGAACAGGGGCCAGATGCAGTGGACCAGGAAGGGAGGCCTGGAGGGGAAGCCTGAGGCTGGCTTGGGGCTGCCTGCCCTCAGCTGACCAGGGGGCTCTGTTCCAGAGGCGAGCGATGGACTCTGCCAGAAGCTGACGGTGCCCTGCATGTCCTCCAAGCCCCAGAAACCTTGGGAGAAAGATGCCTGGGAGATCCCCCGGGAGTCCCTCAAGATGGAGAAGAAACTTGGAGCTGGGCAGTTTGGGGAAGTCTGGATGGGTAAGGACCCAGGGCCAAAGCCAGGAGAGGAGATAGGGGAGAGGGAGGTCCTTGCTTCCAAGAACAGCCCAAGGCCAAATGGGAATGCCACCCAGGGCAGAGGGGAGATTTGAATAATAACTGTAAAGGAGTGATTCCTCTGATAGCCAAGCAAATAGTCCTGCCATGCAAACACTGCCATGCAAATCTTTGAGGTCAGGCCTGTTGGGGTCAAAAACTTTCTTCTAAGAAGCAGGAGTCCTCAATGAGGAATCTGCTCCCTCACATGGAGCTGGGACAGTCTGGGGTTGAGAGAACCAGAGCATCTCTTAGAATGATGAGAATTAAGAATGGGAAAGTGTAGCTTGGAGATTTCCAGGTGAGTTCAATGTTGGCAGCTGATGAACACGCTGTTCTAAGCCCCTGCCGAGTGCCCAGCATCATGCTAGGGCATTGTAGGGCTTCAAAAAGACATATCCCACCCCTGCTGGGCTGCCTCTAATGACTTAAGAATAGCAAAGTCTGCCCTGCAGAACTGTGGGGGTAGACACAATGCCTGGCCCAGTGCCTGGCGCCCCCACACTGTTTATACTCCACCACGTTCCAAATGGGAGTGAAGACAGCTTACAGAGATGCCAACAATTCAGCCAGAAAAACACAAGTTTAAAATCCACTCACTTCAACTATATGTATTGAGAGCCTACTGTGTGTCAGGCACCGAAGAAGAAAAGGCAGAGAAAGTGTATGGTGAGGAAGGCAAGACAGATCAGACTGATGGGGTTAGAAAACACACACACACACACACACATACACACACACACATTATATAAGGCCTTAGGCTCTTACTGTAGGAAGACCTCAACTCTGCGTTAGAGCTTCCTGGCAGCCAAGGCAAAAGTGGAAACACAAGCAACGCTGAGATTTGCAAGATCAACAAGATGAAGCAGGGAAGGGGTGGGGTGAAGTGAGGGAATGGCATGAGTGAAGTCCCTGTGGTGGGAGAGGGAGACGGCTGCTCGAGGGACTGAATGATATGCAGGCGGGTTGGTGCACAAAAGGCAAGGGGTAGAGGTGTTGGTGGATGACAAGGCTAAGTGAGCAAGGCCAGTTTATGCAGGGCCTTGTGGACCATGATGAGACATATTTATTTTGAGAGCAGTGTTAAGATTAAATAAACATGTAAAGCAAAGATGGTGTGTATGTGAATGTGTGACAAAACAAAGGTAGGTGTGTGAGTGAGTGGCATAATCAGAGTGATGTTTTAATCCCTTAACCCCTGCATGAGCCTTTGCATATGAGGAAACCATAGTTCAGAGAGGTTAAGTGACCTGCCCAAGGGCACACAGCTAGGAAGTGGTGGACCAGCCTTCCAAACCACATCTACCTGAGGGCAAAGCACATGTCTCCCCTTCCTTTTCTAAGGGCTGAGATAGGCATGAAAGGCTCTCTGGAGGAGGCAGGTCTGCAGCCAGGTCTTTGAGGCCTGTGAGGAAAGAGCAGTGGGCCCTAACCACCTTTTCTGCTTCCTGTCCTTCTGCAGCCACCTACAACAAGCACACCAAGGTGGCCGTGAAGACGATGAAGCCTGGGAGCATGTCCGTGGAGTCCTTCCTGGCAGAAGCCAACCTGATGAAGACTCTGCAGCATGACAAGCTGGTGAAGCTGCACGCTGTGGTCACAGAGGAGCCCATCTACATCATCACGGAGTTCATGGCCAAAGGTGCCACATGCTGGGAGCTGGGGTACCAACTATGCCTCCTCCTGGTCACCTGCAGAGTCAGAGTTGACTCTGACATGGTTCTTTGGCCTTCAAGATGCCCCCAGCCTGGCCAGGAACTCTTTTGACATAAACTCGCTGAGCACCTTCATATCTGACTGCCCCACTCTTCTGGTTAAGGGGAGTGAAATCATGTTAGGGGGATGCCAGGAGAAGGGGAGCACATGGACCTCTAGGAGAGGGGGTGAGGCCAGAACCCCTCTGGGTGATAGGAGAAGAGCCTTCTATGGGTTCACCATGAGCCCTTGAGGCTGGGGAGACTCCCTCAACCACCCCCACCCCCCCAACCACCAGCCATCTTCCCTGGGTGGACCAATGCTCCAGGAGACTCAGCAAAGCATTCCTTATGCATTGGCTAAGCATCCTTTCCAGGCTGCTCCCATCCTGCCGGCACACAGTCCAGGATGTCTCAGGGATATTTTTTTAGGCCATCATTTCTCAATAATGTTCAATTCCTGCCCATTTCTCAACATACAGAAACGTCTCACATGACATCCATTTAGAAGGATTTGACATTTCAAAGCTTTTATCATTTTCTAAACACACAATTATGCCAGCCTTATAAAACCATGGCCCCAGTCCCCCAGGTTCAGAAAGCTTGTCTCAATCAAATAACCAGTCTGACAAGCACAAAGTCATTCTCAAAATGCTCAGATTCTATTTCTCATATGCTAGGAACAGTAAATAAATACTTCTATTTAATTCATTACTATGAACCGTGTTAACCACTTGTTAAAGTCATAAGAGTAGTAAATGTTGTTCCCCCTACGCCCACACAGGCAGCCTGCTGGACTTCCTGAAAAGTGAAGAGGGTAGCAGGCAGCCACTGCCCAAACTCATCGACTTCTCAGCCCAGGTGAGAGTCTAATGGGGAAGTCGGGGAAGGGGAAGTCAATTATTTATTCAACACGTGTTTATTGATTACATGCTATCATAATAACAATAATAGCTAACACATATTGAGTGCTCAGGATAAAAGTATTCTTTTTAACTGTGCCTTCTATGACCTAACTCGGGGCTTTCCTGGTAGCTCAGCTGGTAAAGAATCCATCTGCAATGCAGGAGACCCCAGTTCGGTTCCTGGGTTGGGAAGATCCCCTGGAGAAGGGATAGGCTACCTACTCCAGTATTCTTGGGCTTCCTTGGTGGCTCAGAAGGTAAAGAATCCACCAGCAAAGCGGGTAGACCTGGGTTCAATCCCTGAGTTGGTAAGATCTCCTGGAGGAGGGCATGGCAACCCACTCCAATATTCTTGCCTGGAGAATCCCCATGGTCTGAAGAGCCTGGGGGGCTGCAGTCCCTGGGGCTGCAAGACACCACTGAGCGACTAAGCATGCACACAAGTCCTAACTCATATAGTCTTCACATCAGCCTTCTAGGGTGAGATTTTTGTTATCTATTCCTTTGTAACCAACTGCTCAAAGTTTAGTAGCTTGAAACAACAATGTATCATTTCCCATGATTCTGTGGGGTTGACTGGGGTTGGTTGGGTGATTTCTCTGCTCAGCGTGGTGAAACCCAGCCCCCTCTTGAGGATGCATTCTGCTGAGAGCTTCCCTGGGGCTAGAATATCTGGGATGGTGGCTCATCCTCTGGGTCTGTCTGCAGTGACTCCACATCACTCATTCAGCAGCCTAACCTGAGCTCCTTTACATCATGGCAGAAAGGTTCCAAGAGGGAGTCTTCCAAGGGACTAAGCCATCATGAGCAAGCTCCTATTCGCTTTGTGCAGGCTAATGTCCTGTTGGTCAAAGCAAGTCACATGACCTAGCCCAGAGTCAGTGTAGGAGGGACTGCAAAAAGGCGTGAGTCCCAGGAGGTGTGGTTCACAGGGAACCACTGATGTGACAGTCTGGCCACAGATGGGTAATTGTCATCCCATTTTACAGAACAGGAAGTTAAGGCTTAGAGAGGAAGTAAAGAGGAGATGAGGCAACTGAGGCCAGGGGAGGTGAAGTAGCTTGCCTACGTGACTGTGTTACTTTGGGGGGATATGGCAGTGAACAAAATGGAAAGTACTGCTATCCCCTAGGGTTTACGCTTATTAAACAACTAAATCTCTTAGAGAGCCATGACCCAAGTAGTCCTGGCTCAGTGTCAAAAGAATGCAGTATCCAGCAAAATTAATAATGTCCAGAAATCACAGAAACGCTTCTTAAAACTCCATTTTCTTTCTCATCTTCCCTTCACTTTATGGAGCTCTTCTCACTCCCAGCCTGAGTGCTTTTTTTCTGTCTTCTCTCATTCATGCTCTCCTGTCTGTGGGAAAACAGGGGAGGAAACGGGTACTGGTGGGAACCCACGGCTGGAGCACTTCTCCCAGTCCAGGAGCAATCAGAGAAGGCTTCCCAGAGGAAGCAGTCACTAGGCTGAGGCCTGAATAGAAGTTGGGCAGGTGAAGATGAGAGGGAAGGGTATTCCAGGCAGAAGAAACAGTCTATGCCAAAGTCTAAAGGGCAAAACCAGAGCTCAGCCTGGTCTGTTGGAGCCTGAACCTGGCAAAAATGAAGAGGGTGTGGCTTGCAGCCTGGAAGGTGTTAAGGGAGAGGGAGGGGCACCTGGGCCCAGGGCAAGGCCTTCAGGAGATGCCGAAGGCAGAAATTTGACTATTTCAGTCAATTTTCATTTGACTATGCAAATCCTGGGAAGGGTATAATAAAGGAAGAGTATAATAAAAGGCTTTGCCTTTCAGAGTCTTCCAATACCAGAGGCATATGGAAATCCAAAGAGGCATTTTCTCTTCAGTGAGCCCTTCTTCCTAGTGAAACAGGAGTCTGGCCTGTTGCTCAATTGTAACCATCACACTGGCAGAAACCTTGCTGGGAGGAGGGTCATGGACCAGGGCAAGAACAATTCTCCCCGTGGTACAAACGGTAAAGACAGAAACCACAGGAGGGAAAGAGGTGCCAGGCCCTTGTACATCCAGGAGCAGAGGTGAACTCAGAGCCCAGGGACAGAAAGGAGCCACCCTGGGGCCTGGTCTTCACCTCCGGTCCTAGAGAGGTAGGTGGGCGCAGCAGAGACTGCCCCGTCACCACCCGGCTGTGTAACCTCAGATCCACTCTGGGTCCCTGGGTCCCTCCATTTGTCAATGAAGGAACTGGACCATCTTTGTGCTTTTCAAGTTTGAAAGCTTTTTTTTTTTTTTTTTAGCTACAACTATGTTGGTCAAATGAATCTTATGAAGCAGCTGATCATTTTAAAATAGATTAAAACAGAGCTGCTCTGATTGAAGGGGTGACCTTTCTTTTGCCCCTCAGATTCAATGTGAAGAGCCCTGAGCTGGAATATCCTTACAGGCCCTTCCAGCTGATTCTGTGATTCCCTGGTACTCTCTCAGAAGCAAACCCATGTGCCAATGACTGACATCACGGCAGACCATCTGGTGCTTATGAAATCTCACCACCTCATCAACTCCCAATTTATAGACCAACCCTGAACCCAGCCAACCTATCCAGTATTCGTTCAGTTGACAAACCCTTGAGAAGCAACACTGTATACACATGGACTTAGGAATCGTACAGTTTTGCTGTTGAGCCCAGGGCTGCCTGTGTAGTCTTGAGCAAATAGTTTAACCTTTCTGAGGGCTGCTTTCCTCAACAGGGACTGTTGAAGTGAATACTTATATGCCAGACTCTGTTCTAAACACTTGATGTAGATTTAGAGTATTAATCATCACATGAACCCTCGGAAGAAGATTCTATTGTCCCATTCTACAGAGAAGAAAAGTGAGGCACAGAGGGTAAAGTAGTTTGCTTGGAGATCACAGAGATGTGGGGCTCAAGTTGAGCTGGCCCAACCCAGGAGTCACTTAGGCATTCTTATCTGCTGTCTTCTAAGTGGGGTTTGTCCCACTTGCCCCCTTGAGCCCATGTGCTCATGTGCAAATCCATAACTTGAGTGTCTGCCCCTGAGCACTGAAAAATGCTAACTACCAGCGTTAGTGCCTGCTCTGTGCCAAAAATTCAGGTAGGGTAATGGACACAGACCCTAAGCAGGGCTGTCAGATTTCCAGTCCTGGTCTCCACTTGGACCAGGTAGTTACTTCTCTGGGATTCAGTTTTATCACCTGTGAAATAATAGTGCTGAAGCAACAGTACCTACCCCAAAGCAGAGAGCAAATGTTATTTAAGTATTAAATATCATATTATGATTAATGAATAAGCTACAACGTCTACAGTTAATGTTATGGCTGTTGTTAACTGTTCATCTGAACTCCTTATAAATTTTCCACACCCATGAGGCCAAGACTGCCTCACCCACTCCTGGCAGGCGATGACAAGCAAAATCAGAGTCTCCTGGTTTCGTTAGAAAAGTCTGGAGGCTCAGACCTTGGTTCTAATGGCCATGGGTGCCCCCTGCTGGCCACTTTCCACAAGCGTACCATCCACTTGCCTCAGACCTTGAACAGACCTTGGTTTAGTCTGGCCAGACAATTTATCTCCTCAAATAATCTCACCAGATTGCAGCCAGATGCAGTCCTCCAAAGTGTTGGCGTTCTCGGCGATTAAAGGCAGCACGGAGGCCCTTGGGGTGGATATTCAAATCCTGGGGGTGTGATCTGACAAAGGTGTCCCTCCTCTGAACAAAAGAGACGGTGGTAACACCTGGTTCAAGGACATCAAAGACCAGTTTATGAACTATAAATGCTATTTTCTGAGTTTCTGAGGGTTAATCATAAACCTCTTTATGAGGGGTAATGCACAAACTATTGTAAGAGGAAAACGTCTTTACAGAAAAATCCCACATATTTCTGTCGGGCTTCCCAGGTCCCATTGTGAATAAGAACTCTCCATACAGTCCACTATGCACTCAGAAGCCCTGATGACATTAAAATATACATCAGACCATGTCACTCTCCTGCTCTAAGACTTCCCACTTCCCTTTGTGCTCAGAATACAACCCAACCCCCTCTCATAACCTACAAGGTTCTTCCCCATCAGCAGCCTTTCCCACAACCTCCTCTCTCCTCCCCGCTTTGCCTTGGGCAACTTCTGCTCAGTCTCCTGTTCCATGAATACCCAAGCTGCTTCCTACCTCTGGGCCTTTGCACATGATCTTCTCTGCCAGGAATGCTCTTCTTTGACAGAGCATTTGCTGAAGTTTCACCTCCTGATCATCCAATCCAGAACAGCCCTCTACACTTCATGTCCTAGCACCTGCTTTCCCCTTTCTTTATGGTGCTGATCACCACCTGTGGGGGCTTTGCCTGGCTCCCGACCTGTCCAAGTAACATGTCTGGTGCCCACAAGACACTCAGTAGATGTTTGTTGAATGAGTAAAGGAATTTTCCCTACCCAGGCTTGGGAGTGAAGCAGGCGTAAGAGATACAACAAAATGTGATGTGAACCTAGGTTGTTCCCAGTAAGGGGATTGGGGATGAAAGCCCTTCAAAGTATCCTGGGGTGTGTGTGTGTGTGTGTGTGTGTGTGTGTAGGTCCTTGGAGAAATAATGCTTTTTCCTTAAAGTGTTTTCTGGAAGTCTTGGAACCCTAGAGAAGCTACAAATTGGCCCAGGCTATGAGGATCCCCCCAACCTGGTTAGGTAGACAGAGAAATGCCAATCTGAGACCAGGACCCAGGCCAGCACACATATTTTCCAGTTTTCTCACACTTGGACAGTCGTCTTCTGCTTTTGGGTGAGACCCACCTTGGGCTGGGCCAAAGCTGAGGGTAAGGGTGTCTCTGTTTTGGGTGGAGATCGCAGAAGGCATGGCCTTCATCGAGAGGAGGAACTACATCCACCGAGACCTTCGAGCTGCCAACATCTTGGTGTCTGCATCCCTGGTGTGCAAGATTGCTGACTTTGGTTTGGCGCGGGTCATCGAGGACAACGAGTACACAGCACGGGAAGGTAGGGGATGGTGTCGAGGGCCCCATGGGGCCCACTGGGGTGGGTCGTGTGTACTGAGCATTAGGACCTGTGAAAGTGGTATTAATCAAAATGCAAAGGTTTGTCCCAGTATCAGCTGTTATTAAGCTGGAGGGGCTCCATCTTGAGTTCTGGCCTCCAGTCTCCCTCAGTAAGTGGGATCAATTGTAGATTGGGTCAGTCAAGTCATGTTAGAATTAAGGGTAAGGGCAAGAGCGACTTTAGGTGTGATAGACAAAAACAGGGAAGAATCTAAATGTCCATAAAGAGTACAATGATATTTAAATTGTGGTTTATTCACAGAATATTATGTAGCAATGAGAAGTTACAAACCAATGACACATGCAAACGCAAAAGAAAATGGATGACTCTCACAGACATAATATCAAAATAAGGGAACTCAGACCAAAAAAGTAGATGCTGGATAGTTCCACTTATATAAAATTCAGAAACAGGCAAACATGTGTGCGAAGGTTGACAGCAGCATTATTCTTAACAGCCAAAAAGTGGAAGTAACCCAAAAGTCCATCAACTGATAAACAAATACACAAAATGAGATCTAGACATGTGGTGGAATATTATTTGACCATAAAAGGGATGGAGTACTAATATACCCTAAACATGGACAAATTTTGCAAACATTGTGTTCAGTGAAAGAAGCCAGACACAAAGACCATGTATTGTATGATTCCATTTATATGAAATTCCCAGAATAAGCAAATCTATAGAGACAGAAAGTAGATTAACTCCAGCCAAGGCTGGAGTGGGGAGCTAGAAAAAAATGGGTAGTGACTGTTATGGTCTGGGGAAGGGTAGGGTGAAAGTATTTTAGAATTCACAACCTTGTGAATATATTAAGAAAACCATTGAACTGAATACTTTAAGTGGCTGAATTATATGGTCTGTGCATGTATCTCAATAAAACTTTAGAAAAAAAACAGGCAAAACTCATTTATTGTGCTAAAGGTCAGAATAATACTTAACCTGGATTGCAGGGGTATTGACTGAGATGAGGCAGGAGGAAGCCTTCTGAGATGCTGAAATTTTCTATATCTTAATCTGAACGGTGATTACAAGGGGGGATACATATATAAAAGGCATCTAGTTGTATAGGAAAGATTTGTATATTTTATTTCATGTTCGTATGACACAGTAAAAGTGGAACCACTAAAAGCATAAGAATAGAATGTATAATTTCCAAACCAGGAGAGGATAAGCAGAAATAAAGAAAACTCTCTCAGTCCCAAGGGAGGAAGGGATGCAGTGAGCAGGAAACACATAAAGAATTTTCAAAACTTGACTATGTACTAGATGGTAAAGCACGTCTCAACAAATTCCAAAGAACATGTATCCTTTACACTGCATTCCCAATGACAGTGGAATTGCAGTAGAAATTACTCACTAAAGGTTAACTCAACCTATCCCAGACCAGATGGAAGGAGAGGAGGACCAGAGGGAGAGACACCCAGTGACTGGGGGAAACCGAAATCTTCCCTTCCCCCACAGGGGTTAGGGGGTCGAGGTAGCAGGTATGACCTGGACTCAAAGTCCCTTGAATTTCTGCTGTCCCCAAAGGTCCTGTGACCTCTAGGACTCCACTCTTCAGGAGTTATAGTTTATCAGGACGTCAGCTGAATCAATGAGGTGGCCCCAAGAGGGCGAATCCCCTGCCACACCCCAGGTACCCTGGCTCACTCCTCCCTACTTTAGCCACTGGTCCTCAGAATGGATGCTCCTTGCTTCCACGGGGGCCAGATTGAGGGAAGTCACAGTCCTGCAGGGGACAGATGTTGGCAGCTGTACTGATGTCCTGTTCCCTCCCCCTAGCAGAGACCTAGCTCTGATTGCTCCCCAGACTCTCCTTGACTCTGCTCTGTTCAAACCACAGGGGCCAAGTTCCCCATCAAGTGGACAGCTCCTGAAGCCATCAACTTTGGCTCCTTCACCATCAAGTCAGATGTCTGGTCCTTCGGTATCCTGCTGATGGAGATTGTCACCTATGGCCGGATCCCTTACCCAGGTAAGAGAGAGGGCATCAGCTTGGGGCTGCTTCCAGGGCAGCCTGGCTCCTTTCTCTTGTCATTGTGTCCATTCAGACTGAGTTTTTGTTTGTTTGTTATTGTGTTTGTTTTTTATCAATATTTTAAATGAAGTACAGTTGATTTACAATGTTGTATCAATTTCTGCTGTATGGCAAAGTGATTCGGTTATATATATATACATATTAATAGGATATTGAAGATAGTTCTCTGTACTATAAAGTAGGACCTTATTGTTTATCCATTCTCTACATAAAAGTTTATGTCTGCTCCACTCCATCCCTCCCCCAACTGCCTTCCCCTTGGCAACCACCAGCCTGAGTTGGTTGACCCTCAGTGAGTTCTTGACCCTCACCCCCAGCCTCTCAGTTATTAACACCATTATCTATCCAATTTCTTAAGCCTGGAATCTGGAAGCCTGCTTGGCCCTTCCTCTTCTCTCATCCCTTTCCATGTTCAAGGAGTCACAGGGTTCTAGCCATTGGACTACAAAGCATCCCAAGTCTGTCCACTTCTAACTCCACAGCCTCCACCCACACCAGACCAACGTCCTCCATTATCTCACTGGTACAGTGGCCTCCTAAGCACTCTGCCTTCTCTCCTAAAGGCCATTCTCTCCTTGAGGCCAGAGAGATTTTTCTAAAATTGTGGATCAGAACTTTTCCCTTCTCCACCTCTAACTTTTTAAAGGCCTCCCAGCATAATTGGGACAAAATCCCAAACTCCTAATTGTGGCCTGCAGGTCCGGCATGATCCAGCCCCTGCCTATTTCTTTCCTCTCCCTTCATGTCATGCTATACCTCACCACCCAGTCATCTAAAGTACTATACACGTCCCTGTGCTTCTCGTTTGCAATACCCTCTGCCATTTCATTCACAGCATTTATCACCATTTATAACTATATTTGTTTGGTATTGTCTCCATCAAACTCTGAGCTCTGTGAGGCCAGAAATCATGTCTGTATTCCTTACTGGTGCATCTGGACTGCTACCTTTGTGCTTGGCCAGTAATGGGTGCCTAGTAACTATTTGTCAAATGGATGAATTTATCCTCATGCCTGTGGGCGGCACTCTCACTGAGTGGAGCATGGGGTATACAAAGATATATCTGGCATGCAGAGTGCCTGGGACTCAACAGATAAAGTTTTTCTCTGTTCCTTTTCAGTTGGGATGTTTCCTAGGGTATCTGTAGCCAGAACCCTGGGGCGGGAGGCAAGGTGGATATAAAGAGAATTCTGACTTTATAAGTAAATAGTCCTGAACTTTAATCCTGTTCCTGTTTAATCAACACTTTGAGAAATTCACTTGACTTCTACCCCAGTTCTTCCTGTGTAAAAAATATAGGTAATGAAGTCAACCACCTTGCAGAAGTGGTTCTGAAAATTAGAAATAAAAGGTGCAGACACTTGGTTCACTCATCAGTATGTATCAAATTCCTAGTGTGTGTTAGACATGGAGTATACAGTAGGAGACAAAGCCCTTGCTTGGCAGGAGCTCACATTATAGCCTGAAGGAACACACACTAAATAGATGCATTTCTCAGTGGAGATCACTTGGAACAGAAAATGAAGCAGGGGCATAGGAGAGAGAGTGACCTAGGGCTCCTGTGGGCATGGAGCACTGTCAGAGCAGGTCATATCTGAGCTGAAAGTGAGCAGAGTGAGGATTAGGGAAAGGATTCCAGATAGAAGGCACTGCCAGCTCTTAGGGCCTGAGTTGTATCTGAAGAATATTAAACAAGCAAGGTAGATGCAGACAAGAAATGAGAGCAGATGGTATGTGAAGCAGGGCTTGGCAGGGGCTCAATCAGGCGGGATCCATGGTCATGGTGAAGACTGTGGGTGTTAGTCTAAGTGTCAAGAAGCTATTGGAGCATTATAGGCGGGTAAGTGGCATCGTCTCATTTCCACATGCAAGTGATGCTTTGGTTCAGTGTGGAGAGTGGATCAGGGCTGGGGAGGCGGCGGGAGCTGCAGCTGTGGCACAGACAGGGGTGATGGTACCTGATAAGTTGATGAGCTGGTGCTGTGTTTTAAAAGAAGAAAGGCTGTGACTTGCTGATGTGGAAAGCGAGGGAGAGAGAAGAATGAAGGATGAGTCTCCTGGCTTTGACTGAGCAACTGGATGCCTGATGGTCTATGGATAAAAATTTAAGAGTTCTGTTTAGCCCTGTTAAATTTGTGGTGGCTTATCCATGGGGTCGCTAAGAGTCAGACACGACTGAGCAACTTCACTTTCACTTGCATGCATTGGAGAAGGAAATGGCAGCCCACTCCAGTGTTCTTGCCTGGAGAATCTCAGGGACGGGGGAGCCTGGTGGGCTGCCATCTATGGGGTCGCACAGAGTCAGACACAACTGAAGTGACTTAGCATAGCATCCAAGATGTTCAAGGAAGCACTTGAATATATGAATACGTTTGGAGTTCAAGACTGGTAATATAGGACTTCCCTGATGGTCCAGTGATTAACAATACCACTTCCAATACAAGGGACAAGGATTCAATCCCTGGCTAGAGAACTAAGGTCCCACATGCCATACAGCATGGCCAAGTAATTTTTTAAAGAAAGACTAGTAATATAAAATTGGGGATCATAGATGTTTAAATGGTTGTTCTTGAGGATAACCAACATAAACTTTAACTGAACAAAGAAATGTTCCCACTCATAGGGTGACACTGTGTCGGCTACCTGACTTGTTTTATCTTGAGGCTTCACCAATAAAAACCAGGCAGGGGGTTATGGAACCCTGCAGGCGGCAAGTAACAAATTAACAGACTGAATGGTGGAAACAATAGGTAAATTGTTACAACCCAGACTAAGGAGCCTGACACTGGAGACAGGTCAGTTCAGCTGCTCAATGACTCTCAGGTCTCTGGGTTGGTTCCTCTGTGATTGTCTTCCCCATGTGGTCAAATGACTGCTGCAGCTCCACAGACCACTTTGTGTCAGAGTCCAAAGAAAGGAGGAAAGGTGTGGCCAAAACTGGGCACCCGGCCCCCGCCCTCACTGCAGGGGAAGTGGGGGAAGGGATGCCTGGCTTGCATCATGGGAGCAGCTTGGCTCCCATGAGGAGGTGGGGAGGGATGGTTGTTGGGGAGGCAGTGACTGTCTGCCAGGCTGACCCCAGTCCCTCCCTTTTTAATTCCGTGGCTCCTTCTCAGGGATGTCAAACCCCGAGGTGATCCGTGCACTGGAGCGTGGGTACCGGATGCCTCGACCAGACAACTGCCCGGAAGAGCTCTACAACATCATGACTCGCTGCTGGAAGAACCGACCTGAGGAACGGCCCACCTTTGAATACATCCAGAGTGTGCTGGATGACTTCTACACGGCCACCGAGAGCCAGTACCAACAGCAGCCGTGATGGGGGTGGCCAGGCGGGGCCAGGCACTGAGGCCATGCCTGTGCAGTGGCTCCCGGCACCCAGCTCACCCCTCCTATTCTCAGACACCCACCCTCTCTCCAGCCACAATTCCTCATCTGCCAAGTGGGTGGGTCAGACTGGACACTCTCTTTTTGACTCTGGCAATCCACAATCTGCGATTCTCAGGACACTTCCAGTTGACATCTCTATTGCCTGGGACAGCTGGATTCTAGTTACCGCTGTGGTTTGGATAGAAAACTTTTAAAATGATGAAATAAATATTTAAATAAAAGATCTGACAGCTAAAGGTTTTACTAATAGGTTAGCTTTTCTTGTCTTGCCAGTTTTGGAACATTTGCCTTTGGTGGATGACGAGTCAAAGGGGGAAGGACTAGCAAAGAGAAGTGGGGTTCAATGCTCCCAGTTTTCTAACTGCCCCCTGAATACTTGCTGGCTGTATTAGTTTCCTATGGCTTCTGTAACAAATTAGCACAAACTTGGTGGCTTGAAACAAAACAAATGTATCATCTTACAGTTCCAGAGGTCAGAGTCTGAGATGGCTTGGCAGGGCTGTGTGCTTTCTGGAGGCTCCCGGGGTGAATCATTCCCTTGCCTTTTCCAGCTTCTAGAAGCTGCCCACGTTCCTGCTTCCCTTCTGCTCATCACTCCAAATTCTGTTTCTGTCATCACATCTCCTTCTCTGACTCTGACTCTGACTCTGAGGCCTCCCTCTGTTACTTGTCAGAACCCCTGTAATTACACTAGACTCACCTGGATAAGCTTCGCTGATAGCTCAGTTGGTAAAAAATCTGCCTGCAATGAAGGAGACCCCAGTTCGATTCCTGGGTTGGGAAGATCTGCTGGAGAAGGGATAGGCTAACCACACCAGTATTCTTGAGCTTCCCTGGTGGCTCAGCTGGTAAAGAATCCGCCTGCAATTTGGGAGACCTGGGTTTGATCCCTGGAGAAGGGAATGGCTACCTACTCCAGTATTCTGGCCTGGAGAATTCCATGGACTGTATGGTCCATGGGGTCGCAAAGAGTCAGACATGACTGAGCAACTTTCACTTTCACCTGGATAATGCAGACTAATTTTCCCATCTTCAATTCCTTAATCACATTTGTAAAGTCCTTTTTGCCACACCAGATAACATCTTCACAAGTTCCAGGAATTAGGAGGTGGGCATCTTTTTTTTTTTTTTTTTGGAGGGAGCACACTATTATTCACCTGTCACACTGGATGGGTTTTTGTCTCCAAGAAGCTGCATGAGCCAGGATGACAGGAGTGACTTTTCATGATCTGGGACAATGACTCTCCTACCAAGCCATGTTTTTATGCAAGTTGGTTGGTCTGGATCTCCCCCAGGGCTGGGGGCTGCCTATAGCCCCTGCATTTCCCATGGTCCAGCAGCCATCACGATTGTGATGGAATCCTACAGTCCTACAGTGGAAACGTGGCTGCTGAGAAGTATCTTCTACCCTGAGTGGGAAGCTCTCAGAGGAGGGGAGGGGTTGGAGGAGAGGTAAGAAGGAGGCAGAGAAGACAAGGAGGCAGTGGGGCCTTCCTGCATGTTGTCTTAGTTGAAAGTCCCCAGTGGTTAGCCTTGTTGTAGAGGGAGTGATAGGAAGAGTTAGACCATGGGATGGGGAGCAAGTGACATCCATCTATATTCTTGTATCTCCTGAAGGATCTATATCCTTTTGTGATGCACCCACCAGAGTCCCATGGAATCCTGTACCGACTTGATTCTGTACCCCTGAGTAGCTCAGAGTCTAACCTTAGGCACTGGGTGTAAGAACAGTGGAGAATAAAATGTTTTAACTTACGTAGTTCATAACTGAATTTCTCTCTTACTTCCTGGTTTGGGAATGTGTTTTTGGGTCTCTGAAAGCAAAGCCCAGGGTTCTGTGATAGGAATTTGCAAATATGATTGGTGGCATATTAGATTGCTGTTCAGTAATCCATAAGAGGAGTTTACGTCCCTCCCTACCCCATTGATGTTGAGTTTGGCCATGGACTTGTTTTAGCCAATGGGATGTTAGCAGATATGATTAAGCAAAGGCTAGAAATGTGCTTGTGTGGCTAGGCTTGCCCTCTAGCCTTTTGACCTGAAACAAACAAAGTCCAATGAAGATGAGCAACATGTGGAAAAGATCTGGACCCAACCTGCGGCTTGGATTTAAACCCAGCTGAGAACAGCCTTGATCAACTGAAACCCAGCTGTCCTGTGGACATGTGAGAGAGAAGGAAATGCTTATTATTATAAGCCTTTGAGTTCTGGGGTTGTTTTGTTATGTGGCCTTATTATAGAAATATATGACTGAGACATGATCTCAAAAGGCAAAATCTAAATGGACAAGATCAAGGGATCAATTCCTGCCCACCTGCTTTCTGTTTACACTGCCCTCTGAACCCCACTAGCCTACACTCTGATTTATCCCTTTGGTCACAGGAAAGACTGATGAAAACATAGGGATAGGCACAGCACCAAAAGTATTCTCCATGAAAGAAAAAAACTGATAAACTGGAATTTATTAAAATTAAAACTCTGCTCTAAAACACTTAAAGAAAACGAAAAGCTCTAGTCTAGGAGAAAATATTTGCAAAACACGTATCTGATAAAGGACTGATAGCCAAAATATACAAAGAATTCTTTAAAAATTCAACAATAAGGAAACAAACAACCCAATTTAAAACGTGGGCAAAAGACCTAAACAGGCACCTCAAGAAGAAGATAAGTAGATGGAAAATAAGCATATGAAAGATGCTCAACATCATATGTCATTAGAGAAATGCAAATGAAAGTAACTGAATGCAATACTACTACCCTCCTATCAGAATGGTTAAAATCCAGAATACTGACACCACCAAATGCTGGCAAGGCTGTGGAGCACAGGAACTCTGACTCATTGCTGGTGGGAATGCAAAATAGTACAGCCACTTTAGATGACATTTGTCTGTTTCTTACAAAACAAGCATAGTCTCACCATACCATCCGGCAACTGCACTTCTTGGTACTTACCCAGATGAGTTGCAAATTTATGTCCAAACAAAAATCTGCACAGAGGTCTGTAGCAGCTTTATTTATAATTGCGAAAACTTGGCAGCCACCAAGATATCCTCCGACAGGTTCCATCCTTCCATCCATATAATGGAATATTGTTCAGTGATAAAAAGAAAGGAGCTATCAAGACATGGTAGAAACTTAAACGCATACTGCTAAATTAAAGAAGTTGATCTAAAAAGGCTACATGCTGTATTCCAACTATGTGACATTGTAGAAATGGTAAAACTATAGAGACAGTAAAGAGATCAGGGGTTTGGTGGGAAACGAGGGAGGGATGAAGAGATGGAGCATAGTGGAATTTAGGGCAGTGAAAGAAACTGTTCTGCATAATACTCTTAATGGTGAATATATATCACTATAGACTCTTGATGAAAGTGAAAGAGGAGAGTAAAAAGGTTGGCTTAAAGCTCAACATTCAGAAAACTAAGATCATGGCATCCAGTCCCATCACTTCATGGGAAATAGGTGGGGAAACAGTGGAAACAGCGCTGACTTTATTTTTTGGGGCTCCAAAATCACTGCAGATGGTGACTGCAACCATGAAATTAAAAGACGCTTACTCCTTGGAAGGAAAGTTATGACCAACCTAGACAGCATGTTAAAAAGCAGAGACATTACTTTGTCAACAAAGGTCTGTCTAGTCAAGGCTATGGTTTTTCCAGTAGTCATGTATGGATGTGAGAGTTGGACTGTGAAGAAAGCTGAGTGCCGAAGAATTGATGATTTTAAACTGTGGTGTTGGAGAAGACTCTTGAGAGTCCCTTGGACTGCAAGGAGATCCAACCAGTCCATCCTAAAGGAGATCAGTCCTGAGTGTTCATTGGAAGGACTGATGTTGAAGCTGAAACTCCAATACTTTGGCCACCTGATGTAAAGGGCTGATTCATTTCAAAAGACCCTGATGCTGGGAAAGATTGAGGGCAGGAGAAGGGGATGACAGAGGAGACGGTTGGATGGTATCACCGACTCAATGGACATGAGTTTGTGTGAACTCTGGGGGTTGGTGATGGATAGGGAGGCCTGGCATGCTGCAGTTTATGGGGTCGCAAGGAGTAGGACATAACTGAGCGATTGAACTGAACTGAACTGATAAACACTTCAAAACTCATAGAAAGTACAACACAAAGACTGAAACCTCATGTGAACTATTGACTTTGGTTAATAATAATGTATCACTATTGGATCACCAAGGGTAACATATGTACCCCACTGAGGCAACATGTTAACAACAGGGATGAAATGGGGGTGGTAAGGGCTGGATGAGGGACTATACACGAACTCTATACTATTTTCTGTAAACATAAAACTGCTCTAAAATGAAATTCTTTTAATTAATTAAATATGGGGATAGATTTTGGGACACCAATTTTATGGGAAAACTGCATGCACTCCTCCCTGGAAGATGTCAAAAAAGGCATATGTAAGATGCTCTTTCCAAGACATTATTAACTTGCTCATATTTTCTCTAGTTGTAGCTTTGAGTTTAAATATAGAAAAAGCACTTGTTTCCCCTTGTGATTTGTAAAACTGCCTCTCCTCATTCCCCACCTGGGCCCTCACTTTTGTCATGGATCTGTCCTCATCACAATAGGTTCCACTATAAGGCTCTGTCGGTTTCCATACTGTTTGCATCCTTTCCCTTTCTGAGGTTGGCAATGACTGCTGGTTGTCCCCATATCTTATCCATGTTCCCCCTAGTGCTAGAGAAATAGAATTTTATCGGGGACACAATTCCCTGGAATGAAGATTACATTTCCTACTCTTGCAACAAAGTATGGTAGTATGATTAAGTTATGATCAGTGGGTTGTAAGTGGAAGCGTGGTGTAGCATCTTCCAAAATTCTTTCTTAAAAGACAACTAACGTGGGCTCTTCACCTCTTAGTTTTCATCTCTTCCTCTTTCTGCCTAGAATGTACACGTGAAGGCTGGAGCTCTAGCTGCCACCATAGACTCTGATGAAAATGAATTAATTCTGGTGATGGCAAAGCTGGGTGAAGCCTGAATCCCTGAAGATATCTTAGGCACAGCCACCACATCAGCTAAGACAGTCTTCCCTAGACTTTTCACCTTGGAGGGCGTGCCATGCACTGTTGGTATCCTTACAGTGGACTGAACTTTTAGCTGTTGTTATCTGCATCACTGTGCCTGAGAACTCTTTTTCTAAAACTGCAAAAAGCCTCAGCTTCCAGTGTTCCCAGAAGGCCAAAAGTACCAAAGAATTAACACCCTGTGGGATCAGTCCGAAACTAATGACCTGATCCCTCGCCCTCTGGGTAGGATAACTCTGAGGTGTGTGTTTTGCATTGTTTCCCAGAGTTTCCCCACAAGGGTAAGCTTGTTAACCACGATGGTAACCTGCTTGACAACATATGCTCTTTAAGTCTAGTTCCAAGTATTCACTCCAATGAATGTGGGTTGACAATGTTATGTATATTCATGAATCAGATGAACATGAAATAATGAAGGCATTCATATGTCAGAATTTCACTTGTTAGTCAATGATATGAGCAACTTCTTTTTCTTTTTTGTTGGAGTACAGTTGCTTTACAATGTTGTGTTATTTTTTTTTTTACTGTATAGCAAAATGAATCAGCCATGCATACACACATATTCCCTCTTTTTTTGGATTTTCTATCCATTTAGGTCACCACAGAGGATCGAGTAGTTAGAAAATTGTTTTTCTAGAATACAGGTACCCCAATCTTCACAGCAGCACTATTTATAATAGATAGGACATGGAAGCAATGCAAATGTCCATCAACAGAGGTATGGATAAAGATGTGGCACATATATACAATGGAATATTACTCAGCCATAAAAAGCAATGAAATGTGCCATTTGCAGAGACATGGATGAGCAACTTCTTTGCTGAATAAAATGTGTCACATTTTTGTGCTGACCACAATGTTTAACAGCTGCAAACACGTAGCTGTTAAAGTTTAATCTGCATTATTGACACTTTATCACTTTAAGTCTAAGCTGGGGTTTGGCAAACTAGATTTTATTGGAACACACCTCACTGTTTATTATCTGTGGCAGCTTTTGTGCTACAAGGCCCAGTTGAGTAGTTGTAACACAGTCACATGGTCTGTAAAGCCTTAAATATTTATCATCTAGCCCTTTACAGAAAATGTTTGCTAACAAAGCAAAAATTGAAGCCCTGACTTGTAGCATTTGCTCATATCTGTGGTGTAAATATTCCCACCATGGCCAATTTCAGGCTACCATCCAGAACTGCATTGTCACTTCCATGGACTTTAAGCGATCTTGTCTTTGTAGGACTCTTTCTCCATAAAACATGTATTTTATAAAATATATATATATACATATATATCTATATAAATACTTTCATTTATAAATACAAATTGCAGTCAATAGCTGCATTGATATAAAAATGAATATACTCGGAATTTCCTGGCGGTCCAGTGGTTAGAACTCAGTGCTCTCACTGCTGGGGCCTGTGTCCAATCCTTGGTCAGGGAACTCAGATGCCCCAAGCTGTGCAGCATGGCCAATAAATAAATAAATAAGCTCTGGTTTTAAAAAACGGAGTGCTAATATTATATATGAAAACTTTCACTTCAACCCCAATGTTTACTTTTACCTTCTGATTTTAAAAGAAATTATTTCTTTTAAATATTTTCATGGCCCCTAAAAGTATGGTGGGCCTTGGGCACTGTACCTACTGTGTTAATGCATAAACTGGCTCTGCTACAATCCAAAGCCACTGAACACAGAGTTGGGAAGAGATGTGTAGTAGCACAGGAATTAGAAGTATTCTGTTGTAAACATAAAATTGATGTAAATAAAATCAGGAGCGTCAGTTCAGCTCAGTTCAGTCGCTCAGTCGTGCCCGACTCTTTGCGACCCCATGAATTGCAGCACGCCAGGCCTCCCCGTCCATCTTTTCTGTGAGTATGGTTTCAGTGTGTCTGTCCTCTGATGCCCTCTTGCAACACCTACCGTCTTACTTGGGTTTCTCTTCCCTTGGGCGTGGGGTATCTCTTCATGGCTGCTCCAGCAAAGCGCAGCCGCTGCTCCTTACGTTGGATGAGGGGTATCTCCTCACCGCCGCCCTTCCTGACCTTCAACGTTGGATAGCTCCTCTAGGCCCTCCTGCGCCGGTGCAGCCAGGGCTCCTTGGACGTGGGGTTGCTCCTCCCAGCCGCCGCCCGTGGCCTCGGGCGTGGGGGCGTGGGGTAGCTCCTCCCGGCCGCCGCCCCTGACCTCGGACGTGGGGTAATTCCTCTTGGCTGTAAAATTATTAGGAAATGTTGAGTTTTGAATGTTTCGTGTGTGTGTGTGCGTGTGCACGCGCGTGCACGCACTCAGTCACTCAGTTGTGTCTGACTCTTTGTGACTCCATGGACTGTAGTCCGTAAGACTCTTCTGTCCATTGGATTCTCCAGGCAAGACTACTGGAGTGGATTGACATTTCCTACTCCAGAGGATCTGCCCGACCCAAAGATCAAACTCACATCTCTCCTGTCTCCTGCATGGGCAGGAGGATTCTTTACCACTGCGCCACCTGGGAAGCCCTTTGAATGATTCATACTTTTGTTTTTAATACCATTTGTTTAATTTTAAATTAATTTCATTTTCAGTAATGCCCATGTTCAACAACTGGCTCACAAAATTCCTGAGAATTTAACCATCAGCTCTTGCAAACAGGAGCTGGCTCCTCCACATGACTGCCCTCTGGTATCCCTTTCCCTCCTTTTAATTATTTTAAATTACCCCCTTTAAACTACTCTTGCTTAAACTCCTGCATCTCAATTCCAGAAAAATAAACGACTCAATCAAAAAATGGGCCAAAGAACTAAACAGACATTTCTCCAAAGAAGACATACAGATGGCTAACAAACACATGAAAAGATGCTCAACATCACTGATTATCAGAGAAATGCAAATCAAAACCACAATGAGGTACCATCTCACACCGGTCAGAATGGCTGCTATCCAAAAGTCTACAAGTAATAAATGCTGGAGATGGTGTGGAGAAAAGGGAACCCTCTTACACTGTTGGTGGGAATGCAAACTAGTACAGCCACTATGGAGAACAGTGTGGAGATTCCTTAAAAAACTGGAGATAGAACTGTCATATGGCCCAGCAATCCCACTGCTGGGCATACACACCGAGGAAACCAGAATTGAAAGGGACACATGTACCCCAATGTTCATCGCAGCACTGTTTATAATAGCCAGGACATGGAAGCAACCTAGATGTCCATCAGCAGACGAATGGATAAGAAAGCTGTGGTACATATACACAATGGAGTATTACTCAGCCATTAAAAAGAATACATTTGAATCAGTTCTAATGAGTGGATAAAACTGGAGCCTATTATACAGAGTGAAGTAAGCCAAAAAGAAAAATACCAATACAGTATACTAATGCATATATATGGAATTTAGAAAGATGGTAACGATAACCCTGTATGCAAGACAGCAAAAGAGACACAGATGTATAGAACAGTCTTTTGGACTTTGTGGGAGAGCGAGGGGGGGATGATTTGGGAGAATGGCATTAAAACATGTATAATATCATATAAGAAACAAATCGCCAGTCCAGGTTCAATGCAGGATACAGGAAGCTTGGGGCTGGTGCACTGGGATGACCCAGAGGGATGGTATGGGGAGGGAGGCAGGAGGGGGGTTCAGGATTGGGAACACGTGTACACCCGTGGCGGATTCATGTTGATGTATGGCAAAACCAATACAATATTGTAAAGTAAAAAATAAAATAAAAATAAAAAAATAAAGAAAGATGGTAAAGATAACCCTATGTGTGAGACAGCAAAAGAGACACAGATGTATAGAACAGTCTTTTGGACTCTGTGGGAGAGGGCGAGGGTGGGATGATTTGAGAGAATAGCATTGAAACATGTCTATTATCATATGTGAAACAGATCGCCAGTCCAGGTTCAAAGCATGAGACAGGGTGCTCAGGGCTGGTGCATGGGGATGACCCAGAGGGATGGGATGGGGAGGGAGGTGGGTGGGGGATTCAGGATGGGAACACATGTACACCCGTGGTGGATTCATGCCAATGTATGGCAAAACCAATACAATATTGTAAAGTAATTAGCCTCCAATTAAAATAAATTAATTAAAAAAAAATAAACTACTCTTGCTTAGACAGCAAAAGAGACACAGATATAAAGAACAGACTTTTGGACTCTGTGGGAGAAGGTGAGGATGGGATGATTTGAGAGAATAGCATTGAAACATGTCTATTACCATATGTGAAATAGATGACCAGTCCAAGTTCTATGCATGAAACAGGGCACTCAAAGCTGGTACACTGGGACAACCCAGAGGGATGGGATGCGGAGGGAGGTGGGAGGGGGGTTAGGGACAGGGGGACACATGTACACCCGTGGCTGATTCATGTCAATGTATGGCAAAAACCACCACAACATTGTAAAGTAACTAGCCTCCAATTAAAATAAATAAATTTTTAAAAGTTACTCTTGCTTGAATCTTTGTGTTAGACTCAGCTTCTGGAAGAAACCAAACTAAGACAGAAAAGTAGGCATCTATTTTAAGCCACTGTTGTTTTTTTTTTTTTGGAGGGGGGGGTCTTCCTCACAGCCACAGCTGTTCCCAACTGATAGAGTGAGGCCTGAGATGAAATCATAATGCAAGCATTCAACCAATATGTTTTTGGCGCATACTTAATACAGACACAGTTGGATACACCACAGATCCAGTGTAGGCTTTCTTATTGGAAGAAAGCCAATAAGAAATAACCAAAGTATCTCTCCCCACCGCCAACCCAACCCTGTGTGTGTATGTGTGAGTGTGGCAGGTAACAACTCCCTGAGGGGACAGTTGAGCTGAGACCTAATCATGAGAAGCAGCTAATCACACAAAATGTGAAGAGTATTCCAGAGAGAAAGGCCTGCAAGTACAAAGGCCCTGAGGTAGACATGAGCTTGGCAAGTTTCCGGGGAGGTCTGTGTGGCTGGAGACTTCTGACTGAAGGGGACGGTGTGGGAGTCAAGGCCTGACTATGCAGGCCTTTGCAGGTCGTGGTGAGGGCTTGAGATTTTAACTGGGTAAAGTTTTAAAGAGGGGAGAAACACAGTTGATTCTTGTTTTTTAAAAGATGACTTTGATGGTTAAATGGAGAAGAGAGATGAGAGGTGACAAAAAAGGCTGTAGGAAAACCAGGTAGGAGGCCATTCCAGATGCCCAGGTGAGAGAGGAGAAGGTGGCCTGGGCAATGATGGTGTCACGGATTGTGACAAAATCACCGCCCATGAATCATGCCTCCTTGAATTCATGCCTTTGTGTGGTTCTCTCCCACTGTGACTCTGGATTGATCTCGTAACTCATTTTACCAGTAGATTGACTGGTTTGATTTCCTTGCTGTCCAAGGGACTCTCAAGAGTCTTCTCTAGCACTACCATTTGAAAGCATCAACTTTTTGGTGCTCAGCCTTCTTTATGGTCCAACTCACACATCCATGTGTGACTACTGGAGAAACCATAGTTTTGACTGTATGGACTTTTGTTGGCAAAGTGATATCTCTGCTTTTTAATACGCTGTCTAGGTTTGTCACAGCTTTTCTTCCAAGGAGCAAGCATCTTTTAATTTCAGGGCTACAGTCACTGTCTGCAGTGATTCTGGAGCCCAGGAAAATAAAATCTTTCAGTTTCCACTTTTTCCACATCTATTTGCCATGAAATGATGAGACCGGATGCCATGATCTTAGTGTTCTAAATGTTGAGTTTTAAGCTAGCTTTTTCACTCTCCTCTTTCACCCTCATCAAGAGGCTCTTTAGTTCCTCTTTACTTTCTGCCATTACAGTCGTATCTGCATATCTGAGGTTGTTGACATTTCTTCCGGCAATCTTGACTCCAGCCTGTGACTCATCCAGTGGGCATTTTGCATGATGTACTCTGCACATAAGTTGAATAAGCAAGGTGACAATATACAGCCTTAACATACTCCCTTCCCAATTTTGAACCAGTCCATTTTTCCATGTCCGGTTCTAACTGTTGCTTCTTGTCCTACATACAGGCTTCTCAGGAGACAGGCAAGGTGGTCTGGTATTCCTATCTCTTTAAGAAATTTCCACAGTTTGTTGTGATACACGCAGTCTAAGGCTTTCATGTAGTCAATGAAGCAGAAGTAGATGGGTTTTTTTTTAAATTTTTTGGAATTCCTTTGTTTTTTCTATGATCCAACTAATGTTGGCAATTTGATTTCTGATTTCTCTACCTTTTCTAAATCCAGATTGTACATCTGTAATTTCTTCGTTCATATACTGTTGAAGCCTAGATTGAAGGATTCTGAGCATTACTTTGCTAGCGTGTGAAATGAGTACAATTTGTGTGGTAGTTTGAATATTCTTTGTCATTGCCTTTCTTTGGGATTGGAATGAAATCTGACCTTTTCCAGTCCTGAGGCCACTGCTGAGTTTTCCAAATTTGCTGGCATATTGAGTGCAGCACATTAACAGCATCATCTTTTAGGATTTGAAATAGCTCAGCTGGAATCCCATCACCTCCACTAACATTGTCTGTACAAATGCTTCCTAGCATTAATTTTCTGAATGTCTCACATCATGTGAAATGCCGGGCTGGATGAAGCACAAGCTGGAATCAAGACTGCCAGGAGAAATATCAATAACTTCAGATACGCAGATGACACTGCCCTTATGGCAGAAAGCGAAGAAGAACTAAGGAGCCCCTTGATGAAAGTGAAAGAGGAGAGTGAAAAAGTTGGCTTAAAACTCAACATTCAAAAAACTAAGATCATGGCATCCAGTCCCATCACTTCAAATAGATGGGGAAACAATGGAAACAGTGAGAGACTTTATTTTGGGGGGCTCCAAAATCACTGCAGGTGGTAACTGCAGCCATGAAATTAAAAGACACTTGCTCCTTGGAAGAAAAGCTATGACCAACCTAGACAGCATATTAAAAAGCAGAGACATTACTTTGTCAACAAAGGTCCATCTAGTCAAAGAGATGGTTTTTCCAGTAGTCATGTACAGATATGAGAGTTTGACTATAAAGAAAGCTGAGCACTGAAGAATTGATTTTGAACTGTGGTGTTGGAGAAGATTCTTGAGAGTCCCTTGGACTGCAAAGAGATCAAACCAGTCAATCCTAAAGGAAATCAGTCCTGAATATTCATTGGAAGGACTGATGCTGAAGCTGAAACTTCAATACTTTGGCCACCTGATGTGAAGAACTGACTCACTGGAAAAGACCCTAATGCTGGGAAAGATTGAAGGCATGAGGAGAAGGGGACAACAGAGGATGAGATGGCTAGATGGCATCACCGACTCCATGGACATGAGTTCAAGTAAGCTCTGGGAGTTGGTGATGGACAGGGAAGCCTGGCATGCTGCAGTCCATGGGGTTGCAGAGTTGGACACTACTGAGTGACTGAACTGAACTGAACTGACCCACTCCAGTATTCTGGCCTGGAGAATTCCATGGACTGTATAGTCGATGGGGTCGCAAAGAGTAAGACAGGACTGAGCGACTTTCACTTTGCAACTGGTTATATCTTTGTTTGGGCTTCCCTGGGACCTCAGCTGGTAAAGAATCCACCTATAATGCAGGAGACCCCAGTTTGATTCCTGGGTCAGGAAGATCCGCTGGAGAAGGGATAGGCTACCCGCTCCAGTACTCTAGGGCTTCCCTGGTGGTTCAGTTGGTAAAGAAGCCACCTGCAATGCAGGAGACCCCAGCCCGATCCTGGGTTGGGAAGACTCTGGAGAAGGGAACGGTTACCCACACCAGTATTCTGGCCTGGAGAATTCCATGGACTGTACAGTCCATGGGGTCGCAGAGTCAGACACAACTGAGTGACTTGCACTTTAATGGGCACAGAGTTCAGTCTAGGGTGATAAAAAATTTCCAGAGGTGGTGGTGACTGCACAGATGGTGAATGCATTTGACACCAATGAATTGCACTTACAGGTGATTAAAATGGTAAATTTTATGTGATATACATTTTGTTGCTGTTGTTTAGTTGCTAAGTCACGTTTGACTCTTTCCAACCCCAAAGACTGTAACCTGCCAGGCTCCTCTGTCTATGGGATTTCCCGGGCAAGAAAACTGCAGTGGTGGCCATTTCCTTCTCCAGGGGATCTTCCTGACCCAGGGATAGAACTCGTATCTCCTGCACTGGTAGGCAGATTCTTTACCACCAAGACACTAGGGAACAATGTGTATTTTACCACAATTTTTAAAAAATTGTTAAGGGAAAAAAGAAATTTGCCCCTACCATGGAGCCAGTGGGTGATGGAAATGCAATCTAAACCCAGGCAATTTTGCCCAAAGATTCTGATTTATGTATGTTACTCAAGGAGACTGGGTCATGAAAGCCTTTTGGGAAAAACAGAAGATATGAAGGGGAAAATGGAAATAACCAAGGAATAATATAGCATTCATGGAGCTTCATTCCTTATCATTCAACCCTCTTTTGGCTCCGGAAATGATAGGAAACACCCAGAATTCGAGCTCCAGAACTGGTTACAAGTTTAGAACCTGTGGCTTACTAGCTATGAAACTCCAGGGAAATGCTCCTCCTTCTCACTCAAGTTTCTTCTCCCTTGGGGATTTATCTGTTGTGCTCCTCTTCAGGATGGTTGTATGAATCACAAGAGTTATTGGTCTGTCTTTTATTTGCCTATTGCTGCATGAGAAACCACTCCAAAACCTGACACAACTGGGCTCAGCTGGGCAGTTTTGTTGTTGTTGTTGTTATTCCGTATGGTGTCAGATAAGGTTATGCATGTAGCTGCATTCAGCTGGCAGTTCAGCTTGGGTTAGCATGTCCATGATGACTCCATCCATATGCCTGGGAGTCAGCTGGAATTTCCAGAGTACCTGGAGATGTCGGCTGGGCCTCCCTCCCTCTCCATGTGGCTATCAAGCCTGGTCGCCAGACGTCTTTAGACCCAAAATGATGGAAGCAAAAACTGCCAAGTCTCTTGAGGCTTAGACCCAGAACTGGCAGAGTCATTTGTATCATATTCTGTTGGTTAAAGCAAGTGATGTGACCAGCCAGATTCAAAAGGAGGAGAAATAGAGTCAACCTCTTGGTGGGAGAAATAGTATGCTCATGAAAAGATGGAAAGATCTGTTGGCAGCCTTCTTTGCCTGGCAATCAACCATAGCCCTGCTCCTAGGTGGGGATCAGAGTTCAACAACCCCCTGCCAAGAGATAAGACTAGACAAGAGAGCCTTCTGAGTAGTTTTAGCATGATGCTAAATGCTGCAGCACACAAATGTTCAATACGTGATATTGACCACTATCAATCTTTCCCAACTTTTCCTAACAGTTGCAGAAAGCACTGGTACTGTACCCACTTTACAGTGATACATCGACCAACTGAACTTTCAGATCTCTACCAATTTTAACACTACAACTTCTTGAGTCCCCTTTTCTAGCTACTGGAAACTGAGGCTTAGGAAGGTGGAGTGACTTGCCTCGAGTCACACTCTTAGGTAACAAGGTGAAGTCCATATTCAAACTGTCTCTCCCCAACCTCTGCCCCCCAACTAAAGACGCTGCGTTTTCTTCCTCCATTTAGTAAGTAGTGTATTGGGCACCTACCATAAGACTGAAGGAGTAGACATAAGAGTATAATGACATTTATTTAATAATATTATTCAACATTAGTTAATTGGATTGTCATCATTACACCTATAATGAAGGTGTTAAAATAGTCTCCTCCCCATTTCACAGATGAGAGTGAGGCAAAGCAAGGTTAAAAAAAAAAAAAGGATCGTACCCACATAGGGATTAGAGTCTACTGGAGAGAATACTGGATAGCCAAGCAAATAATTAAATACATTAATTACAAATCATTCTGCTAGTGGAGCCCTGGTACGGATCCCACTCAACCAACTCAAAGGGCTCAGGTAACCCTGGCAACGGATCTTCCTGCCAATACTAAAGATGGAGCCCACAGAACAAGCACCTTTACGCACACCGCTATTACCCACAATGCAGTGTCAGCCGGGGAAGGAGCGGGGGTCTGCCAGGAGTTAACATGGCTTCCGTAGTTACACCACCCTGTCTTTTCACTTAATCAGCGACCTAACTGCCCAGACCAGGCTACCGATCAGGAGCTAAGTCTTCTTTGCGCCTCTACTCACCGCGACCACAAGAGCGAGTGAAACAGGGCAGCACCTCGCGGAGGTAAACTCCGTAACCAAGGAAACCCTACTTCCGCTGACGTCATTACGGCGACACGTGGATCCAAGATGGCGGCGGCGATGGTGAGTGAAGGAGACTCCGGGAGCCGGAGATGGAGCGGGCCGCTCTGGGGGATCCCAGGACTTCCTGGCGTCCCATGCTTGGCTCGATCCACTTCAGGGACCCCTAGCTTAGGCCTGAGGGACATCCCTGATTGGGCTTGTCTCCCCCAAACTCCCCGTCTCCAGCCTTTGCTCCGCACTCAGGCTTGTCAAGGCCCGAAGTTTTGGGGGAGGCTCTGGGTCAGAGGAAAGGTCTCAGCTACTACCCTAGGCGGTTCCTATTCCAGTCTTGGTCTTTGCCTCCTGTGACCCCCATTTCCCAATTTTCACTTTGCAATCCTCACCCCTTCAAAGAGCCCCCGTTACTCCCAGTTTTGCTCCTCCCTCTCACGTCTGTACCCTGCTTTCTCCGCCTCCCCGCCTCCCCACTCTCTTGACCAGTCCGCGGATGCTTCCTCACCTCTTCCAGCCCGAAGCCTGTGTCATATCCTTTCTAGAGCCCTGTCCTTACCTCGCTTGTCCCCACTGCGCACCTGCCTTGACTGCCGATACCCGGAAGCATGCCTTTACCCCTACCCCACCCCCACCCCCACCCCAGCCCCCATTGTCAATCCCCAGATCCTTCTCTAATCGTATCTCGTCTTCTCTCATTTCCAATTCCCTGCCTCTCTCCTATGGATCTTTTATCCCACTGGTTGTCAGACTTTCCTGTGCGTAAGACTTGTGGTGTGTGTGGGGAAGCTTGTCAAAAATGCAGTTTCCAAAGATTCTAATTATGTTGGCCTAGGAGATGCCTAGGAATCTACACTTTTATAAGCACTCTAGTGATTATGATGGAGGTGGTCAGTTGTGAAAAGCACTATGCCAGTGCCCCCTGGCCCCCTCCCCTGCACATGCCCCTACAGGGCCACACAGCTCTTTAGGATGAAGTGTTTGTGTGGATAAGGGTATGTGGATAAGCTGTACCCGGAAAGTGGGTCAGAACTTGCTGGCTTCTGGTATAGAACGCTGGAAGTAGATCTGTGAAAAACTGGCCCTTTCTTCTTCCAGAAGGTCAGCTCACATTCTCTTGTCAAGAGACCAGAACCAAAATTGAAGTCACTTAGGCCAGAGAGATTTTGTACTGTTCCTATATGTTGCTTCCTCAGATAATTTCATCCTGGGAGTGCACGCAAAAGACATTTGACTTTAGTAAAGGAAGATTCTTGTTTAAATTCTTTGGTATTGATTTTTTCCAAGCAAAGATAGGTTACTGGCTGATAACAAATTCCCCTCCTCCTATTAACCAACTGATAAATTATCCTTTTTGTTTAATAAGGGATTCCTTATTTAGAACCTCAGAGGTCATGTAAAAGACTTCACAGCCTTGCCTGATATCTGTGGTCTTAGACCACAAAAAAAAATCCCAAACGTGGTATGTTGAAACCAATTTTTTTTTTTATTTTCTGGACCACTTTCAGAACAAGAATGGCATAAGAACTTAACATGAACAGGAAAAGTCACACCCTCTTTTGCCGTAGGGAAGGAGTTCAGTAAAGTGGCATTTATAGCATTGCACTGGGAAATTCTTGCTCTGTTTTGAGGTTTTAAGAGGTAATAAGTTAACATATGTCTGGTACACATTTATTTAATCAACAAATATTTGAGTGCCTGCTCTGTGCCAAGACTTAGGGATGTACTGGTGAGTTAGAGAGTCAAGGTCCCTGTGCTTGTGGACTTTTTCTAGCCTGAGGAGACAGTCAGTAGATCAAATACATGAACAAGGTAATGTCAGATAGTGGTAAGTGTGAAGAGGGCAAGGTGATGTGGTAGTAATTGGGGGGTGACAGGGTGGTGCAACTGCTTTGGATTACGTGGTCAGAGAAGTCTTCTCAGAGAAAGTGACGTGAGTTGAGACCTGATTGACAAGAAGGAACCAGCAATCCAGAGAGTGTTCGAGGCAAAGGAGATGGCAAGTATAAAGGACCAAGGTGGGAAAGAGTATGTCTGAGGAACACAGAAGGCTGGAGGGGCTGAAACATGGTGAGGAGTTGGGGGTGGGGAGGAACAAAGAATAATACAAGATGGAATCAGAGAGAGGCAGGAAGAGCTGTATTTCTAGAAACATGCCTGTAATTGTGGGTTGTAGTCTACAGTTTGTAATCTGTGGACTGCATTTTGAAAGACTGTTCTGTTACAGTGCTTGCCCTTCCCACACTTTTCAGAATGTTACATTAAGGGACCCGGCTTGTTCTCAGCCTGCAGAGAAACCATGGAAAGGCATTTGGATTTTATTCTAAGCACAGTGAACGACAAAGTGATTTTGTATTTGTTGTGTCACCTGGGAGTATCATCCTCTGCTTTCATGATGAATACTATAAACTGATTTCCAGAAATTGAGAGTGTAATGTGTACAGGAACCCACAGAGGCCACTTTAAAGAGGGCACATGAGCAGCTTCATGTTTGATGCAATAGTGAAAAGTCACAGAAGCACATTTATTACCAGGGGATACTATGTGTGACAGGCTGGGTGGGCAGATAAACTTGAGCTTGGTCTGTGTGAAGCCCTTTATTATACGGAAGTCAGAACAGTCCCCGCACCCTTGTACAATAGGTTGTTTCACAACTGCTGGGGATGGAAGTGTGTGGGTCTGCTTTGGGGTGTCTGGGTTTCTGAGGCAAGTCATACAACCAAAGAGGAACCTAGCTAATAGATTCAGTGACTGTGGGAACATGCTGGCCTTTGGTTTTTTCTTTTATTTTAAAAGTTAGGGCTGTGGGTGCAAGTTTCAAGTGATATTTATGGGTTTTTACCTCCCTGCCTTTCCTTAGTGATTGGTTCTTCTTCCCCACGGGTTGGCTGCCACCTCCCAGATCTGTGTTAGCACAGTGGGTGTTTCCTGAAGTTCCCCAGCTAGGAGTAGACGGCTGATGTAAACTGAAGTTCTCTGTAGTTTTCTTGCGTTCCTCCTGCCCTGGATTTAGATGACTATAAAGTTACACGATACCAAGTTGCTGTAGCTGGGTCTGAGATGAGGAGCAGGGCCATATCTCATCCTTTATAGAACTGTTGAGCATATGGAATATGCTTTGAGGAATATTGTATTGGTGGAACTTGGGAAGTGTCCATTGAGAACATTTGTAGACATCTCAGGAATCTAGAAACCTCTGTTTGGAAAATAAAACTGTGTATTTCTCTCGCACATTGTTCATTCTGTTTGGGGTTTTATGTTTTTTTCCTTTTTATTGGATTATAATTCATATCACATAAAATTCACCCTAAGTTTACAGTTCAGTGATTTTTAGTATATTCACAGAGTTGTGCAACCTTCACCACTGTCCACCTCCAGAATATTTTCATCACCCCCTTAAAAAAAATCCATTAGCAGCCACTTCCCACTCCCCCTTCCCTCCAGTCCCTGGCAACCATTAATATGCTTTCTGTCTGTATAGATTTTTCCATTCTGGACATTTCATATAAATGGGATCAAACAATATGTGGTGTTTTGTTATCTGACTTCTTTTTTTTTTAAACAAGGCATAATGTTTTCAGAGTTCATCCATGTCATAGCATGTGTCAATATTTCATTCCTTTTTATGATCAAATAATATTCCATTGTGTGGATAGACCTCATTTGGTTTACCTTTTCATCTGTTCATGGATTTGGGGATCGTTTCTACTTTCGGGCTGTTATGAATAATATTGCTGTGAACATTTTGTGTGTAAGCTCTTGGGTAAACATCGGTTCTCAGTTTTCTTGGATGTATACCTAGGAGTAGAATTGCTGGGTCAGTTCTCACTGTTCTGAGGTTGAGTTTGATCCAGTCCAGAGGCAGGGGAATGGTCTGAATGACCTCTAGGTTCCTTTGATCAAACGAAAGCGGTGCTAGCCAGTTCCTTCCTTCTACTATCCCCCTCGCCCCCTGTCCCTGGGCCAGTTAGAAGCACAGGAATCGTGTTTTGTGATGAAGTCTGGCTGATAGAGTTCTGGGACAGAAGGCAGGAGGCCTGGACTCTGCCAGCAGTCCTGTGTGTGGCAAGTTGCTGTCTCCCCGGGGCCTCACCTGTGAATGGCCATTGGCTCATTGAGGAAGAAGCAGCTGGGGCTTAGTCCCAGCACTGCCACTGATCTATCAGGTGGCCTGGAGCAAATTACTTTGGTGTTATTCGTCTGTTTCAGCACAGGTCATATGTGAAATGAAGATTTAGATGTGAGGATTTCTAAATTCTTCAATGAAATTTGTAAAATCTTCAATGAAATTGAAGATTTCAACTTGAAGTTGAAAATTTTGTGGCTTAGAATACTTGGATTCAAGGTGATTTTTGCTAATATGCCTATAAAATCAGATTGATTTTTTTTTTTCCGTGATCTTAGTCCCTGTGGTCTTTCCAGGCTGCTGTCTGTTGGTTGTATTGTCTATTCTCTCCACTTGCTCCACCTGGCACATGTGTTCTGCAGGAGCCGCTGTGTCCTTAGAAGCCGAGGCGCCAACACCAGTCCTTGGTACAGATGTGTTTCTCTGAGAAATCCCGTTAAAGGAGTGCCCTTAATCCCCCCAGGAAGTCCAAGGAAGGCAGAGGCGGCATTAAGTTGCCTCTTGGTTTCTCTTTTACAACTTGGACAAAAGTTTCCCTTTGATCTCAGTGAAAAAGAAGCAGGTCACAGAATGTTGAAGGTTGAGTTTTGATCTCTGGGCACTGGCAGGAAGGTGGGAAGGACTCAGGATGAACAGGGCCATCTGGCCATAGGCGAATGGTAGGAGCCACCTACCGCCCCAGACCTGCTTTGATCCTTGAACCATTTGCTGACACTGATAGTTCCCAAGTGGGACATGGTTTCGGACGCTGGGACTTCTCGGTTCTGTCCCATTCCTCTTCATTGCTTCCTTCTCTGCTGTGTACCATGACTTCTCACCTGTTCCCAAGCATTAAAACTGACAGATCTCCCAGTGTTTGAAATCTGAAGGTTTTTTGTTCAGAGGGTATACTAAATGGTACTGGCAGTTCTTAAAAAACAAAATCAAATCACAAATTGGAGCTGAATTCATAAGCCAGTTTAGAAGGGAGTCTGGGTGCCCTGGCCAGTCACTTAGTATCTTTGGGCCTTGGTTTCTAATGAAGCAGATCTCGTGCTGTGAAGTGGCAGTTAAGGAGCTCATCTTCACATGGCGTTGATTGGGGCTGGGGGGCAAAGAAGAGAGGTTGGCAGGCACAGGACTTTACATTTTTTTCCAGTTAGTTGCCAATATTTAATAATTGGGAGATTTCACATTACAAAAGTGCTGGATTTTCATTTTTTTCTTGAAAATTTGGGCCCAAATTTCCCATAAAGAACATTCCCCATGCAGGACGCAGTCTTCCATACCTTTTGGCTTATTCCTTAGCAGCATCACCCAGTAGGTAATTTGCATGGCCCTTCTAGGGGTTTGAATGAGCAACCCCTGAATGAGGTGGTCTCTCTATAAAAATCTTCCTATTTTTGACATGGGGATTCAAAAGCAATATTTAAAGTTTGTGGTAATCCCCTAGGTTACCTAATTTTGAGGGGAAAATTTCTGTTCACAAGATACATGTCAGTTGATAAACCATATGTCCATCCATTATTTCATCTGATTGTTCCAAAAACTCATTTTACAAATGAAGAAACTAAGGCTGGGTCTAAGCTCATGGGCTGGAATCTGACACTGATTGGTTTTATGACTTCAGGCCAACTATTTGGTTCTTTAAAACCAAAATTTTTGTTACTTAAAACAAAAATTTTTTTTACTGTGGTAAAAGAGACATAAAATATATCATTTAAACTATTTTATGTGTACACTGGCTTTGCATGTACAGTGGCATTACGTGTACACTGGCATTAAATACATTCACATTATTGTGCAACCATCAGCACCATCCATCTGCAGAGCTTTTTTGTCTGGATCAGTTTTCTTATTTTTAAAATAAGGATGAGACTCTGAAAGAATTGTGATGATTAAATGAAATGCGAGATGAACATGCTGTAACTTTCCTACTCCAGGGTTTGAAATCTATAGGAGATGAACTGTCTAAGCCTATTGCTTGGGCTAACAGAGTATTTAATAAATACCCAAGGAGGGAGGGAAGTTCCATGCATTTTTAATGTTTTATTTCTGCACTTTCTGGCCTGAAGGTCTGGGTCTAGAAGTCTTCTGCTTGGTGAGGGTAGTTATTAGTTTCACCTGGACTTTCACACAGGTGGTTGTTCCCTACCCCCAAAGAACACTTTTGAGTCTTTGTGTGTGTCTCTGCCCAACAAGTTATTTTTATGTTTTTGGCTGCGCTGCATGGTTTGTGGGATCTTAGTTCCCTGACCCCAGACTGAACAGGACCCCTGCCCTGAAAATGCCGAGTTTAACCACTGGATCGCCATCTTTCTCCACTCTTGAAACAATGTATGAGCTACTAGTATTAGCTCCATTTTATTCCTGAAGAAGGAGAAGGCAATGGCACCCCACTCCAGTACTCTTGCCTGGAAAATCCAATGGATGGAGGAGCCTAGTAGGCTGCAGTCCATGGGGTCGCTAAGAGTCAGACACGACTGAGCGACTTCACTTTCACTTTTCACTTTCCTGCATTGGAGAAGGAAATGGCAACCCACTCCAGTGTTCTTGCCTGGAGAATCCCAGGGACAGGGGAGCCTGGTGGGCTGCCGTCTATGGGGTCACACAGAGTCAGACACGACTGAAGCGACTTAGCAGCAGCAGCACCCCAATAGTTACTCAGTGTCTATGGGCTCTGAAATAAAGGCTACATTTTGAGTCTCCTGTGGCTAATTTTGGTTCTGGGTTTGTTTATTTTTCTTCCTGGGGTCTTTAGCTCCATGGATGCTGCTTGGTAAGTGGTCTTTGGCTGTCATTGGCTTTCGTTCAAGTATGGTTGAATTCTTAGGGAGCTTTAACTGATTAGGTAATTGATTTCAGTTAACTGTTGGCAAGCTGCCCCAAAGTCTTTTTCTTTCTTCTCCCCGACCCCCGCAAATCTGGGGAGCAGTTACTGAATGATCTTGAAATGATGATTATATCTTTGAAAAGGAAAAAAGAAGAATCTAGCTTACTCTTAAGGGAAGGTGCAGCTTTTGCAGCAGGAAAGGCATGAAATAGGAATCTGGAAGGCTGTTCAGATTGGCCACACTCTGTACTCAGATGCTGTTTATGGGAAAGAAGACAGCAAGGCAGAGGGCTCCAGAAAACAAAAGGTTAACTTCTGGCCACAGAGAATATGAGTAAATGAAAAATTTTCAATTCTCAGGGGAAACTTCCTATTTTCTTTGGAAGAAGTTAATTGTTCATACCTTTCAAACTGGGTGGTGCAAAGTTGGGTGTGGGGGGCGGTGAAGGGTACTTTTGGGTCCTAATAGTTCTTCATTTGGCTATTATTTGGGAGAAGTTTTTCTGTGTGCCCAACCCCCAAGAATAAAATAGATAGGGAGGGCAAGACCTTGATTCTTAGGTCTCTTGAGCTTTATAACCTTCCTAGTCACCCACATCTTTGCCAGAGATGGAGTGTCAGATCACAATACAAGGGCTTCTAGATTACCATCACCTTGTTCCTTGACATCCCACCTCTGCAGCTTTGTGACTTGGAAACCAAGTAAAGCAAATGACATTGAATGGACTGGTTCACCTCTCCTGTGACTCCCACTCTGTTCATGGGTCTGAACATGCAACAGATGTTTGCTAAATACTTAACTGACTTTTCAGACAGTCTCATGCGAGAGTTTCTGGGGATCAGTTAAAAATTAAAGGAAGATATAAAGGGATTTCGCAAGAAGCAGGTACTTTGCTTCTTCCTAATATCCTTACAGAAATGAAATACGCGTCAAATATCCTCTATCAGGCGGTCAAGAGCTACAAAGGTAGTTAAGTCAAATAATCACAAAAAGTTGAAATGGGATCCGGTACAGAGTTCTTTAATCAGGGGCCTGTCAACTTCTAGGTCTTTGATTTCCTTGGACTCATACGTCATATTCTGCATTTTGGAGTGTTTTTTCCTGGGAGCAGCTTCTGTAACTTAAGATTCTCAGAGGGATTTGCAACACTTTCCCAAGATTAAGAATGACTGACCTGGTCTGGTTCATATCACACACCTGGCTCCAGAATCTCCACGGCATCATTCTTACCTTATAGCTGCCATTTTCTGCCCATCTTCAGGGGAACTCGCCCAAATGCTTTCAGAGGAAACCTTCCCCTTCCTAAAATGTCAGTGTATTTATTTTGAATATAGGTTATCCATATACATGGAAAAAAGCATAAACGTTACAAATGAAAAGAAAGTCACTCAGCTATCCCCTATCCATTCATCAAGTGTACTCTGATTTTTTTAATATTTCTCCAGAACATTTTTATGTACATAAAACATCTACTTTAAAAAAAAATCTACTTAAAAAAATAATCTGCTTTTTAAAAAGTAGATGTTTTACATACATAAAAATGTTTTTTTGCTAGCTTTTCTGTCCAGGTCTATGATCCGTTTTGTTAATTTTTGTACATGATGTCAGGTTCCTTTTGGACATGGCTACCAAATTGTGCAAGCACCATTTGTTGAAAAGACTGCCCTTTCCCTATTGAATTGCCTTGGCAACTTTGTTAAAAGTCAGTTTACTGTAAATACAAAGTTTTATCTCCAGACTTTTAATTTTGTTCCATTGGCCTCTTATGCTTATCCTTACCGCACTATCTTCATTACTGTAGCTTTATAATTGCTTAGAAATTGGTAGTATAAACCCTTTAGTTTTGTTCTTTTTTAAAGTTATTTTGGATATTTTGGGTCCTTTGTGTTTCCAGGTAAATTTAAGGATCAGTTTGTCAGTTTCATAAAAAAGCCTGCTGGGATTTTGATAGGGATTGCACTGAATCTATAGGTTAGTTTGGGGAGAATTGCTATCCTAACAGTACTGAGTCTTCCATTTCAGTATGGAATGTCTCTCCAATTATTTAGATATTTTTCACTTTTCTTAGCAATGTTTTATAGTTGTCAGGATACAAGTCCTTTTTAAAAGCATATTCCTAAATACTTTATTCTTTTTGAAGCTACTGTAGATGAAACTGTTTTCTTAATTTTATTTCTGGGTTGTTTGTTGCTAGTGTGTAAAAATACAAGTAATTTTTATATATTAATATTGTAGTCTGTGACCTCGTCCAACTTGTTTATTAGTTGTAGTAGTTTTGTGGATTGCATAGGATTTTCTTGATATAAGATATGTGATCTGCAAATAAAAGGACTTTTTTCTTTTTAATCTGGATGACTTTATTTTTAGCTTAGAGTGTATTATTTGCTTTTATAGAGCAATGCTGACTAGAAATGACAAAAGTGGACATTTTTGCCTTGTTCCTCATCTTAGGAGGAAGCATTCAGTCTTTCATCATCAAGTGTGATGTTGGCTGTGGGTTTTTCAAAGCTACCATTTATCCGATTGAGGAAGTTCTTTTTTATTCCTAGTTTGTTTAGAGTTTTTATCATGAATATGTGTTGGACTTCATCAAGTGCATTTTCTGCATTAATTGTGATGATTGTATAGTTTTTGTTTTTTATTTATATGATGCAATGCATTATTTGATTTTCAGATATGAAGCCAGCATTGCATTCCTGAGCTAGAACCCACTTGGCCATGTGTAAACCTTTTCCTGTATTGCTAGATTCAGTTTGCTAATGTTTTGTTAAGGATTTTTCCTTTTGTGTTCCTGAGGAATATCTATCTGTAGTTTCCTTTTCTTGTAATATCTTTGGCTTTGGTACATTCTTTTTAAAAATTTATTTAGACAAATGAGATTATAGTATATGTTGATGTACATCTTTATTTTCTACTTAATAATTTATGTTGGCAGTCTTTCAGTAATAATCCTGCCTCCCACTTAAGTGTATATTGTGCTAAATTGCTCTCCTCAAATTTATCTATATCTAGTGTATTCAGATTTTTTTAAATTTTTTGACTCTGATAGGTAAAAAAGATGTCATTATTTTCATTTGCAGTTTTTAGATTCTGAATGATGTTGAGCATCTTCTTGTGTCTGACCATTTGAACCTTTTTCTCTTTAACTGCCCATTCTTATTCTTTTGGGTTATTTGTCCTTTATTGGTTTGTAAGAGTTCTTGGTGTATTGAAGAAATTAGTCCTTTGTCAGGTGTGTGCAAAATATTTTTATTCAAATTGTCTTTTTTTACAATGAATTTTTTTTTTTTCATTTTCTTCTTTCTGTATATTCTCCTTCTCAATAGCATCTGGATTTTGTTTTCTTCTTAGAAAACATTTCATATCAAGATTGTGTTAAAATATGTCTATATTTTCTTCTAATATTTCTCCTGTTTCAATTTGTACATTTCTTTCCTGTCTTCTTCAGTGCCAAACAGGTTGTATAGCCCTGTATTTAATATTTATTAAAATTAGTCTGCCTTCATTATTTTTCTTTTCAAAATAATCCTGAAGTAAAAGATAATTGTGAAACTGACTACAGTGATTTGGTTATTAGTAGAAAAGCATTGAATTGGGGGAGGGACAAGGAAGGTGTAATATTGGAGAAGAAAAGAATTAGGGGAGGGTAAAGGGAGACAAAAAGCAATTAATCCGTGGCATCAAGTTCTTCTTTGGACACCTCTAATCATGACCTAAAATTATCTCTGAGCATGGCCTCCACAGTGGGGACAAACTTCTGATCACCCAGCTCTGCCAGGTTTGGTAGAGCTGGACCTTCTTTACTCTGCAGATAACTTGCTGTGTGACCATGTCACTTCCCCCCTCTGGCCTCCTGGATTATGTGACCCCCTAGCAGCTTCCCTTGGGGCTCAGATGGTAAAGAGTCTGCCCACAGTGCAGGAGGCCCAGATTTGATCCCTGGGTTGGGAAGATCCCCTGGAGAAGGAAATGACAACCCACTCCAATATTCTTGCCTAGAGAATTCCATGGACAGAGCAGCCTGGCGGGCTGTAGTCCATGGAGTCACAAACAGCTGGACACGACTCCACTTTCACTTTCAGATTCTTCAAGAGATGTCTTTAAGGGACCCAACTCGGGTTGGAACTTTGCCTTGTTTTGTTCTACCTTTAGGCTGCTTGGGTTGGTGGACCATCCCATAGTTTCAAAGGAATCATGAATTTCTTGAGTTTCCTGGGAGGTCATAAGGCTTCTGATTCACTTTCCTCACTAGGGTAGGGATATCACCTTCCTCCTCCTTCCTTGTCACCTGCTTCTCTCTGTTTAGCTCTGGGTATGGCCTTTTCCTTAGCTAGGTGACTCTCTTGTTGGAAGTTTCCTTAGAATGAGCATACATCTTCCTCCTTGCAGTGTGCTCATTGGTCCTGCCTTCCAGTGCAACCCAGAGAAAGCCACTCTGCCTTATCAAGCACACTTAATGTGCACTGTACTTAGTCCTTACTACCATCATCTCTGTAGCACCCTGCCATGAGTGGAGTATTAGTTTCCTAGTTTCTTATTACAAATCAGAAACCACAGGTTGGGCAGGTTCTGTGTCACTTGCCTAAAGTCACACAGCTAGGAAGTGATGGGTCAGGACTTGAATTCATATCTGTATGACCCCCAGAGCCTGTGCTTTTTCCACTGCACCCATGGTTCTCAACGTGTGATCCCAAGACAAGACCAGCAGTTCCAACATCTCCTGGGAACTTATTAGAAGGGCAGATTCTCAGACCCTGCTCCAGAACTACCAAAGAAGGCATTCTGGGAGGTTAGACCCAGGAATCAGCTTTAATAATCCCTCCTGGTGATTTCCTTACCTGCTCAAGTTTCAGAACCACGGCCTGCCATTTCTGCTCCCCAACCTGGCTGCTGCTTCTGTTCACATCTGACCAAGAATTTATAGGTGACTTCACTTATCCTTGTTAGTTGTCAAATCTAGGGCTGAACATTACAATGTCTCTGGAGCAGAAATGTGCTGCACACATATACACCCTCCCCCCAAATACATCCATGTACTCGGTTACCAGAGTAATCTTTACAACTGCAGATATTCCTTTCCTCCTTAAAGTTCTTCAGAGTCTCCCCAGTGCACAAAGGACAAAGCCCAGACTCCTCAGTGTGGCTTGTGTGGATGTGTCCCTTACGTACCTCCCAGCCTCCTGTCGGCACAGACCTATTCATGCTTTCGACTCACAGGATGATCCGTGAGCTACAAGTGTTGTCGTCAGCTGTGCGCTTGTGAGAAATACAGACTCTGCACCCCTACCTCTAGGCCTGCCGAGTCAGACTCTGCCTTTTCACAAGCCCTCCAGGTAATCTATATGTACATCAAAGTTCCCGTAGCACAACCTACACCTCACCTGCCAAAAACTCCTTATGGTTGCCCCCAGGCCTTTGTCCCTGTGTTTCACTCTTTATGGAGCACTCCCGCCTTCCCTCTCCTTTCCCTTGGAGTAGACTTGAATGCTTAGATTGACACCGCACCCCTCCAAGACTGGGCTGGCTTGTTGCTGCTCTTGTGTACTCCGGAGCCTCTTAGCTGCTAGGATAAGAGACCAGGCCCTCCATAGCAGCTGGGACCTAGAATTGCAATTGGCTGATGACTTATCTGTCCCCCCGCTGGCTCGTGGGGGTGCATTCTGTGAGGCTGGCACAGTGCCTGACAAATAGTAGGTGCTCAGTGTAGTGAACTGCTTTCTGTTCTGGTTAGAGCATGGACCTCGGGGAGAGACTGCTTTCATCGCTGGAATGAGAACAATAAGAGTCTCTGCCTCATACGGTTGTTGTGAAGATTAATTGCGTTGTTGCATGAAAAGAACCTAGAACTATGCCTGGCACATGGTCTGCTTCTGCTGCTGCTAAGTCGCTTCAGTCGTGTCCAACTCTGTGCAACCCCAGACACGGCAGCCCACCAGGCTCCCCCGTCCCTGGGATTCTCCAGGCAAGAACACTGGAGTGGGTTGCCATTTCCTTCTCCAATGCATGAAAGTGAAAACTGAAAGTGAAGTCGCTCAGTTGTGTCTGACTCTTAGCGACCCCATGGACTGCAGCCCACCAGGCTCCTCCGTCCATGGGATTTTCCAGGCAAGAGTACTGGAGTGGGGTGCCATTGCCTTCTCTGGCACACGATCAGTGTCCAGCAAATGTTAGCTGACATTGTTATCACTGTCTTCATTACATGTGCATCATCTTATAATGCAGCTCACCTTCCTGAAAAGACCATACTGTTTCTCTACATTCTGATCTTGAGCAACTTATATAATCTGTGGGTCTCAGGTTAACCGGCAGTCATCTGGGAAATGGTGATAGAAATCCCCAGGTAGTTGTAGTTGTGAGAATGGTGTGAGTCAGTGTTTGTAAAGTGCTTAGCACAAAGCCGGGACTTGCCGCAGGGAAGAGGCTGTACCACAGTGCCTTGTACTTACTTTTAGGTGCTTAGTGACTCTGTTACTTCTTGTTGCTTTTTAATGTTGTTTTCCGCCAAGGTGAGTATTTTCCATCTTTTTGTTTGTTTGTTTGTTTGTTTTGTGTGTACTTGCTCCATTGGTTTGAGACTTTGGAATAAAAGTATATTGAAGTCTTTTAGGATTTGCTTTTCATTCTTCTGCACCCTGAGGTCTCATGGAGCCCTTCAGTTCCCATGGGCAGTGTCTCTCTGCTAAGATTAGAGGACTCTGTTACAAAAGAACTGGAGTAACTTCTTAGATTTAATTGGCTTGATAGCCATAAGAGATTATAATCATCTGCCCTGGCCTCAATTGACAGTTATCAGATAAAGCAAGTCTGGTGTTGAGCTTCCTAAGAAGGGAAATTTAGAACACACACACACACACACACACACACATTCAGTTCAGTTCAGTTGCTCAGTTGTGTCCTACTCTTTGCGACCCCATGAATTGCAGCATGCCAGGCCTCCCTGTCCATCACCAACTCCCGGAGTTCACTCAAACTCACGTCCATTGAGTTGGTGATGCCATCCAGCCATCTCATCCTCTGTCGTCCCCTTCTCGTCCTGCCCCCAATCCCTCCCAGCATCAGAGTCTTTTCCAATGAGTCAACTCTTCGCATGAGGTGGCCGAAGTACTGGAGTTTCAGTTTTAGCATCATTCGTTCCAAAGAACACCCAGGACTGATCTCTAGAATGGACTGGTTGGATCTCCTTGCAGTCCAAGGGACTCTTAAGAGTCTTCTCCAATATATATATATTTAAATTTTATTGAAGTATAGTTGATTTACAGTGTTGTATTAATTTCTGCTATACAGCAGGGTGATTCAGTTATACATATATATTCTTTTTCATTATGGTTTATCACAGGTTATTGAATGTAGTTTCCTGTGTGGTACAGTGGGAAACTCCCAATCCTTTCTTCACTCTTCCCTTGGCAACTACAAGTCTGTTCTCTGTATCTGCGAGTCTGTTTCTGTTCTGTAGACATGTTCACTTGTGTCATATTTTATATTCCACTTGTGAGTGATATCATATGGTATTTGTCTTTCTCTTTCTGACTTATTTCATTTAGTGTGATAATCTCTAGGCCCATCCGTGTTGCAAATAGCATTATTCCATCCTTTTTTATGGCTGAGTAATATTCCATTATCTGTGTGTGTGTGTGCGCGTGCACGTGCGTGTTCATATACCACATCTTCTTTATCCATTCATCTGTCAGTAGACACTTAGGTTGTCTCCATGTCTTGACCATTGTAAATGGTGCTGCTATCAATATAGGGGTGAATGGATCTTTTTGAATTATAGTCTTTTTCTGGATATATATCTAGGAGTGGGTTTGCTGAATCATAAGGAAACTATTTTTAGTTTCTTTGAGGAACCTTCAAACTGTTTCCCATTGTGAGTGCACCAATTTTCATTCCCACTGCCACCAGCACTGTAAGAGGTAGAATGCATATATTTTTGATTAACAAGAAATAATGATGTTAACTGTGGGCTTTTCATATGTGGCCTTTATTGTATTGAGGTAAATTCTTTTTATGGGCTTCCTTGGTGGTTCAGGCAGTAAAGAATCCGCTTGCACTGTAGGAGACCTGGGTTCGATCCCTGGGTTGGGAAGATCCCGTGGAGAGGGGCATGGCAACCCACTCCAGTATTTTTGCCTGGAGAATCCCATGGACAGAGGAGCCAGGTGGGCTATGTTCCATGTGGTTGCAAGGAGTCAGTTATACCTTTTTTTTTACTTTGAGAATTTATGAAATCATGAATGGATGTTGAAATTTGTTAAATGCTTTTTCTGAGTCTGTTGAAAAGTTTGGTTTTTTTCCTCTCATTTTGTTAATGTAGTTTATCACATTGATTGACTTACATTTGTTGAACCATCCTTATATGGTGGGATTAAATCCCACTTGATCTTGGTGTACAGCTACTTTTAGTGAGGTGTTAGATCCAATTTGCTGGTATGTGGTTGAGGATTTTTACATCTGTGTTCATCCAGGGTACTAACCTATAGCCTATAGTTAGTTTTCTTGTGGTGTCTTTGTCTGCTTTTGGTATGAGGGTGCTACTCATCTTATGAGTTTGGAAGTGTTCCCTCTTGTATTTTTGGAAGAGTTTAAGGATTAGTATTAACTCTTCTTTCAATGTTTGCTAGACTTTACCTTTCAAGCCATCTAGTCCTATACTTTTTCTTTGCTGGGAGATTTTTGATTACTGATTCAGTCTCCATTTTATTCAATTTGTTGACCTATGAACGTTCGCCATAGAACCTTATCCTTGTTATTTCTTAGGCTTCTGTTGTAATGTCTCCTCTTTCATTTCTGATTTTGAGGTTTTTTCTCCTTAGTGTTGCTAAAGGTTTGTCAGTATTAGCTTTTCAAAAAACCAACACAGTTCTGTTATTTTTTCCCTATTTTTTTTAAAGTCTCTTTTTAATTTATTTCAACTCTAATCTTATTTCCTTACTTTTTCTAACTTGGGCTTCAGTTCAGTTCAGTTGCTCAGTCGTGTCCGACTCTTTGTGACCCCATGAATCGCAGCACGCCAGGCCTCTCTGTCCATCACCAACTCCCGGCATTCACTCAGACTCAGTTCCTCAGGTGTAAAGCTGGTTTGGTTTTTAATCCATTCAGCTACTCTGTGCCTTTTGATTCCGAATTTAATCTGTTTACTCTCCAGGTTAGTCTAATGTGCATCATGGTTGAGAACCACTATCTTAGATGTACAGATAGGCTATGGCTATAATAGATGTCTCGAAGAGTCTCAGAGTAGGTCCTTGGATGGGTGGGAGGTACCACGAACTCCTTAAATTTGAGAATTTGAAAAAAAATCAGTTATCAAGGGGATATAGCTAAGATTGCTGCTAAGTCACTTCAGTCGTTTCTGACTCTGTGCTACCCCAGACACGGCAGCCCACCAGGCTCCCCCGTCCCTGGGATTCTCCAGGCAAGAACACTGGAGTGGGTTGCCATTTCCTTCTCCAATGCATGAAAGTGAAAAGTGAAAGTGAAGTTGCTCAGTCGTGTCTGACTCTTAGCGACCCCATGGACTGCAGCCTACTAGGCTCCTCCATCCTTGGGATTTTCCAGGCAAGAGTACTGGAGTGGGGTGCCATTGCCTTCTCCAATAGCTAAGATTAAGCACCATAGTATTCAACCTCTATGTGAATGAACAATTTTATGTTTTTATAGATCAGAGGTTGCTTGATGCTTATTATTAGCTTGTTTGATAAGGGTTTATTGAGTAGTCACATCAAGAAAGCCAGACAAGTGATTCATGTAGGTGGAGAGAGAGCAGATACTTAAACCATAATACAGCATGAAAAGTGCTAACAGTGGTGTGTTAAACAAGTACAGATTTAAATATTTGTCAAGTAACTTAAGTAGCCGTCTTTGAACATATATAGATGTGAAAGTTCATTTGGGTATTGGGTAGTTTCCAATCTCTTGCCTTTAGTGTTGTCATAGAGATATTCACAAAGAGCCTTAAAAAATAAGGAAAAAAGAGAATAATTCCTCCTGTGGAGATCTGAGGAGTTCTTGAAGGAAGAAACATTACCTACATGGGACCTCCGAGTGTAGGTAGGACTTGAATAAGGTGAGAGCAAGTGTCGGAAGCACTCTGAGCAAAGCCCTTGAAGGCAGCCTCACTTGGGCAAGTCTGCTCACCAGAGACAGGGACAACCTTAGGGTCTTCCTGAAGGCTTAGAAAGAAACAGTGGGAGTTGCTGATGGAAAAACATCTTGGAGCCAGCAGGTGGAGTTCCTTCCATACCAAGCTAGAATTGGCTCTAACCCAGGCGTTCGGAACAGTGATGTTTTCTTTTGCCTAATTTATTTCATTATTTTTCTTAATTGGTATAAATTTGTATAATCCCCTAAGAAAAACTGGAAAATACAGATCTGTTGTGCTTAGTCGCTCAGTCGTGTCCAACTATTTGCTACCCCATGGACTGTAGCTTGCCAGGCTCCTCTGTCCATGGGGATTCTCCTGTCAAAAATACTGGAATGGGTTGCCATGCCCTCCCGCAGGGCATCTTCTTCCCAACCCAGGGATCAAACTTAGGTGTTCCGCATTAAAGGCAAACTTTACCATCTGACCCATCAGGGAAGCCCAATTACAGATATACAAAAAAGGAAAACATTGCCTCATTTTCTCAAACATAACTTAAAAAAGAGGAGCAGATCTTGCTGAGCAGGGTTCTATTCCCTAATTTTTCTACTTTAATCTAAAGCTCAGATATTCCTACTGAAAAAATACATCATCCTGTTTAATGACTACATAAAAGGATACCCCATAATTTGACCCATTCCACTAATATTGGATATTTTACTGTTCTAAGTTATGAACTATTTCACTAGTTTAAATAATCCCATGGTGAACATTCTTTTATGTACATTTTGGCATTTTGGCACATTTTTCTGAACATACCTAGAAGTATTGGGTTGTCCAAGAAGTTCGTTTGAGTTTCCTGTCCGAACAGGGTCAAAGAGTGTGCAATTCTGGGGGGCTTTTGTTACAGAGTATTAGATTACCCCCAAAAAAATGTTTCAGTTTATAATCCCTCCAGCCATATGAGAATATCAAAGCAGTGCCATTTTAATAGCTAAAACTAACAGGTATCATCTTGGTATGGTCATTAATTCTAAACCAAATTTCTGAATTGCTTTTGGTTGCAGAAATATTAAGAATCTTGCATATTATGGAAATCATCCTTTGCCGTGTTTCACCTGTTGATCCTTCCTCTAAGATAAATTGTTCTGTGGTTTGTTGATGGTATCTGGATTACCTGTTTTCTGCATCATTTTCAAAAATTTAGAGTTAGCTTATTATTTTTAATTGACTTTTGGATGACAGTTTATATGCCAGTAGTGCAGGATTTGTCTTTCTTGCATTTTATTAACTGGAATTCAGGTTCAGAGAGGAATTAGAGGAAAAGAAAGGACAGGATTTATTTCTCTCACACAAAAACACACCCAATCTAAGGACTGCCCCGTGAGGCCTAGCAAAGAGAGAGCGCCGGAATCTCCTGATGACTGTTCGAGTGGAGGAAGTCCTCCACTTGATGGAGAGGAGGTTGGGTGCTGGTAAGTAGCCCACAGTCAGCAGGCTTTCTGTCACAGAAAGAGAGAATAAAAGTCTGTTTGTTGTTGTTGTTGTATCAAGGCAGGCCCATGCTTCTGAATGCTTCCCTTTGTAGGTGCATAGAGTATCTCCAGAGGGATTTTCAAGGACCTGGTGCTAGTAGTTGTCTGCGGGGAGCTGAAGAAGGAGGAAGATTTGTTTTTCATCGTTGTACCCATTTTTACTGTTTGCATTATTTACTTTGTATGTTTTACTTTTTCAAAATGTTTTAAAATCTAGTTTTTTTTAAAAACTCTCTTACCCATGGTTACGCAATATGTTAACGTTAGAGGAGACTGGGTGAGGAGGCCATTTAGACAGCTAGTCAGTGGGGGCTTCTCTGAGGATTTGAGAGGGGCCTGAATGAATTAAGGGATCGGACATGAGCCGGGCAGGCATCTGTGGGAAGGACGTTCTGGAGGAGGGAATGGTGAAGGTGATGGCCCAGAGGGTGCAGAAGGGCTCACCCTCAAGAAGCAGTAAGAAGGCCAGTGGAGCTGGAGTTGAGGTGGAATATGGGCGGTGGTGGGGTCAGGACAGTTTTGGAGATGGCTTGTAGAAAAATACATTGGTAAATACAAGCTTCCTGACAACGGGAGCCCGTTGCTGCGTAGAGCAGCACGGTTAACAGGACGCTGTGAGCTTTGTTTCCCACTGGCCTGTGGAACAGTGACACACGTGAAACAGTGAAAGGAACATTGCTAGAGGAGTGAGGAGCCCTGGCTCCTGTATTAGTTTGCCCTGATGTTAATTACTGTGCTCAGTCTGTGGCTCATTTCTGGAAGTGCAGAATCTGCCTTGTATCACTTTGGGGGGCATTTGGATGGCAGTTCTTGGGGGAGGTGGAGGTAAGATGGGGTCACTTACAGCAGACATGACAGTGCCACAAAGGGTTGTTCACTTCTTTCCCCTGGTCTGACTGCTGCCTCTCTTCTTCCAAGCAGGATTGGTTGCCGTGGTCCCTACTGCTTTTCTCGCTCATGTGTGACACAGGGGCCTTCTATGTTCCTGGGGTCGCACCAATCAACTTCCACCAGAATGATCCCGTTGAGATCAAGGTAAGTGTGTTCCCGGTCTGTGGGAGCCTCTGTGCTGGGCCAGAGGACCTGGGTGCAGGAACACAGTGAGCGGTCATGTCCCTCTTGTGGTTGCAGAGATCACAGACCAGTTAGCCTGAGAGCAAGAGGGTTCCTGGCTGGAGCTGGAAGGAGTCCGCCCCCGCCACCCCCTGCTCCCCCCACCCCCTGGGGCCCCGCAGTTCCAGGATCTCCTGCTCTCTCTGGGACTCTGTGCGTTCTCTCTCTGTGTTCCTCTCTCTCTTTCTGGCTCCGGCTCTATTTCTGGTTCTTTCTGTGTCTTTGTTTCTCTACTCTTACTTTCACAGGTTTCTCCATTGTCTTTCTCCTATACTCACTTCTGTGTCTTTCTGTCTCTCTTTCTGTGTCTCTGTCTCTCTACCTGCCTCCTCCTTGGTGATGTTTCTGCCTCCCTTTTGGGGCTGTTCCATCCTCCTCTGGGCTTCCCAGGTGGTGCAGTGGTAAAGAATATGCCAGCCATGCAGGAGACTCGAGTTCAATCCTTGGGTCAGGAAGATCCCCTGGAGAAGGCAATGGCAACCCACTCCAGTATTCTTGCCTGGGAAATCCCATGGACAGGGGAGCCTGGCAGGCTACAGTCCATGCAGTCGCAAGGAGTTGGATGCGACTGAGCACACGTGCACGCACATCCTCCTCTCTGTCACCAGCTTTCTCTGCATAATTCATATCATCTGTGTGTACACAGCCTATTATGGATTCTGCTTTTTCAGTTTTAGCTTCTGCCAGGATTCTGTGGTTTAGTATTTCTTAACTATGCACTGCATATCTGAGTGGTGGTATATGAGATGATTTTAAGTTGCTGATAAGTATATTTTAATAACTTTTCTTTTAATTATACTAGAAAATATAGCCATTACTTCAGCTCATGATTTCGTGACTACTGTTGTTGGTTTTCCATTTTTAATCGCGATAAAATCTTTGTTTCTTAAATGAGTGTATTTATCTAAAAATGAATCATACCCAAGCAAATAGTAGAATAAATATTAGGTAGATAGGGCAAGTCAGTACATGAATGATTAGGGTTTGGAAAGCATTGTCCTAAATCAGAGTCCGGGCCACCTCACTTCTTCAGCTTAGGTGCCCACTTCTGTGTCAGTCCCTTGTGACAGGGATTATGGGACAGTCATTTTAAAATATGATTGATAAGGGCCAGTGGACAGGCTGACACCTTGGTTAATGTCTCCTGTAACAACAGACTCTGAGTGGCATTCTCAAAGCCCCAAATAGGGCAGGGGGTTAATGGTGGACCTTTTCGTATTTAGTTTTCCTCAGAATCAAACTCTAAGGTGGAGCTTTGCTACATGAGATTTATTAACTAGGCGCTCAGGGTCAGCACTTGGGAGGGAATGAGGGAAGCAGGACTGAGCAGAGGGAGACCTTGAACTGTGATACAGCAGAGTCCCTTGGAAAACTCTGGCACTGCAGTGGCTGGCCCTGCAAAGCTGTCTCACATTAAGGCGTGAGGACCAGCCACCAGGGGAGGGCTGCGACCTTGTACCAGAGCTCCCAGCTAAAGGAACTCCCCTCTCAGTTCAGTTCAGTCGCTCAGTTGTGTCTGACTCTTTGCGACCCCATGAACCGAGGCACGCCAGGCCTCCCTGTCCATCACCAACTCCCGGAGTCCACCCAAACCCATGTCCGTCGAGTTGATGATGCCATCCAACCATCTCATCCTCTGTCGGCCCCTTCTCCTGCCCTCAGTCTTTCCCAGCATCTGGGTCTTTTCAAAAGAGTCAGCTCTTTGCATCAGGTGGCCAAAGTATTGGAGTTTCAGCCTCAACATCAGTCCTTCCAATGAACACCCAGGACTGATCTCCTTTAGGATGAACTGGTTGGATTTCCTTGTAGTCCAAGGGACTCTCAAGAGTCTTTTCCAACACCACAGTTCAAAAGCATTAATTCTTCGGCATTCAGCTTGCTTTATAGTCCAAGTCTCACATCCATACATGACCACTGGAAAAACCATAGCCTTGACTAGACGGACCTTTGTTGGCAAAGTAATGTCTCTGCTTTTTAATATGCTGTCTAGGTTGGTCATAACTTTCCTTCCAAGGAGTAAGCCATCACCCAAATACAACTGCTCCTAATACTTCTGGATATTTTTCTTAGTCTTTTTCTCTGTGCAATGTTTACAGTGTAGTATACTTGGCATTCTCACACTTCTATAAACACCCAGCTTCTTGACTATATTGGTCCCCCATAGGCAAAATAGTTGAAAATTTTAGTAGTCCTTCAGTTCAGTTCAGTCGCTCAGTCGTGTCCGACTCTTTGCGACCCCATGAATCGCAGCACACCAGGCCTCCCTGTCCATCACCAACTCCCGGAGTTCACTCAAACTCACGTCCATCGAGTCAGTGATGCCATCCAGCCATCTCATCCTCTGTCATCCCCTTCTCCTCTTGCCCCCAATCCCTCCCAGCATCAGAGTCTTTTCCAATGAGTCAGCTCTTTGCATGAGGTGGCCAAAGTACTGGAGTTTCAGCTTTATCATCATTCCTTCCAAAGAAATCCCAGGGCTGATCTCCTTCAGAATGGACTGGTTGGATCTCCTTGCAGTCCAAGGGACTCTCAAGAGTCTTCTCCAACACCACAGTTCAAAAGCATCAATTCTTTGGCGCTCAGCCTTCTTCACAGTCCAACTCTCACATCCATACATGACCACAGGAAAAACCATAGCCTTGACTAGACGAACCTTTGTTGGCAAAGTAATGTCTCTGCTTTTGAATATGCTATCTAGGTTGGTCATAACTTTCCTTCCAAGGAGTAAGCGTCTTTTAATTTCATGGCTGCAGTGATTTTGGAGCCCAGAAAAATAAAGTCTGACACTGTTTCCACTGTTTCCCCATCTATTTCCCATGAAGTGATGGGACCGGATGCCATGATCTTCGTTTTCTGAATGTTGAGCTTTAAGCCAACTTTTTCACTCTCCACTTTCACTTTCATCAAGAGGCTTTTGAGTTCCTCTTCACTTTCTGCCATAAGGGTGGTGTCATCTGCATATCTGAGGTTATTGATATTTCTCCCGGCAATCTTGATTCCAGCTTGTGCTTCTTCCAGTCCAGTGTTTCTCATGATGTACTCTGCATGTAAGTTAAATAAGCAGGGTGACAATATACAGCCTTGACGAACTCCTTTTCCTATTTGGAACCAGTCTGTTGTTCCATGTCCATTTCTAACTGTTGCTTCCTAACCTGCATACAGATTTCTCAAGAGGCAGGTCAGGTGGTCTGGTATTCCCATCTCTTTCAGAATTCTCCACAGTCTATTGTGATCCACAGTCAAAGGCTTTGGCATAGTCAATAAAGCAAAAATAGATGTTTTTCTGGAACTCTCTTGCTTTTTCCATGATCCAGCAGATGTTGGCAGCTTGATCTCTGGTTCCTCTGCCTTTTCTAAAACCAGCTTGAACATCAGGAAGTTCACGGTTCACGTATTGCTGAAGCCTGGCTTGGAGAATTTTGAGCATGACTTTACCAGCGTGTGAGATGAGTGCTTCATAGAGGCCCCCAATTCTCAATCCAACATCTAAAAAAGCTCTGAAACCAGGGTTTTTTAAAATTCATTTTAGGCAAGACCTGACCTGAATTTTTTTTATCGACTTTATTTGTTCCATTTAGTATGATTATTTTTACATTTCTTTGTACAAACAGTCATTGAATGTGGGGTACTACTCCAGACCCAGCTGGGAGGTGTTATAAAACCATGGTATATTATACCAAATTGCTCTCTTAAAATTAGAAAAATTCCTAATTCCAAAACAAGAGTTTTAAGTAAGGATTGGACCTGGATTTTAAAAATTATTTATACTTTCAGATGGTGTATGAAGAATGGTCAATATAGTCTAAACAGCAAAGATAATTTTAGTTGCATTTAAAATTTATTTTTTGCAACATTTTGATTGGTTCTATTTTATCCATGTTTTGGGGAGTAGTCTGTGGCTGTCACTGTTTCTGGAGCTACATTCTTGCGTCAGTTCCTAAATGTTCGCTGTCATGGTCTTCTTAAACTTCATCTTTAATGGTTGCATAATATTTAGTTGAATGACTAGTTTATGATTTAGTGACCGGTTTCCCATTGTGGAGCTTTTAGCTGTCTTTCCACTTTTTCCTCTCTTCTTCCATTGTGCAAACATTTGGTGAGCACCTACTATATGCCTAGATCTGTAGGCATAGTGGTTCATAGGTGAGCAAGATACATATGGTCCTTGCCCTCATGAACCTTAAATCTTAAAGTCCAGTAGGGGAGGCTGATTTCTTTGGGGGGGAAAAAAAATCAAGTAATTATATTTCATCAGACATGCTACAAAAATAACTAGGAGTGTTGAAGTAGAGGAAATGGGGGAATTCCTTTGGTAAGATGATTAGGAAAGGACTCAAAGGTGAAGAATTTCAGCTGAAACGCCAGTTGGCTCAGCAGTAAAGAATCTGCCTGCAATGCAGGAGGAGACAGGGGTTCGATCCCTGGGTCAGGAAAATCCCCTGGAGAAGGGAATGGCAACCCACTCCAATATTCTTGTCTGCAGAATTCCATGGACAGAGGAGCGTGGCGGGCTACAGTCCATAGGGTTGCAAAGAGTCGAACATGACTGAAGAGACTGAGCATGCAAATGTGAGAAGGAGTCAGAGAATCAAGCAAAGAGGATCAGGGTTCCAAGCTGGAGGCAGGAGGCGACTGGTCAGGCTCAAGGAAATAGAGGCAGAAGACCACTGTGGTTAGAAATGAGGAGTGAGCTCTTTGTTCCTGAAGTGTTTTCCCTCATTTGGAGTTACTTCCTTAGGAAAGATATCCAGACGTGAAATTACAGGGTCAAAGAATATCAACATGTTAAGGACTCTGAGTATATGTTGGATTTGGTTGTGATTTTAAACAAAATCTATAATGCAGTCTGAAACTAGTGAGCTGTGAAGTGATTCAGAATTGTCGAGTATATTTATAGTGTACCAGAGTTGTGTCTGCTGCAGTTAGTTGGCTTTTTAGATAATAATACCGAGTATACTGAAGATGAGTGGGTACCAGGGAGGATTCTGGAAAGTCCCCTTGATTTCTGAGTTAAGGAATAACGGCCTCTCTTCTCCCACCAGGCTGTGAAGCTCACCAGCTCTCGCACCCAGCTACCTTATGAATACTACTCGCTGCCCTTCTGCCAGCCCAGCAAAATAACCTACAAGGCAGAGAATCTGGGTAAGTTCTTCTCTGGCACTGCTGTTACCCTGTCCCAAAGAGGAATTCAGATCTTTTCATAGTGATAATAGCAGTTCACCCTTAGATAGCACATACTGTGTGCTGGACGCCATTCTACATAGTTTGTTTATATATTAGCTCATTCAGTCCTCATAACATCCCAAAAGAGGTAGTTGTATTTATTCCCATTTTTACAGATTAAGTAACTTGTCACTGGTTATACTGTAAATTAATAGCTAAGCTGGACTTGAAATCTGTGTAGTCAGGCTTCAGAGTTGGAGCCCTTGGCTCCTGTTCAGACTAGTTCTTCTTGATTTCCAGATATCCCTTTCTGTCTCTCATGGCTTCTGTAACCTGCTCTCCTTTTAATTAAGAGTGAGTGATTATCTCTGGCCCTAATGGAAGCAGACATCACTATAGTTCTTGCTAAGCTGTTCAGGCCTTGCCTCAAATAATATGTGAAGCAGCCAGCACAGTGTCTGGCATATGTGTTCATAAATAGCAGCCATTTTACTTTAATTCAAATAATTCTTCATTTGGTAGAATTTCAGGCATAAAAGAAAAGATGTTTGGAGGACTCTGTTTAGGACGTGATTATTAGTACTTACTCTGTGCCTGTCTCACTTTAAGTCCTGGAGATAAAAAATTGGAAGGATGTCCCTCCATCCCCTGACTTTGAGAAAATGAAGAGACTTTCCTCTTCTCTTACAGCTTAGGGAGAGGGAAGGAGAAAACTGGTTATTGAGCAAGCCCCTAAAAGGGCCACCTTCCCCGTCAGGGCTGCACATGGTTCTGATGTTTCCAGAACCTCTAGCCAGCATCTGTACCTACTGTTGGGTATTGGGCATCCCAGGCCAGCTGGGGCAGACCTTGACCTAAAGCAGGCAACACCGCCAGTCCCCAAGTCTTTCCTGATGCTGTTGAACGGAGGTTGATCTCAGGGCCCAAGCTGTTCCTGCTTACCTGCTGCATACCCTTTTCCTGTTTTTTAAAATAATTGTATTGTTATGTACTTTTGGCCATGCTGGGTCTTTGTTGCTGTATGCAGGCTTTCTCTAGTTGCAGCAAATGGGGACTACTCTCTAGTTGCAGTGCTCGGGCTTTAGCAGTTGTGGCACATGGGCTCAGTGGTTGCATGCGCTCATGGACGCTACAGTGTGGGCTCAGTAGTTGTGCATGGGCTTAGTTGCACTGCAGCACATGGAGTCTTCCCAGACCAGAGGTCAAACCCACGTTCCCTGCATTGGCAGGTGGATTCTTAACCACTGGACCACTAAGCAAGTCCCGCTTACCTTTTTTCTCTCTACACCACGCCATGTTCCCAGCACCTAGCTGCTACCGGGAATCCTGACCTGCTTTGTCCTCCAGACCCCTCACAGCAGCTCCTCCCTTCCCATGAGCCGGTGTGGATTTGTCAACAGCCCAAAATTCCACAGTTGGGCACACCTCAGTGTGATACTAGGTAACCTGAACCTCCGTGAAGCTAGGGAATGTTCCTGCCTCAGGAAATGTAAACTGCAGTGTGCAGAAGTTATCCTGCCACACTGTATCTTATTCCATCTTTGTGTAGTGCCTCCCGCTGTGGCCTAGAGGCTCTTTGAGCAATGGGATCATGTCCTACATTTCTCTGTCTTTCTCTGCCACTTCTGACCCAGCCTCTGACACATTGTTGTCATTCAGTTAAAGTTAAATGTCCTCCCTGAGTGGAGCAGAAACAGCCTTGATTGAATGCCTGTTGGGTTGCAAGCCTTGTTCTCTTTGTCATCATTATCATCACCGTTAATCCTTACATGGCTCTCACAGTGAGCCAGGCATTGTTCTGAGCCTGTCTGTGCTTTAACTTAGCTAATTTTCACAACAGCCCTCTGAAGTAGCTACTCTTAACATCCACTTGTCATGGACAAGGGAAGTGAGCCACAGGAGGTGAAGTCACTCGCCTCAGGTTACTCACCGAGTTGGTGGCAGAGCCCAGGCACTGTGGTTGCAGGGCCCAGAGCCTCAAGCAGCACAGTCCGTGTACTGTCTCTCGGTTCCCACTGTGACTGCGCAGCCAGGTACGCTGGCCTCCATGCCAGAGGAGAGGGCACAGCAGCTTCAGAGGTTTGAAAAAGTTGCTCATGGTCAGGGGGTGGAGATTTTAACCCAGCCTTGTTTTTTTTTTTTAGTATTTATTTTTACTATTTGGCTGCGCCAGGTCTTACTTGCAGCATGCAGGATCTTGAATTGCAGCATCTGGGATCTAATTCCCTGAGCAGGGATAGCCCCTGGGCCCCCTGCATGGGGAGCACAGAGTCTTAGCTACTGGACCACCCGGAAGGTCCCTTAACCCAAGTTTTTTAACTCTAAAACAGTTCTTTCTGTTGGCGGCTCACCTGGTAAAGAATCTGCCTGCATTGTAGGAGACCTGAGTTCTGTCCCTGGGTTGGGAAGATCCCTTGGAGGAGAGCATGGTAACTCACTCCAGTATTCTTGCTTGGAGAATTCCAGGGACAGAGGGGACTTGTGGGCTACAGTCCATGGGGTCACAAAGAGTTGGACAAGACTGAGCAAGTAACACTTTGACTTTCACTTTTCTGTTGTCCAGACTGCCTTTTCCAGAATGGTTCATTTGGGCTGTCTGAGGGCTGTGCTCCTGATTCTCAGATTGGTGCACTGATAAAGATTCATACGGTGGGGGTTTGTGAGGGGACGTCTGTAGCGGATGTGCTAGAGGACAGTGTCGTTCTCTCTTTGAGCGGCCACTTAGCCTGCGGTTCATTTAGTGTGGCTTGCTGACTGCTCCCAGCTTTATAAGTTAAAAGGAATACTTCTCTATTAGAAATGAGCTGTTCTAGACCACTGTGTCCTCCTTCTTGGTTTAAATCTAATTTCTAAATATCGAGAAGTGATACCTGTCTTACTTGATCTGCAGCCCTGTTCCTCTCTCTGTATCTTCTTCCTTTCCTCAAGTGAGTCCCCTGTTGACCTCACTGAAGACAGGTGGGCGGTAGGGCATGTGGTAGAGGAAGGAACCCGGGGACTTGAGCTAGAACTTGGTTGTAGAAGCCTCAGAGTCTTTCTGATATGTACCTGTCCTCACTCATCCTTTGTATCAATCAGCACCAAGCCCCCTAGATTTCACCTCCTTGGTAGCTCCTGAATCGTGTACTTGTTTCCACCCTCCCCACACCCTGGAATGCAGCCACCATCACTGCTCGCTTGCATAGTGCCTGCCATCACCCCAGACACTTCCTTGCATGTCTGATGTTTTCTTGACAAAATAGCCAGACTGATCTGTTACCAGAATCAGATAATGGCCTCTGCTGCCCCATTAGAAACTCTTTATTGATTTTTGTTGCTCTCTGGATGAAGATCAAACTTCTTGTGTGGCCCACAGGCCCGCTAAGGTCCAGCTCTGGCCAGTCTCTCCGGCGCACCTCAGGTCACCCTTGTTGTCTGCACTGCAACCACACAGGCCTCTCAAGTTTACCCTGTCGTCTCCTCTTCCCCCAACTCTTCCCCCGAGAAAGGACCCTTTGCACATACTGTTCCTTCTGTCTAGAATAGTCTTTCCCTATCTTTTTGTCTCTTTAATCCTCCCTTCCTTTAGCGCTCACTTCAAGCATTACTGTTTTCCAAGAAACTGTCCTAGACCTGCTTCCCACATCTAGAGCAAGTTCCTCTCATTATACTATATCTTCTCATTGTCCTGATTATTTAATCAGTGTGTTCCCACTAGACCATAAGTTCCATGAGTATGTCTGTACAGCATTGTGTCTTCAGAGCCCAGCATATAACCAATACCCAGTTTAGGAAGGAACAAATGAGCAAACGAACAAACGACTAGGCCGGGAGTCCCACATCAGGCAGGTCCACTCTGACCGGCAGCCCTTCGACCAGGTGTGGCTTCAGGCATTATTGCCGCCTGTGGGCTTTGGTTGGTCTGCTTCAGCTCGCCCCAGTTCCTCATCATCCCAGTAGAATTGTCAGAATGGCTCCACATGAAAGCACTGTTGGGTTTAGACACTGAATGCTTGGTGCCTGCTCACGGGACACCTGGCAACAGATTTTTCTGAGGTCGTGGGTGTGCAAGGGTGTGCCAGTTCCTTAAGTAAGAAGATGTTTTGGCTAAAAATCTCCGGTGCTGGATTTTACACTACCTCCCTCCCTGCCTAAACCAGGATCTGAAGACACAGAAATAAATTATGTGCCCTTAAAGAGCTCATAATCAGGTAGCAGGGCAGAAACTTAAACCATCAGTACATTGTGCAAAATCACATCACTGACATATGAAAAGGTGCAGAGGTGATGCTGGTGATAAAAGTAGTATTTGTTGCCTTCCTACTCTGTGTCTGGTACTTTATTTCTCACTGTAATCCTGTGAGATGGGTACTATTATCCCCATTTTGCAGATGAGGAAATTGAGCCTCGTCGAGGTTAAATTACTTTCCAGGACTGCTGAGCTAGTAAGCTGCAGAGCCACGGTTCAGTAATCTTCGCTTCACCATCATACAATGCTCCCTCTGTGCTGAGGACAGTCCAAGGAGAGAGACGAGCTGAGCCTCAAGGAGGTCAGGAAGGGCTTCCAGAGAGTGGAATAATAGCTGAGCCTGCAGGTTGAGAAAGTTTCCCGGGAATGTGGGGCAGGGATTAGCAAAAGAAATGATAGTGCGGCTCAGAGGCATGGAGTGATGGGGAATGTTTGATGTGCCCTGAAGAGTCTAGGGGTACTAGAGCACAAAAGGGAGGAGGGGGCAACAGGTGGGGTCAGGTGGGCAAGCTTGGCCTGAACAGGCGGGGTAGCACATTGAGTGTGCCAGGCTGCAGGACTGCTGGAAGCCTTCCAGGTGGGCCCTGTGTCTCCGTGGGTCTGCTGACCTCAGCAACCTCGGGGCTGAAGCTCTGAGCTCCATCTGTCTCTCTTATGGCAGGAGAGGTGCTGAGAGGGGACCGGATTGTCAACACCCCTTTCCAGGTTCTCATGAATAGTGAGAAGAAGTGTGAGGTTCTGTGCGGCCAGTCCAACAAGCCAGTGACCCTGACCGTGGAGCAGAGCCGGCTCGTGGCTGAGCGGATCTCAGAGGACTACTACGTCCACCTGTGAGTTGTCCCCTGCTCCCCGCCAGCCTCAGGTTCCCGGAGGGGAGGGCCCTGAGGGAGCGGCGGTCCGAGGGACTGAGCGGGGCCTTGGGTTTCCAGCATTGCCGACAACCTGCCCGTAGCCACCCGGCTGGAGCTCTACTCCAACCGCGATGGTGACGACAAGAAGAAGGAGAAAGATGTGCAGTTTGAACACGGCTACCGGCTCGGCTTCACAGACGTCAACAAGGTACTGGAATGCCCTAGTGTGCTCAGAGGGCCGGGGAGCCACGCCCCAAAGTCATGAACACTTGGGGCCACAGAGGAGGGGGAAACCTGCAGCTCTAGGCTTATAACAGAAAATACAGGGATGGCAGGGCAAGTTCCTGCTGGTGCCCCCAGGTGTGGTCTGTCGGAAGTTTGGGTACTGGTGGGCAGGGCACTAGCAGATGCTGCAGAGGAAGTGGAAAGCGCAGTGCCTAAAACCTCAGATTCTGTATAACTATATGATCATATGGATTATAAGAGTAATTCTGCCCACCCCACCCCCACCTCCAAAAAAAATCTGGAATTTCGTCAGTGTGTTAGAGAGCGAGCTAAGTGGTGGTCAAGAGCATACAGGTTGTCTGGGTTTTGAATCCTGCCTTACTAGTTGATGAGGGACCCTAATCCTACTTCTCTGACCTCTCTAAGCTTTGTGTTCCTTTTCTATAAAATGCATGTGATAGCCATACCTGCCCTTTAGGGGGTCCTGCAGAGTGTATCAGATAATCTGCGTAAGCACTCTGCAGCACAGCCACTGAGAAATACGCCAGTGGTGCTGATTGTAATGGGGATTCTCTTATATTTGTCATTTTCTAAACTGAACACATATTACTTAGGGAATAAAGAACAAGCACATTTCTTTCGAGGCACAGTCACTGTCCTCCAAGGGCTTCTGTCATAATGGGCGAGAACTGACAGTGTGAGACCCTGGATCTCAAGTCCCAGTTCCAGTCCCACAGGCAGTGCCAGAGGAGTTCGCAGGGAGTGTACGTGCATTCAGGTTGTCACGGAGGAGGTGGGCCTTGAAAACTAGATAGGCTTGAGCTTCGTGAAGTCGGGACAACATTCTAGATGAAGTGAACGCTGTGAACGTAGTTCAGGGTGGGGACCGTTCATGAGGCAGGGAGAGATCCAGGGGAGCAGGTGAACTAACCTGTCTGAGAAGGTGACGACAGCCCAGTATGTCAGGGTTACAGGACAGAGGGCCTTGAATCCCAGCCTGTGGGATCTGGACTTTAGTAAGCCCCACTGAGGCCTGGAGGGTTCGCGAGTAGCGGACTGCTATGAGAGCAGCGTATTTGGAAGGTTGGTGCGGCTGGGTTTGTTAAATGCGGGAAGGGACCGAATACCTGGCCGGCCTGCCTGTGTGGGTTTGCTGGTGGTTCCCTGGCTCCAGCTCCTTCGTCCCCTCTGTTGCTCTGCTCAGATCTATCTGCACAACCACCTCTCGTTCATCCTCTACTACCACCGGGAAGACCTGGAAGAGGACCGGGAGCACACGTACCGCGTCGTCCGCTTCGAGGTGATTCCCCAGAGCGTCAGGCTGGAGGGTGAGTGGGTAGGTGTGGCCAGGGGGCAGGGCTGGGCGGGCCTGGGCTCCCACACCCAGGGTCTCTGCGCCCTTGACTCCCGACGTGGCTGATAGGGGCCCAGCCAAGCTAGGGTCACTGCATTCCTGTTAGAGAAAGCAGGGACAAGGGGAGAGCTGACATGCGGAGCCCTGGCCTGGCACCTACCAGTTGACCCACTCCTGGCCACTGGGGAGGTGTGTGCTGATTATGTTGGGAACCAGAGGCTCAGAGAGCTTGGCGGCTTGGCCACGACCAAACAGCAATCGGGCTTGGCTGGGCCCATCATAAGAACCAGCCAGCTCAAAAACAAGGGGCAGAGGTACAGACCGAGCTGTTGGGCAGCCAATCTCAGTGTTTGTGCTTCTGCGGGTGAGTGATTGGCGTAGACTAAAGTTGGCCCAGGGTCAGCCGTCCTCTGGGAATTTGAGAGCCCAGGCCCAGCCCTCCGGGCCTGACTGACCTAGTCCACCTTCACCTCGCCTGGCAGCCCTTGCTCACCACAGAGCGCACTTCCACTTAGTAGGCCTGGTCTTCTGTCCACCGAGGTGGTGGGTTTCGGGATTTTTTTTTTTAAGGTGTGGAACCTGGTATTCAAACAAACAAAATCATACTCAGAAGTCTCTTGTAAAACGTAGACCCTGTGCTTTCGGGGCGCAGACTGCCTCTCCTCCCGCCAGTGTCGTGGGCACAGCCTGACGTTTACTGTGTGAGTGTTTGACAGCAGCTGCTGCCCCCATGGTTCTTCGAGGTTAGAGACCCTGTCTTCTTTTCTCACTGTTTTTAGCCCAGTACCAGGCAGATAGTAGGCGCCTGCTTATTGTATGTTTGTTACTGAATGAATGGACGATGGCAGGATGAATGGATGAGTAAATGAAGGGAGAAAGTGACTGAGGACTGATTGCTAGAGCGCCGGGACTCTGGGGACTGAATGAGCGAGGAAGCGTGTGAGACAGTGGGCTGGCGGTGTTTGCGTGTTGAATGGGACTGACTGAACGAGCAGGTGGATATTTGCTATGAGTGAAGAAAGAATTTGTTTGACTAAACAGGGACTCAGACCCACTCCCGCACACAGCTCTCTGCAACCCCTGAGGCTCTTTGAAAAGTCAGGGCTCCAGGGAGCACAGTTTTAAAGCTGGTGTTGCCAGCTCTTCCTAGCCTCTTCTCAGCAGCACACCACCCCTGTGTACGCCTCCAGAACAGTCCCTGGGTAGTGGCACCTGCCCTCCCAGGAACAGACTGAGTCTCTGTCTCTCGCAGACCTCAAAGCAGACGAGAAGAGCTCATGCACCCTGCCTGAGGGTACCAACTCCTCGCCCCAAGAAATTGACCCCACCAAGGAGAATCAGCTGTACTTCACGTACTCTGTGCACTGGGAGGTGAGAAGGGGCTGCAGCCGCAGCTGTAGGGGAGGAGGGCTCGGCCGGGCGGGAGAGGTCAAGCAGGAGGCTTGGCTCTCAAGCACTTCCTCCCCACCGCCAGGAAAGTGACATCAAGTGGGCCTCTCGCTGGGACACTTACCTCACCATGAGTGATGTGCAGATCCACTGGTTTTCTATCATTAACTCCGTCGTGGTGGTCTTCTTCCTGTCAGGTGAGAGCTGTGGGCTGGAGGGTGGAGAGAACAAGGGCCTGAGGTGTCACATGGCTCACGGGGGACTTCTAGGTTGTTCTTGGAGCCCAGTGTAGGTCAGAAACGGACATCAGGGCTCTGTGGGGGCATCAGGTACACAGAGGTGAACAAGACTCAGCCTCCACTCTAGAGAGCCCCCCGGGGAAGACCGCGCCTCTCTTCACACACACCTTCGTTGGTTCATTCAACAAGGGTTCGTCATTGCTCACCCTTTTGGGGCCCCAGCCACATGCTGGATATGGTGTTGAGCAAAACTAACCCAGCCTCTGCCCTCACCGTCTATACTCGGGTGGCAGGAGAGAGACAGAAAAGCCCCGGACTGATGGAATTCCAGGTAGTGCTAAGTGCTAAGTGCTAAGTGAGGAGAGGGTGAAGGCTGCCTTAGAGAAGACCTCTCTGAATGAGGAGCTGTATTCAGAGACCCAGGGAAGGACTCTTCTAGCCAGGGTCACATGGCCCTGCTGTGGGACAAACTTGGTGAGAAGCCAGATGACATGAAGGCGGGAGGGCAGGGGACATAACTGATCTTTTCAGTATCAGAGAGGAAGTAAAGATAATGTTGTCTTCATTAAACGTTTAGCCCGGGACCAGCTGTGGTGCTAATTAACACTTCACAAGCCTCCCCCCTCCTTCCAGCCAAGCCTAAAAGCAGTAAGTTAGCTCAGGGTCTGATAATCCGTTGTCTTAGCTGCTATACCGCTGCCTGAGAGAAACAGCTCGTGCCAGGGCCGATGGGGGCCTCTGAACTGTTTAGGGTGTGTCGAGAGGAGATGTCTTGAAATGTGAAATGAGTAGCCTGGGTTATAGGCATACAGGTGAGGGGGAGATGGGCCATGACCTGATAACCAAAAGCAATAAATAACCAGAGAGGTGAGCCTGGGGAAGTTAGAAGGACCAATCACTGGATGAATAGGGATGCTGTTCTCCCTAGAGTGGAAGCAGTGTCCTATGACAGCCTCCACCAATCCCAGCAGCTCATTCCTCCCCCCGACACTTGAGGGGGTGACGCTCTGTTTGCTCCTCCCCTGGTCACTGAGCTGGAGCCCTGCCCAGGAGAGGACCTGAGGCCACTGCGTAGCCAGTACCCACTGAAGAAAGCCACACATGTCGGGGGGACCAGCAGCACAGAAGACTCAGCTGGCAATGCTGACGGCTTCTCTTCTCCCCACCCCCCGCCACCCCATTTGTTTCAGGCATCCTGAGCATGATTATCATTCGGACCCTGCGGAAGGACATCGCCAACTATAATAAGGAGGATGACATTGTACGAGGTCTTGGCTGGGGAGGGATGGACTTGCAGAGGGAGGGTGGTCTAGCAGTAGAGCTCCAGGCCTCCCAGACGAGGACTGGGGATCGGGGTGGAGGGTTGTGTGATCATTCATAGCATAAACCTTGAAAGTATTGAAAAGGAAAACAAACGTTTAATGACTCAAAGTGATTGGGATAGATTTTCTCATTTTATTTTGCTTTATTTTATTTTATGTATTTATTTTTGTCTGTGCTGGGTCTTCATTGCTCCATACAGACTTTCACTAGTTGTGGCAATTGAGGGCCGCTCTCCATTGCAGTGTGAGGGCTTCTCATTGTGGTGGCTTCTCTTTTGCAGAGCACAGACTCTAGGGCACACGGGCTCAGTTGCCCTGCAGCATGTGGCATCTTCCCAGGCCAGGGATTGAACCTTTGTTTCCTGCATTGGCAGGCAAATTCTTAACCACTGGACCACCAGGGAACCCCAGCTTTCTAATTTCCAAGCTTTCATAATGGAAGAAAACTGGATTGATTTATTTGATTGATATTGATTTGACATACATAATAATCCTTTATGTCAAAATAAACAAAACAGAAAAGTGAAATGGCAAACAATATATGCAACAAATTTTTTAGAAGATGATAGTTATACAATATTGTGAAGTAATTATCCTCCAATTAAAAATAAATGTTTTTAAAAAGGAAGATGATGGTTAAAAGAACTGGTATAAAAAAACACTAAAATTCTCTAATGTGCTAATGAACAAAAAATACAGACAAGGATACATGGCTAATAAACATGTAAAAAAGTGTTTTTATCTTAGGCATAAGTCCCCAACATGGGCTTCCGTGGTGGCTCAGTGGTAAAGAATCCACCTCCCAATGTAGGAGACGCCGGATCAATCCCTGGGTCGGGAAGAGCCCCAGTAGAAGGAAATGGCAATACATTCCAGTATTCTTCCCTGGGAATTCCCATGGCTAGAGGAACCTGGCAGGCTACAGCCCATGGGCTTTCAAAAAAGTTGGACACAACTTAGCAACTAAACCACAGCATCAAGCCCCGCACATGCAGTTTCAATCATCAGAAGACGGTTCTGGACCTTCAAATTAGCACAGCTCTGTATATATAGTATTAATTGTTGGCAAGGTTAATGTGAAATAAGCACCTTTCATGCCACCTGTACAAGTGTAAACTGGTAATTTTCTGAAAAGTAGTTAATTGACAGTAAGTTTCATAAACTGTCAAAAAGTTAACTTTTCTTTTTTTTTTTTAATTTTTGGCTTCACCATGTGGCATGTGGGATCTTAGTTCCCTGAGCATCAAAACCACAAAAATTTGATATAGAAATATTTATAGCAGACTTGTTCATAATTTAAATAAACTGAATATAGCCTGATATCCGATAATAATAACTTGGTTATAGTATAATAAAGCTGTACAATGAAAAACTCTACAGCTATTAAATAATAATTGTAGAGAGTGTTTACTGACATGAGGTAATGCTCATGACCATCCCTCAGCTGAAAGTAACCAAGTAAATACAGTATGATCCCAGTTTTACTGTTAAAAGCTATATACACATACACACATGTACATATCTGAAGGGCTAAGGAAATAGATCAAAACACAGTATTATTAAATATGTAAATCATTTTTATATTTTTCTGGTTTTAGTTTTTAATCCTTAAATGTTTACGAGTTTTATATTTTTTCTTCAATCTTTCTGGATTTTTAAAAAATTGTGATACACATTTACTACTTTTTGTTCATTTGAGTATCATACTAAAGAATTTTTTTTTTTTTACTTTATTACACATGTAAGAGCACATACAGACATACCCAGAGATATTGTGGACTCAGTCCTAGGCCATCACAATAAAGTGATTATTACAGTAAAGCAAATGAGACAAATTTTTGGTTTCCCAGTGCATGTGAAAGTTATGTTTATACTATACTGTTGTCTATTTAGTGTGCAGTAGCAGTATGTCTAAAGAAGTACCTTAATTTAAAAATAGGGCTAAAAAATGCTAACCAACATCTGAGCCTTTATCTAGTCATTATCTTTATCTGGCCTCAATGTTAATGGCTACTGACTGATCAGAGTGTTGGCTGCTGAAGCTTGGGGTGGTTGTGGCAATTTCTTAAAATAAGACAGCAGTGAAATTTGCTGAATTCTCAGAGCATCTTCACCAGGAGTAGATTCCATCTCAAGAAATCATTTTCTTTGCTCATCCACAAGAAATAGCCCCTTACCTGTTAAAATTTTATCATGAGATGGCAACAATTCAGTCCAGTCTTTAGGCTCCACTTCTAGTTCTCTTGCTGCTTCCACTGCATCTGCAATTACTTCTGAAATCTTGAACCTCACAATTTCATCCATGAAGCTTGGAATCAACGTCATCAATGTTCATATTTTGACCTCTTCCTATGAATCAGTAATGTTCTTAATGGCATCTAGAATGATGAATCCTGGGACTTCCCTGGTGGTCCAGTGGTTAAAACTCCATGCTTCCAGTGCAGGGTGCGCAGGTTCAATCTCTTGTTGGGGAACTAAGATTCCACATGGCACAGTTTAGCCAAAAAAAAAAAAAAAAAAACCAACAGCATTAGAATGGTGAATCCTTTCCAGAAGGTTTTCAATTTACTTTGCCCAGATCCATCAGAGGAATCACACTGTCTTACAGCAACTTTAGGCTTATGAAATATGTTTCTTAAATAAGACTGCAAAGTCAAGACAATGCCTTGACCCATGGGCTGTAGGATGGACGTTAGTGGGCATGAAGATGACATTAATCTCATTGTACATCTCCAGCAGAGCTCCTGGATGATCGGGTACTTTGTCAATGAGCAGTAATACTTTGAAAGGAGTCTTTTTTTTTTCTGAGCAGTAGGTCTCAACAGTGGGCTTGAAGTATTCAGTAAACCACATTGTAAACAGATGTACTGTCATCCAGGCAGAGTGGATTTAACGTAATTCTTCAAGGCCCCAGAATTTTCAGAGTGGTAAATGAGCACTGGCTTCAACTTAAAGTCACCAGCTACTGAGCCTGTAACAGAGAGTCAGGCTGTCCTTTGAAGCCAGGCATTGACTTCTGCTCTCTAGCTATGAAAGTCAGAGGTGGCATCTTCTTCCAATCGAAGGCTGTTTCGTCTATATTGAAAGTCTGTTCAGTGTAGCCACTGTTAATGTAGCTAGATCTTCTGGATAACTTGCTGCAGCTTCTCCATCATCACTTGCTGCTTCACTTTGCATTTTTTTTTTTTTTTTTCACTTTGCACTTTTATGTTATAGAGATGGGCTTCTCTCCTTAAACCTCATGAACCAACCTCTGCTAACTTCAGACTTTTCTTCTGCAGCTTCCTCACCTCTCAGCCTTCACACAATTAAAGAGGGTTGGGCCTTGCTCTGAATGAGGCTTTGGCTTAACGGGATCTTATGGCTGGGTTGATCTTCTCTCCAGACCACTCAGACTTTCTCCATAACAGCTATAAGACTGCTTTGCCTTCTTATTCCTATATTCGCCAGAGTTGCACTTTTAATTTCCTTCAAGAACTTTTCTTTTGCTTTCACAACTTGGCTGAATATTTCGTGCAAGAGGTCTAGTTTTTGGCCTGTCTGAGCCTTTGACAGGCTTTCCTGTCTAAGCTCAATCATTTCTAGCTTTTGATTTAAAGTGAGACACATGTAACGCTTCCTCTTACTTACACATTTAGAGGCCATTGTAGGGTTATTAATTGGCCTAATGTCAATATTATACCTCGGGGAATAGGGAAGCTGAAGAAGAGGGAGAGAGATGGAGCAGCTTGTTGATGGAGCATTCAGACCATACGTTTATTGTTTGCTATCTTTATGGGCACAGTTTATGGCAGCCTCAAACTGTTGCAGTGGTAACATCAAAGATCACTGATCCTCAGTGGTCCAGTGGCTGGAACTCCAGCTCCCAATGCAGGGAGCCCAGGTTCCATCCCTGGTCAGGGAACTGGATCCCACATGCTGCAACTAAAGGTTCTGTGTGCTGCCACCTGTGTGCCACTGCTAAGACCTGGTGCTGCCAACTAAATAAATAAAGAAAAGATTACTGAGAATAGATCACCATAACAAATATAATAATAATGAAAAGTTTTGAGATATTGCAAGAATTACTAAAGTGTGATGCCGAGACATGAAGTGAGGAAATGCTTTTGGAAAAACGGTGCCGGTAGACTTGCTTGACGCAGGTTGCTACAGACCTTCGATTTGTAAAAATTACAGTATCTGTGAAGTGCTGTAAAATGAAGCACAGTAAAATAAGGTGTGTTTATATCATTTTTATAATCAGTAAAAAAACCCAAAAACTTGTAAATATATCACTCAAAAACTATCACAGGGTTTTAGTGTGTTGGTTTACATTATTTTTTCATGCAGTAGGTTTGTGGCATGTGGGGAGGAAATTTTCCTTTCATACGGCTGTCTGCTCATGTTAGTGGTCTCCTTTCCCCATGTGACAGTCCTCTGGGAAGTACTTTCTCACTCACACTCCTGTGTAAGAGTGGAGCTGGTTGACACATCTGAGGGACCCTCAGCCCCGATCAGAGGATGTGGGTCCTAGGGGTGGTCCTTGCAGGAGCTGCCTCCTCGGAGCCCAGGAAGAGCCTCACTGTCTGGCCCTTTGCTGCAGGAAGACACCATGGAAGAGTCTGGCTGGAAGCTGGTGCACGGTGATGTCTTCAGGCCCCCGCAGTACCCCATGATCCTTAGCTCCCTGCTGGGCTCGGGCATTCAGCTCTTCTGTATGATCCTCATTGTCATCTGTGAGTGGCCCTGCGGGGCTAGGGTCGGGCGGGGGGAGAAGCACAGGCCTGAGTCTGAGAGAGGAGTAGGCTTCCCTTCCTGGGGCAGAGGGACGTGTCAGCATCTCTGGGCCAGACAGAAGCATCTGTCCCGGCAGAAGGGCTGGTCCTCTCAGCCAGAGGCTCCAGCGCTTTGCTGCTCAGATGTTGCCAGCACCATCCATAGCCCGCGCACAGCCACCCTGCCACTGAAGCCACGGATTAGCATGGGGAGGTTGGCCTCCTTTTGCAGCCAGGCATTATATGACCTACCCCTTTCCATGCCAGGATTAGACTGGAATCAGGTCTCTTTTCTCAGAAAACACCCCCCAAAATGCTTATATAGTGGCTCTAGGCAGTGCTGAAGTCAGTCTGCCCACTTTTCTTTTTTTGCTGATGTATAGTAACTGCTGCACCCCTCTGAACCCCAGCTAAGACCCAGTCTTCTCCTGTAGAGAGGAGGGCCGAGGGAGAAGGGAGCCTCACCTAGCCTCACCTGCGCCAGGGCCCTGTCAGCCAGCCTGGATGGGGCCCTGGGGTTTGGAGACCCTGACTTTCCCTCTCTCCCATTCCCTCCTCAGTTGTGGCCATGCTCGGAATGCTGTCACCCTCTAGCCGGGGAGCACTCATGACCACGGCCTGCTTCCTCTTCATGTTCATGGGGTAGGTGTGTCTGAGGGGCTCGGGGCTGACTCAGGTGGCCTCTGCTTCAGCTAACAGGTCTCCTTGGTGTGGAACCCCGCCATTTCCCCACAGGGTGTTTGGTGGATTTTCAGCTGGCCGTCTGTACCGCACTCTGAAGGGCCATCGGTGGAAGAAAGGGGCCTTCTGCGTAAGTGTCCCAAACCTCCTCCCTGTGCTGGTGGGGAGCCGAGGCGCTTCCTCCTGGGCTCCTTGGGAGCAGCAGAGGCATGTCCTGGGGGATGTTCAAGGCCAGAGGCTGGGCAGCAGCACGAGGGGTGGGAGGGGTGCACCCAAGGAGGAGCCCTGGGCTCTCACCTCACCCATGGGTGCTTACCTCTGAAGGCCTTAGTTGCCACATTGATGAAAAGAGGGAACTGAAATGTGATTTTTAGCCTGCGTTGTCCCATGGCTCAAGAACAAGTAGAAATAGGGGGTTCAGAATAATAGGAGTTGGGCACCAAGCCCAGGTGTCAACAGTTTAAGGTCAAAACCTGATCAGCAGGGCTGCCAGGAGAACACCCTGTCCAGCAGAGTAAAGGGAGAATTACCTACCACAGGCAGGAGAGGCCGGGCCCCACATCACTGTCAGCCTGCTTGCCAGCCTTGGTGCCGCCGTTCCTCTTGAGGAAGGTCAGCTCCTGATGATCGCTGTCCTGGTGGTGAGGAGAATTCTTGGCAGCAGAAAAGAGGAGAACACCTGGGAAACAGGAGGACAACTAGGAGTCCTGAGCCCCTTCTCCTAGAGCAAGTGAGCCCTTAGAGGACCAGGGAAACCCCTGGTGCCAAACTGGGAAAAGCCTCTAGACCCAGCCTTCTGAAACCAAGCTCAGGGGAACTCAGGCTAGCCCAACTCTGGCTAATACCCTGGCACTTAGTAATCCCTCAGTATGGAAGAGCTTCAGTTGTTCTGGAAAGATCAAAAAAGTTCCCTGAGTTCATCACGCATCAGGTGTTTTTCTCGGGCTACTATGAATGCTTGATGCATCGGATGTTTTCCTTGGGCCGCTGTGTACTGAGAGCCAGGGATCTTGAGAACTGTAAAACCCAGCCCTCTTCTCCCCTGGTGAGACTTTCCTGATGAAGTCTCCCACCAGATAGCCTCCAAGTCTCCCTGGGTGGGTCCCAGCACAAACCCTGTCTGCCGGCATCCACCTAGGCCCCGAGGCAGACAACCTGGGTGGCTGCCTTTCCTCCTCCAATCCTATGACCCCCTGCCTCCCCTCAGCCATGAAGTGTGGATGGTTCTCCTGCCAACTAGTGCATGAATTCCTTCCCACCTCCATCCCCAGGACTCTTGGCCACGTTCAGGCGTCTTTGCCTTTCTCATGGACCCTTGGCTATGCTAGACCTCCCCATTTTCTCTGCAAGATTGTGACCCGTCTCTGGTGTGGAGCTCTGCCTCCCTTCCCAGGCGGGCCTCTGCTCCAGTCATGCAGGTGTATGACCATGCCTCTCCTCTGGCACCTGTGTGGGTGGTTAAGTCTTAGCCTCCTCTTCCTCCCCCGATTCTGACTTCAGTGTCCTCTTTGGCACCCCAGAGGGGCCGGGGCACAGCCTTGTGCCTGTGAGTGCCACGTGTGTTGTTCTCCATTTGTGGATATGAACTTTTTCCCTGTTCTTCCTAATATCTAGCACAGTGGCCAGTCCATAAATTTCAGCCTGGAGGATAGACAGGGAATTCCCTGCTACACAGCAGAATAAACCAGGACAGACAGAAAGGAGGAAATGACATGTGAGCTGGGCCTTGGAGAGGACAGTTTCCATTGGATGGAAGCAGCCAGCAGGGCAGCCTCAAGTTCTGGAATCTCCGGGATCCCAGTCCTGGCCCAGTTCTCTCCTTGGTTGGTATCCTTGGCCAGCTCTCTGAGCCTTGGTTTCCTCATCTATCCAGTGGGGGCTGGTGTCTCCAGGTGGTTGTGCGGATGCAAGGAGACTGCACATGGCAGGTGGCCAGTGCAGCACTGACACTCAGGAAGCGGATGCCTGAGATGCTATTAACTGTACCTTTGGTAAAGGGCAAGGGTCAGAGACTGGAGGGGCAGTGGCCAGTTAGTGAGTGTGGGAGGCTACGGACCAAAGATAAATAAAACTGGCCGTGAGGCTGAGTGCCAGATTGCAGGGCGCCTCGGGCATCGTGGCGGGCGACTCTCTTGGGTGCTCGGACAGCCACAGTAGTGAAGGAGGCTCAACTGTGAGTCTAGAGCTTTGGTTCACTGCCTGAGCCCCAGCCCCGGAGATCCTGACTGCAGAGACTGCCCCACAGGGTGTCAGAAGTGGGACCTCTGCAGTCAGACAGACAGCCGGGGTCTGAACCTCTGCTGCACCCTTAGCTGACTGTGTGAAGTTGGCATGCGGGTTATTTAATGTCACTGGGCCTCAGTGTCCTCTTCTTAAAAAGAGATAGTGGAGGTCCTTCCCATCTAGGCCTGTAGGTTAGGTGAGATCATGCATTTGGAGGCAGCATCTGCCGCCCTTAAGACTCAGTTAAAGCTTCCCCACCACTCTAGACAGTTTGGGTTGAGGTGCAGACCAGTGTGTTTAGTAACAGCTTTATCTGGTCATTCCTATTCAACAAATGCTTACTGAGCACACTGTGCTCTGAGTGCTGGGAGCACATCGGTGAGCAGGACACGGTCCTCCCAAGACCTCACGTCTGTGAGGGTCACACAGCATGAGATCACGAACTTGAATGAGGGCAAGGGAGGAGCGGTCCAGGGATCTAAAAGGACAGGGCAGGAGGCCCGCGTAGTCTAGAGGTCAGGGAGCGCTTTCTGGAAGGGATTATCTTGGTGCTGAGTCCTCCAGGACAGGAGGGCTTGGGAACCTGTAGTCTGGGTGCCCCGACTAGGGAGCAGTTGAGAGCCCCCCTAGATGCAGCTCCCCAGCCTGGTGTCTCTCACTTCCAGACAGCAACACTGTATCCTGGCGTGGTTTTTGGCATCTGCTTCATATTGAATTGCTTCATCTGGGGAAAGCACTCGTCAGGAGCGGTAAGTGCCCTTCCCAGCCAGGGAGGGCCAGCTGTGCTCAGACCCATCCCCGCAGGTGACTTCCTACTGTTTCCTTCCCTTTTCTGAGTCCCCAGAGGTCTGTTCCCAGCCCTGGGGGCTGAGGGCTGGCCAGGGTTTCCCCAGCCCTGTGCATCCATCTGCCCTGACCCTCCCATGGACTCTTTTCAGACAGCTGCCTAAAGCTCACTTCTCTAAAAGGAGCTTTCCACAGTCCAGGGGCCAACTGGGGAATTTCCCTTGTCTCAACCAAGGGAAGGCTGCCTGGTGTGACTTGATGAGGTCAGGATCCCAAAACAAGGCTCTCCTCGTCATGTCCCTGCCAGCCCCCGTATGAGGATTGCAGACTCAGTTGGAGATGGGGAGATGGTCTTGATTGATGAGCTGCAGGAGAGGTGGGGTAGGCATTTGCCATCCCAGCCTCAGTAGAGGGAACTGCCTCCCTCTCACTGAGGTACCCATTGAAGGGCCTTGGGTGGGGCCCACAGTCCAGGCTGCGGAGTATTGGGTTCTTCCCAGCGGTTCCGGGAGCTGCCCTCAGGAAAGACCGGGTCCTCTTCTTCCTCTCACTTCCTCTTTTTTATACCTGTCTCCCTTCTCTCTCTCAACATTTTCCTCCCAATTACCAGCTGCTCACCATAAACACTCATTGTAGAAATTTTGGAAAGTACAGAAAAGTTAATGCAGATCTTTAATATGTTTTTACAGTCTTTTTTTTTTTTTTTTTCTTTGATTGCACTGTGTGGCTTGCAGGATCTTAGTTCTCTAACCAGGGATCAAACCTATGCCCTCTGCAGTGGAAGCACAGAGTCTTAGCCAGGGAATTTCCTATTTTTGCAGTCTTCTAACCTCTTTTTGTTGTTGTTCAGTCGCTAAGTCATGTCCAACTCTTTGTGACCCCGTAAACTGCAGCATGCCAGGCTTCCCTGTCTTGCACTATCTCCCAGAGTTTGCTCAAACTCATGTCCATTGAGTCAGTGATGCCATCCAACCATCTTATCCTCTGTCTCATCTCATCCTCTTTTTTGATGTATTTAAATGGAATAATGTAATCGTAAAATTATAATAGCAAACATATAGTGCTTACTTTGGAATAAGTTTTGTTCTAAATACTTTACAGATATTAATTTATTTCTTTCATTTTGCATGAAAAATGTAAGACTGCAAATGGGGATTAAAGAAGAAAATGAAAAATCAGTTGCAATCCCCCATACCCCATCTGAGGAAGTGCTGTTAGCTTTTTGTCATAGGCCTCTCTGGGCGTGTATGCATATTTAAGTATTGGGACATTTTCATTAAAATGGAGTCCTGTACATACAGTTTGATATCCAGCTTTTCACTTAGTGGTATAGTGTGGTGTTTTCATTGAACAAAATTGGAAACACACTATTTGTGTACTTCTGTTTTTTTTTTTTTTTTCCACTTAACATAGCACGTGTAATTTCCCTTTATTTTGACCCTTCATCTCCCCTTCCGGTTCTCAGGCCCTCCCTTGTTCTCTCCCCGCATTCTCCCTGGTGACAAGCTTTTGTGGGATGCCGTGGTTCCTCCTTCACTTCGTGGCTCAGCTGGTCCTCCGTCTGCCCTCCACTTTTCCCAGGGCTGGGGTCCACCCCAGGGTGGTCTGGCCAGGAGCCCTGTGTGGGGTGTGTCTGTAGAAGCTTCCCCACTATGGTGTCCTGCTGAGCCCTTCCTGCCCTGGGACCCAGAAGGTCCCCATCCCCACTGCATGGCCCTGGCCTGGGCTTCAGGGCTCGTGGAGCCTCACAGTGCTGTGCCCACAGGTGCCCTTTCCCACTATGGTGGCCCTGCTCTGTATGTGGTTTGGGATCTCCCTGCCTCTGGTCTACCTGGGTTACTACTTCGGCTTCCGTAAGCAGCCATATGACAACCCTGTGCGCACCAACCAGATTCCCCGGCAGATCCCTGAACAGCGGTGGTACATGAACCGATTCGTGGGGTGAGTCTCCAGCAGGGGCCATGGGGGCGCTTCTGGGGTCCACAAGGCCGACACTTCCCTGAGCCGTCTCCTTGGGAAGACGTGGACGAGAGTACCCTCCCTGGCAGGGGCTGCACCGTGGCTGGCTCTAGACTTCATAAGAGCTCAGCTTCACTCCAAGATAGAGAGGACCGAGTTGTAGCCAGACTAGGTGTTGGCCGGGCGGGGGTGGGGTGGAAAGGTGCAGGGTGACAGGTTGCGACTGCCTGGGACCTTGGGCAAGCCACGCCCCTTCTCTGCACTGCAGTTCCCCATCTATAAATGGGGAGAAGGATGCACACCTCTTGAGTGACTGTAGTGGTACAAAAGCACTAGACCTACCCCACTGTGTTAGCACTCTCATTCTCACTGGCTCAGGAGGGAGCCCGAAGCCTCCAGTGGCCCAGGTCTCCCAGCAGTGTTAACCTTCCCGTTCTCTGCAGTATTCTAATGGCTGGGATCCTGCCCTTTGGTGCCATGTTCATCGAGCTTTTCTTCATCTTCAGTGTGAGTACTGCTACCTGCTCCCACCCCTCACCTTCACCCACACCAGCCTTGTCCCCACCTCTCTGCTCAGGTGCTCTGCCACCTACTGTCTGTGAAATTTCAGACAGAAATTTTAACTTCTCTTAGCCCCCATTCTTCACCCTAAAATACAGTAACAGTCCTGCCTTTCATGACAGCTTGGAAGGTTAAGTGAGATGTGCCATGTGTACAGGGTCTGGTGTGGGAGGGGCTCAGTGAAATTTCTAGAAGCTGCTTTGGCTGTGTTAGCAATATTGCCATTAGTCACCACCTTATTAATAGCATTGTTGCATCTGTTTTGATTTCTGGGTCCGCACATGTCTTTACCTGTCTCAGTTACTCGGAACTGCTAGGAAAATGTGGGAAATGATGCTTAATTCTCAGGATCATCATGAGGCTGGAACATGATAATGTTTGTAAAAGGCACAGTGCTTGACACTCAGGAAATGCTTCTTAACTCAAAGCTGCTATTTTAATGATGACTGCTCCTCTCTCAGGCCTGCCCAGATGAAAGCTGGCAGAAGGTTCTTCAGAGCCATCTAAGGCCAGCTGACCCAGCTCGGTGTCCAGTACAGAGAGAGGACTTTGCCCTAAATCAATGCTGGACAAGCAACCACACCTCTGGAGTGGCCCAGTTTGCCCAGCTGATACCCCCTCGCCCACCCAGCCCTGCCTGGGATGGGTTGGCTGCCTGCCCAAGGGGGCCACCTCTATTCTGTTTGTGTGACCCCAGGCCAGCCACTGACCTCTCTGAACCTTGACTCCTTCACTGTAAAAGGCCACCCTTTCACCGGCTGACATGTGGAGTTGTGTGCATAAAGCATGTAGCATGTGCCGGCACATGGTGAGCCACCCCAGGCAGTGGTGGCCGCTGTGTAATTTTGATTGGGGTGGGATTTGTTATTTTCCGCAAGCTGCTGAGTTCAGGCTAGGGCCCACCCATGGTAGGATCAGCCATGCCCCAGCCCCTCCCTAGGGACAGCCTGGCTCACCCTCTGCTCCAGAGAGGAGAGACCAGGCCAGGCACAAGCCAGGGCCACAGGCCCCAGTGGTGTCATGATGGTTTTCCATTCCTGCCAGTCCCGACTGCGGGGTGAGTTCCCGAGCGCAGGCAAGGACTGCAGGGGCAGGGGGCGGGCCCACTGAAGGCCGGCTCTGATGCATCTGCAGGCGATCTGGGAGAATCAGTTCTATTACCTTTTCGGCTTCCTGTTCCTCGTCTTCATCATCCTGGTGGTGTCCTGTTCACAGATCAGCATTGTCATGGTGTACTTCCAGCTGTGTGCAGAGGTGAGGGGAATGTGGCCAGCACTTGGGGGTAGGGGGAGCTGGGGCCAGCATCAAATGGGTCAGGGAAACTGGGTTTCCCACGTGGTTCCATGTCCTCTGAGGCCTTGGGCAAGTGCGTCACTTCCCCTTGCCGAGCTTCCGCTTGTTCAGCTGTAGACTCGTGGGTGGAGGTCACCACGACCTCATGACAGTACTTGTGAGTACTGAGTCCACTCCAGTAGGGATTTCTTCAACAGCTGGCGCCGTTTGGATAACCTGCCCTCCATCTGGGGACTAGCTCTTGGCAGAGTGAGCAAAGCCAGGGCTCTGGGACAGACAGCCTGGGCTGAAACCTGGCTCCTCCAGTAGCTCTTGGGCAGTCATTTAACCTCTGTGTGCCTTCCAGACCTAACTCAGAGGGCTGCTTCGTGAACTCTGAGCCGATTCACAATAAGCACCTACAACAGGACGTGGCATGTGGTGAACGTTTGCTCACGAGATGCTAATGTTAATACTATTCTTTGGTTGTTGATTTTTTAAATTGAGATGTAATTTATTAACAGTAATGTTCACCCTGTTTAGTCTATAGTTGTGTAAGTTTTTAGAAATGCATGCCGTCGTGTAACCACCGTCACAGTCAAGGCATAAAACCTTTACATGACCCCAAATATTACCATCCTTATACAGGGTCTTTAAGCTCCTCAGGCAACTGTGAAACTTGGGGAAGAGATTCAGCCTGGAGACAGCAATGACCCTTCTCTGTTTCCTTCTCAGGATTACCGCTGGTGGTGGAGGAATTTCCTAGTCTCCGGGGGATCTGCATTCTATGTCCTGGTCTATGCCATCTTTTACTTTGTTAACAAGGTACCACCCTGCATGAGGGAGCCCCTTTGCCCTTTCAGGGCAGGCCTGTAGGGAGGGGGTGCTGGGGAAAAACCTCTAGTGTCTAAATCTTACTTTTCTACCAAGAATGGGGAGGACCAAAGTCATTCTAGAACTGTTCCTGCTCTTAGAACAGAACCTTTTTGGAAAGAGAATATGTTTGGGTGACAAAAGCCTTCAGGATAAATGACAATGAGAATGTTGTATGGAGAACCTGTGAGATGACAACCAAAGCAGAGCTAAAAGGAAGTGTATCACCTTACAGTGCTTTTAAGAGAAGTAAGGTAATAGTGTTCACCTCAAGAAGACAGGGAGAAAAAAGAACAGTAACACGAAAGAATAAATGTAAACGAGAAGAGTTAAAGAGATAAGAACAGAAACTGCTAAAGCAGGCTTTAGCACTCAGTTTGAGGGGCTCAGCTGTGCTCACAGAGCTCACTGTCCCCAGAGGGTGGCTTAAGAGTCCAAACAGACCCCCACAACAGGTTTGGTAGATGTGCGCATAACACAGAAATCAGATGGGCCACTGAGGGGAGTCTGGGAGTCGCTTTGGTTGGCCCCTGTGTCACCTCTGGGACTTAGCCCCTGTATTTTGGGTTTCCAAAGCAAGAAGTCCTCTGCTTATAACCAAGCTGTATTCTGAAACTAAACTAGAGCCATAGGCTGACCAAGTGAAGCTTGGAATTCCCTTTCCCACAAACATCAGGTTGGAAAGGACCGTCCAGATATTTGAGTGCAGAATTCCACCCCTGCTTCCAGTTCCCTGACTGGCCCCTTCTCCAGCGATCCCAACAAAGGATCACCTCGCTAAGGAGTCAGTCAGTGGTGGCCTGTGGGCCAGCAGGCCTGTTGCTGTAAACAGTTTTATTGGCGGTTATTCATTTACATGTTGTCCAGGCTGTTTTTACACTACAGCGGCAGAGTATTGTAGTTTTGACAAGAGACCACATGGCTTCAGCTGTTGGCTTGGGCAAAAAGTTCGATCCGGTTTTTCCATACTATCTTCCAGAAAAATCTGAATGAACTTTTTGGCCAACCCAGTATAACCTGTCCCTTTAAGAAGCTTGCTGACCCTGCTCTAGCACATCAGTGATGGAGGGCATTCCCTCCTGACGCTCCCATTCTCTTTAGATAGCTCCTGTCATTATTAAGGTCTTCCTTGATTCACATTGAAATCTGCCTTACTGCAAACTCCATCTTCAGATCAATCTTATTGCTGGAATCCTGCAAAACAAATCTAATTTCCCTTCTTTACAGCCCCTATTTATCAGAAACTCTTCTGAATGCAAAGTGACCAAAACCCAGTTCCAGCTGGCTTAAGCAAAAAAAAGAGAATGTTTTGGCTTATGTAACTTTAATAAGAAGTTGAAGTATAGCTTCAGGCTTGGTTAGATCCAGCAGCTTAAATGGTTATCAGGGCTCTGTGTTTATACCTCAGCTCTGTGTGTGTTTTCTTGGCTTCAGTCTGCAGGTAGGATCTTTTCACAAAGTAGAAGGATGGCCAGTAGCAGCCGTAGAGTCTCTTTTTAGCTTTGCAGCCCTAGCGATAAAAGAAAGTGTTTCCTCTGTCCTCATGCTATCAGTCCCAGGGAATATGCTCACTGGCCTAGGTTACATGTCACCCTTCACTGTTCCTCATGTCCAGTAGGATGGTGTACTCTGATTGACTAGCTTAGGCTTTGTACTGGACTGACAGCCCCAACAGGACCACAGAGTAGGGAGTGGGTACCCAAGACCCCGGAAAAAAGGAAGACAAGAGCCAGTGTTGGGCAAGTGAAGCCTGCTTCCATAGCCACCTACACAAAGGTCACAGCTCAGCCTCCTGCCCTTCCTGCCTCTGCCCGAGGCTTTCTTCTCTGCTCTAAAGCCAGCCCGAGAGCCTTGTCTGAAACATGATGGCATTGGCCTGTCTGAACTCTAAGGAACTTTCACATGACCTTGCCTCACTCCTTTTCTGGTTTTACCACTGGATTTACCACTACTCTGTGCCCCTCATCCTTCACCCCACCTTCAGCCACAAGAAAGCCCAAAAGAGAGATGGGTGGTTGAGCTGGAAGACATGGCCTTCATCCCCCAGTTTGTGGCTATTTGACTTCAGGGAGATCGTCTCAAACAGTGACCCTTACTGTTTTCTTGTGGACTCCTGGCATTTTGTGACCATGTGTCTGCCCAAGAGCCCTGGAACAGGCCCCACTCGGGCCCTGGTGGGCAGGCAGGTCTTGATACCAGGGTCCCAGATTAGCTCCACTTGGCACACGACAGATTCCCTGGCATCGCTGCCCAGGTCTGAGAACTCAGCTAAGGGGTTCATATGCTCCAGGATCAACTCCCCAGGACTCCCCATGAGACGGTAATAAAAGTGACAAAGCGCATTCAGGCGGAGAGCACCAGAGGCTGAGACAGGCTCATGGTGACCCTGGTCCTACAGTCAGGAGCTGTGAATGCCTCTCTCCTCCCCCGACTTCTGTGCTCCAGCCATCCGCGAGTCCCCCTGCACGGTTCTGGGGGCTGTGGAGGGTGGGGAAGTGGCAGCCGTGGCCTTGCTGCCTTTGTCATTCTGGCAGTGGGCCCTGAGGTCAGCCCCATCTCCCAGTGAGCTCCCAGGCCCTTCCCCAGGAAGACTCCTGCTCTGACATGGAATGGCCTGGTCAGTGGATATGGGCCTTGGGCTCCTAGCCCTCTGACTCCAGGTTCAAATCCCAGCTTCTCTGTAAAATGGGTTAATAACCCACCATAGTGGTCGTGAGCATCCAGGGCGGAGCACAGGCCCTGGCGCTGATGGAGGTTCACCCTGGTGTGTGCCCCGCCTGCCCCTCACTGCCTGCCCACGAGGTCCGGGCCAAGGTTGGGGGACACCTGGTTGGCCACAGCAGGCTGGCACTGAGTGTCCCCCTTCTCTCCCTGTTTGCACCCCAGCTGGACATCGTCGAGTTCATTCCCTCTCTCCTCTACTTTGGCTACACGGCCCTCATGGTCCTGTCCTTCTGGCTCCTCACGGGCACCATCGGCTTCTATGCAGCCTACATGTTTGTCCGCAAGATCTACGCTGCTGTGAAGATAGACTGATGGGGGTGGACCATGGTCTGGCCCACTGCATCCACGGACAGGAAGCCGCCCTGCACAGGGAACTGCAGGCACGTAAAATAAAACAACTCCTGCTCGTTTGGAATGTAACTCCTGGCACAGTGTTCCTGGATCCCGGGTCTGCGTGGGGGGCGGGAAGGCCTGTAGATAAATCTTGCATTTTTCTTCATCATCTTATTGCAGTTCTATGGGGGATGAGTTTTTTGTGGGTTGTTTTTCTTCAGTGCTAAGGAAGTTCCCTCCAGCAGGAACTCTCGGACCTGTTTATTCAGGTGTATTTTTGGTTTGGGGTTTTTTTCCCTTAGTTTTTTTTAACAATTGGATCCAGGATGGATAAATCCACCGAGACACTGGGTTCTGGTCACTGTCTCCACCTCAGTTCCTCAGGGCTGTTGGCTACCCCACAACTAACTGGAAGAGGAAACACCGGGGCTTCAGGGAGGTTTCTGAGCCTCTCATTGCCCATCCTCACCATTGATGCCGCGACAAAGCACAGCTCAGCCCAGACTCGCATCCTCAGTGCCAACCAGCCTCTTCCAGCCCCTTCCCCTCCCTATTCCTTCCTCCCTAGCCTCCTCCCAGGGCTGCTCAAAGCAGGGCTCCCCACCAGGCCTCTGGTCATCTTGTCACTGGGAGCAAGCCCAGATCTTGGTTGAGCCAAGGAAATCCCCCAGAAGTACTGGGCGCCAAGTGCCCCAGGACAGCAGGAATCGCCCCTGCTCAGAGCAGCAGGAGTTTGCTGGACCAGAGGAGAGACTTGGAATGAACTGTCTTTCGTGCCAAGAAACCCTGGATCTGGGGTCAAGTATTTCCAGAGCCAAACCAAGCATTCACACGTCTGTCTGGATGAGGGTCCTCACCCCTCAGATTGCTCCTCAGCCCCTTCCTGGGTTGGGCGGGGAGGGGGATGTGCTGCTGTTTGCAGTGTGTGCTGATGGGAACCCTCTCCTCCCCCACTTCCAGGGCAGGACAAGGCCTGGAGACCTCAGATCTCCTCTTTCGGTGGCTGGGAAGAGGCATTCTGTCTTGACATCCCCCAGCCTCAGTGCCCACACACAGCTCTTTTAGCCAGACCCTGCCCCTTCACTTCCTGTCTGAGCTCTTGCCTCCTTTAGGGAACACCCAGAACACTACCTGTAAGAAGGAGAGTGGAAAGTAACTTGTGTCCTTCCTTCCCCGAGTCCCAGGAAGAAGCAAGGAGCCTAAGTTAGAAAGAGGAGCTGACACGGATACCTGGCTTCTTCATTGGCGCCCCCTCTTCCTAACCCCTGACCTCCCCCATGCCTGTCACAGACCTTTGCTCTCAAGTTGCAAGAGACCAAACATACCCTGGGGTCAGGGTTTAAGTAACAGCCACTCACCCTTGCTCCAGCCCCATTAGGACCCCCACCACAAGACAAAGCTCAGGATGCTGGCTAAGCTAGGAACATACCCCCCTCACCCCCACCCCCAGATTCTCCCAGCAGCCCTCACCAGCTCCAGCAGTCAAACCAGTGATTTTCTCAACCTTGCCTCACAGTGACTCCGCAGTACCAAGCGGCGTCCACCAAGAATCAGGTTGGAGGAAAGGGAACCCAAGCAGTAGAGTATGATAATGGAGTCTTGTTCATTCACATCTTGAATTTTTTTCCCTAACAGATTCTTTTGGGGGGGAGTGAGTAAACAGACTCCTCATCAAGGGTTCAGACATCAATTTTTCTGACTTTTTTAATCATCATCATTTTTTTTAATTAAAAGATGCCTGTATGCCTTTTTTTGGTCCAATTGTAAATAAATATGTCATTGTCCTGTTGTCATGTCTCTTGACTCAGTCGCAAGGGTTACAGGTCTCAGGTGACACAGATTTCCCCCAGTGGGTTGAGCTGAGTGGTTTCTCCTAAAGCTCAGTCTCACATCAGGCTTTCTGCCGCTCTGCCTGGTGCATGTTCAAAGCCTCTCCCACCTCCCCAACCCCTCCATACTGAGTCACTCAGCATGCCCCTCTGGCCCCCCAGGTAGGAAATGGCAAGTAAGTGTGAGCTTTGGTAGCAGTGAGACCTGGTTTTTAAAGGATTCCCAGCTCTAATAGTTTGCTGCTCACTCACTTCACCTGTCATGTAAGACTCCTTCAGTGTCAGGCAGTAGAAACTGGTCACACTGCCCAAAGCCCCAAGGATTGATTAGCTCATAAGTCATCAAGGAAAAGAGTGGTTTGGCTTCAGGTCTGGATAGATCCAGGGGCACAAAGGATAGCCTTAAGATTCTCCCTGTCGTCACTCTGGCTTTCTCTGTACCATTTTATCCCATTGTCAACAGTCTTCCTCTGTGGGAGGCCGGAAGAGCATGGCATAGATCAATCTAGGCCTACATTGTGCTGTGCTCACTCAGTCAAGTCCGACTCTGTGACCCCATGGATCATAGCCCACCAGGCTTCTCTGTCCATGGGGGTTCTCCAGGCAGGAATACTGGAGTGGGTTGCCATGTGCTCCTCCAGGGGATCTTCCCAGCCCAGGGATCAAACCCAGGTCTCCTGCATTGCAGGCAGATTCTTTACCATCTGAGCCACCAGGGAAGTTCAAGGCCTACATTAGCCAGTTAAGAAAGCCCAGAAGAAAAAGACTTCCCATTATGTTAGTATATTCAACATAGATAAATCCCAGGAAAGGTCTCTAAGGGGCCCAGCTGGGATTACTGTTTGTACATCTTGGACCAATCACTACATCTAGGGGGACTGAGTACTATTAACAGGCTGCATACCCCAAGGATATTGGATACGGTGAATTTCTGTCCACCAAAGTCACATGGAATGGGTGATTAGGAAACAACAATTCACCATAGTAAGGGATGCACAGCAAACAAAAACAATAGTTGCCTGTTAGGTCCATCCAGTCTTAATACCAAACCAGTGAAAAAGATGCTGGTTGCCATTCATGGGATATTTCCTGTGTTCCAGACACTGTGGACACTTTCCATGTGTTAGCTCACTTAATCTTGAATATGATCCTTTGAGGCATGTTCTGTTATTAGCCTCCTTGACTCTGATGCTGGGAGAGATTAGGGGCAGGAGGAGAAGGGGACGACAGAGGATGAGATAGCTGGATGGCATCACCGACTCGATGGACAAGAGTTTGAGTGAACTCCGAGAGTTGGTGATGGACAGGGAGGCCTGGTGTGCTGCGATTCATGGGGTCGCAAAGAATCAGACACGACTGAGCGACTGAAGAGAGGAGGTTACAAGCCCCAGTAGTTCAGGTAGACTGCTGAGCCATCCCACGGCAGGTGAGAGCTGTGCTGCTGCTGCTGCTGCTGCTGCTAAGTCGCTTCAGTCGTGTCCGACTCTATGCGACCCCATAGACGGCAGCTCACCAGGCTCCCCCGTCCCCGGGATTCTCCAGGCAAGAACACTGGAGTGGGTTGCCATTTCCTTCTCCAATGCAGGAAAGTGAAAAGTGAAAGTGAAGTCGCTCAGTCATGTCTGACTCTCAGCGACCCTGTGGACTGCAGCCCTCCAGGCTCCTCCGTCCATGGGATTTTCCAGGCAAGAGCACTGGAGTGGGGTGCCACTGCCTTCTCCAGAGAGCTGTAGTAGTACTCAACTGAAGAGGCCAGCTTCCAAAACCTGTTCTTCTAGCCACTACTATAGCTGCCTTCTTGAAAGACTTTATATTTTAAATTATAATCGACAAACTACACAACTTGATATGTTGTTGAAATATATATATTTGGTCATGCTGTGTGGCATGTGAGATCGTAGTTCCCCAACTAGGGATCAAACTTGCAACCCCTTGCAGTGGAAGCCTAGTCTTAACCACTGGATCACCAGGGAAGTCCCATGCTTTGACGTAGATACACACGCCATGAGACCGTTACTACAGTCAAGACAGCGACCATACTTACCAACCCAGGTTTCCTTATGTCCTTTGTAATAGTGGCCTCTAGCTTCTCAGGAAGGCAGTGACCCAGAAGCTAGAAATATTCTGGATGATGTAGCTCCTTGGGACCAGGTACAACTGGCGCGTGCGCCCAGAGCTGTGCGCCATTCGTAGGTAGGCCCTGTTCGCCTGGGCACTCACGGCCTCCTGCTCCTCACTTCACGGCTTCCAGCGGGTCCACAACCGGGCCACCAAGCTCAGGGGCCCCAGGCCTTCGTGCGCCTCCGCTCCCACCTCTAGCTTCTCCTCCCCCACCAGCTTCTCCACCACCTTCACCCCCTCCCACCGGCTGCCCCACGCCCCCCACCTCCGCCTCCTCCATGAAGATGGCGCCCTTTTCAGTCGTCATTTCCTCGACCTTCCCGCCGGCTCCAGCTCGAGCCCCCAACCCTTCTGTGCGACAGGTTGCTGGGGCGCCGATCCCGACAAGGCCGGTTTTCCGGGCTCAGGTCAGTAGCGGCAGAGGCCTCCTCCTGGCGCTCTCGGACAGGCGGGGCGGCTGCAGGGCGGGCTGTGGGGTCTTGGGTACCCGCGTCCCCCAGCCTCTCGGGCCCCAGACGCAGGGACCAGGCGCGCGGCGGTTTCCAGGCCCCCCGACCCGAACCCTCGTCCGCCATCACCTGCGGGAGCCTCGAGCCTGGAAGGGCTTGGGGCGCAGGGGCGACGCTGTGCATTCCGCGAGAGGGACGGCTCGGTGGCTGGCGGCGACCCCAGCGGACCGCCTGCAGGAGGCCGAGACGCGCGGTCTTCTCCTACAGGGCTCGCCCCGCCCCCTTTCGCCCCCACCCCTTTTCGGGTGTGATTCACCAGGGCTCCCTAGCTAATAAGGGGCGAGGGACCCGGTGGAGGGGCAGGGGGCTGCGACTGCAGGCACCCAGACAGAACTAGGAGTCGGGGGTGCAAAGAGAGTGATAGTGCAGGAGTGTAGCAAGTAAGGAACAGCTCTGAACAGGGACCCAGATCACAGACAGACAGAACCTTCCATCAGAGCCACCATGCCAAGCAGTAATTTTCCCACCTGTCGTGGACAGGTGGGAGTTGCTCAGTGCCCACTCTGCTGTGGCCTTGGGGTAGCTTTGCAGAGGACAAATTACTCAGGCAAATGCAAAGGACTCTAGAGGTATCCTTCGGTCTCTGACCAGACTGAAACTTGCATAGTAGTTGGGCACATAGAGGTGCTCAAAATATTTGTGGTAAAAGGAAGAAACGAGGTTGAAGTGGAAGAATCAGGGACAAGGGAAATTTCAGATGCAGCCAACCAGGGAGCAAGTGGGTCTCTGCCTGGTTTCCCTCCAAGAGCTGGATCCTCATGGGCTGGTGGGCTGAACATTGCTTTACCTCCTCCTGGGCCTGGGGGCTAGCCCTTGTTCTGTTCCATTTTACAAATGTGAACTCTAGTCTGAAGTGTAGGGCCTGTGCCTGGAGAGTGAGAGTCTGGGTGGACCAACCCCTGCAACCCTAACCCTGCACATGCCTGCAGTCCTGTTATCTCAGCGCCCCAACTTGTGGCCCATGGCAGTCAGTACACCTAATACTCCACCCCTCACCTCAAAGTCTTTGCCACCTCCTCCGGAAAGCCTTCAGCTTCTTCCTGTCCAATGGAAAAGACGGCTTTGAGCCGCAAGACCCACTCCCAGGAATGCAGCTCCTGGATCCCATTGGGGTGGAGTTACGCAAGTCAACAAGCCAAAGAGATGAAGGGCCAGCCCACTGCCTTTGAACATAAAACACCTGTTAACACACATTAACATGGGATGTCCCATAAAGTCTTGGGCTGGACTCTGGAGTGATTTGCACTGCTTTGCTATGGACACTGCTCCAGACCACAGAAAAGCAAGCTCAGTCTGAGCCTCGGATGAGAGGATCTCACTCAGTACAAGGGATGGGGCTCAGAACAGCGATGACCGCCTTTGCTGGACTGGCCAAGCAACATCAGGTGAAGCCATGACTCCTTTCGAGAATCTGTCTGAACCAGATGGGTAGGCACAAGTGTGGGCAAGGTCAAGTCCTAGCTCTGTCACCGACCAGCTGTGCACCTTGAGCCATGGATGACATTTTTTTCTTGGACAACCAGCATCCATTCCTCATTCTAACTGCACACCAAAGTTTCTTTGAGAACACACTCCTCTCCTTGGCTCAGTCTTGTCACCACTGGTCTACAGTGACTAGCTTGGGGATGGCACAGAATACCATCAAGGCCAATGAGACAGAAGATGCTTACAGGGCTCCTGTGAATAAAAGGACTCCTCTCTCCTTAGAGGGCCTGGAAAGGGTCCCTTTCCATTCCTGGTCAGCACTGTGTGAGAATGACTGGAATCGTGGCAGCATGCTTTGATAAAGGGACAAGCCACATGGAAGGGCCTGAGGATGGTCACAACTGCACAAGATATGGCAGAAACAGGAATGCTAAAGCCTACCATGTCTGAGATGCTGAACCAATACTAACCTCAAGACTGCATTCCATCTGGCATTTGCAGTGATATGAAATTTCATTGAGTCCATTTCATTTTTTGATTCTTACATCCAAGATTATTAAGTAGCATGATGCCACTTACCTCAAAGATCTCTCATTTCAAAGTGCAGAGTTTGTAGGTGCTAATGTGAAGGGTTCTCACTGTGTGCTCTATCACACCCACCATCCCCTTGGATGCTAACGATGTCTAGACTCCAGTTCTTCCTCAGGTTCTCTCCAACCCCCTCCCAATGAGACAGGTTCACAACTTCCAAACACATCATTCAGAAGTTTTTAATAAACAACTTCATTATAAAAACTTTTTTTTGAAAATGGCATTCTGTAAAACATTGAAAAATCTACTTTAACAAAGATAGGCCCTGTGCATTTTCTAATGGCACTTATATTTTACAATTAAAAACCTTGTTTTATATAAAGCCAAAAATATTCCAAGAGGTTATTCACTGTGTTTACAAAGTGCTAGAAGGTTTTGTCTTGTATTTTTCTCTCTTTAAATAATCTGGTATTACGAAAGAGTGGCTCCAAAGCCTTGACCACTGGGAGAGAGGGAGGGGGGTGTATGAGAAGTGGTGTTTCAGGAGTTCCAGTGCCAAATGGTGAGAGTTGGAGAGGTGCATTATGGGGAGAATCCACTAAGGAAGCAGGCGAACATCTGAAGAAACTGAACTAGAACATTTCTTTTCAAACCCCTCCACAGAGGCACTTGATTACCATGGTGGATCCTCCTCCTGTCAGAACCAGTACACCCCTTTCCCTCGCCACAGACCCTACTTTCCAGTGGTGAGGTCACAGCCAGTTCCTTCCACAGCAGGTTCAGAGCTCCAGGAGAGGCCAGGGTGGGGTCCCAGAGGAATCCGGACTTTTCTGGCCAACACCTGCCTAAGGCAAAAGTTTCTTATTACATAAATATCCTTGTTAAAAAGCAAAATATTGATCCTGTACAATATAAACTGTTAAAAAAGTCGTGCTTAAAAACAGCTCCTAGGTAAGAGGGGAGATGGAGGCGGGCTGGAGAAAACAGCTACCAAAAAGGAGGCGGCGTAGGGACTTAAAGGGCTACTAGGGGAAAAGTTTAGGGGAGTAGAAATTCAACTTAAGACAATATCTACGAGCAAAAAAGGAATCACACCTGCTTCCCGGATTTCATGAACAAAATGCCAAAAAGGTTATGGGGAAAAAACTCATTGTTGCTCTCCCCTCTCCCAAGATGTGCAGATCCTCTGAGCTGACCCAGCTGGCATGCTACTACCCCTTGGCCCCCCAGGACTGCACTCAACCCTGACTAGCTTCTGTGCAGAGGGGGAGGTGCCTGCCACTGTTCAGGGCAGCTCATCGCTGACAGAGGTTGGAGGCAGTGGGGAAGGGGACATCCCCTGCTTTCCTGGTCCCTGTTTGGTCTCTGCCAACATGCCATGGCTCCTGTCCTGGGCAGAAACCCCTAGGCTCTCATGGCCTCAGTAAGGGTACTGAAGTGGGTTTGGTACTGAGTAGGATAAAGCTGTTCTTATCCTTTGAACAAGAGGTCAAAGACTTTTTTTTTTTTTTTTTGGAAAGGGAGGTTTAAGAAATTGCTGGCTATCTACAGTCCAAAAAAAAAAAAAAAAAAACGGTGAAGGCAGATGTTCCTCTGCACCAGCAAAGTTCACAGTGATAGGAAAATTCTTTGTGGGTGGGAAGGGCATTGAAGGAAGAATGGGAGGAACAGGACTGGAAGGAAGAGGAGGGAAGAGGGGCAAGGCCCCAAGTTACAAGATTTTAAAGTTGCTTTGCCTGTCCTATGAGTTTCCCAGCATCACTAATGGGGGAGAGAATTCAAGGAAGGGACAGAAAAGAGAAGGCAAAGAGAAGGGACTCCTCTAACAGTCCGAGACTTCATATTCCATAGCCAGAGGCCCCTTTACCTCTGTAAACAAAAGGTACAGAAAAGGTGTCAAGGAGGGGCGAGGGTTGCTGGGTCTAGTGATGAAGGTCAGAGACAACAAGGACAGTGGTGGCACTGAGTCCCAACTGGGTCCTCACTTACCATTTCCTATATACGAGTCCCAATAACATGCATAGCATGCAGAAGGGGGCTGCGTACCAAGGTGGACGCTTTTAAAAGTAAACCTTAATTAGTCCCTGGGACTCACTGAAGCTAATTTTTAGAAGTAAATCACCTAGTCTGATTCTAATCTTGCCAGACATCTTTATATCTGGTTTTGTCTTTTTTTTAAAAAAAAGGTATCCCAAGCTAGCCTGCCTAAATGAAAACATGTTTATTCATTCCACATTGCTTCCAATCAAGGCCAGGAAGCTACATTTAAGGCTTTCACCTCAAAGAAAGAGTACTGGCCTGCACTGAAGCAGAAGCATGGGTCTTGTACCTGCTCATAAACCAAAGTGATTTCTAGACAGGAGGGGGACAGGGAGAACTGGGAAGAGGCTGAGGCAGTTCCTTGGTAGTCTGTCCTGAAACCCTAGTGAAGAAGCCAGAAGCCAGTATGAGGCACCTGCTGAGAGAAGTGCCCAGAAACTGCTGGCTGCCATCTGTAGGAGTTAACAGTAAAGAGGTAGAAGTGTGTTTCTGAATCAGAGTGGAAGTGTCTCAAGAGGGCCCCATACTGGTGGTCCCTGAGAGGCCTCCCTTCCACGAGCGGGAAGAGCGAAGCCCATGCAGAACTGAGATGAAGCAGGGTGAGGTTCAGTTGGGCAAGAGCTGTGCTGTCTGCAGCAAGGGAGCCCCACAAGTCAAAAGAGAATTAATCGTTTATTGCAAGAAAACTTGCTGAGTACTGAGGGCAAAAGTGAGGGGCCACAAGAGAAAGGTGGAAGTTCTTTGATGGAGAGCAGAGAAGCCTATGCACAGTGGCCTGGAGTCCCGAGGGACTGCAAAGTGGAAGAGAGAGGAGGAACACTGGAGAAGAAAAAAGTCTGGTATGGGAGGCAATGATGTATACCTCGCATGATACGTCCCATACATGACGTATACCCCCATACATGATACGATGATGATTAGCACTTAATTATCTGCCCAGTCCTAACTTTCTGAAAACTCTTCTTCCAACAATTCCACAACTTCCTGAAAATGGGACAGGTAGGAGAGACATATGAGGGGCTCACACCCTCTCCTTTGCTATCCACACCAGCCTAGAACCCGAATCCCTCCTTCCAAGACCAATAACAACTCATGATATTTAGGGTAGGGATTAAGAAATGGGCAGGGGAGAGTGGAAGTGGGCATGCCTTTCATTTCTTCCCCTCTCTCCAGTTCAAAAGGAGGAGGGGGTCATGATGTACTTGAAGAAAAACAGAATTGCAGACCTGTGAGAAAACTGCTCCAATCTTCTTGCCTGTCTCCTGTGGACTCTGCCAAGGAAGGCAAGAACAGACACAGTCATGGAAGATGGCAGAGACTGAAGCAGTCCAAAGTCAGTTTATTTCCCCACAGGGGAAAAATGTGACCTCAAATGAAGAGAAGTCGGGACCCGACTCCGCCTTGTAAACAGGGCTCCAGTTAACACCAGGTACCAAGTGGTTCTGGCTGGTGCCAACTGGAATGGACTGGTGGGAATGGATTCACGGTGTGTAAACAATGTTCACTGCAATCATTCTAAGGCTAACAGCTCAGCAAGGGAGGTGAAATGGTGTGTCTGAAGCGACTGTGTAAACGGTACCGTTGCTGGAAAACACTGACTGAAAATGGAGGCGTTAGGACAGGAGGGATGGAGGTAATGGGAAACAACAGGCAGAGGCCTTCCCTCCTGCCTATTGACTGGAAGCAGGCGATGGACCCTCTGCAGGAGGGCCTGACCAACTGCTGTGGGGTCTGCAGGCTGGGACCAGAAGACGGGCTTCTTGGGCTACTTCTCTCGAGGTCATCCGAAGTAAAACCCTCTGTGTCTTCAAGAGACCTCTCCCTTCTTCAAAGAGAAGGAGGTTCCGATGCTTTGGAGAGGGAGAAGGCTAGGTGTGGCTCCCGATTCAGATTTTTTTAAAAAAGTAAAAATACGTGAAGTCCTATTGTATTACATCTTTTCATGGGGTTGGGGCTCAAGATTCCTCCTGGAACTAATCCTGGAGCTTAAGCCCCCAAACCAAGTGCTCCATACAGATACTGGAATTGTTTCTTTTTGAACCCAGCTCTGAAAGCTCAGCTGCCTTCATGGGGGATGCAGATGGGAAAGGTACTGAGGCTCCCTGACAGAGCCAGAACTGAGCTGAGGGCCTCCTTATGGCTACTGGAATGCCTGGTGGAAACGAGGCAAGGTCGTGGTGCTCAGGCCAGAGGTAAAGACAGGTGGCAAGGAGTGCAATGGCCCAAAGTTCAGTGGTCCCCCAGCTCCTGGGGAATCTTGAGGCTGAGCTTGCAAAGTGGTGAGCAGGGGCTGAGCCTCAGCCTGGGAGTAGCCCATGACCAGGCCTCCTGTGGCCCCAGATGGGTTACATGGGGGCAGGTTGAGAGGAAGAAAGCCCAGCAAGTGGGAGAAGTCCACATTAGCAGCGCAGAGAGCCTCGGAGAGGTTGGCGGGGCTCTTGGTGAGCAGTGCTTCATCTAGGAGGGCCGCAGCTGCTGCTGGCTGAGGTGAGGTGGGCTGGGGTTCAGCGGATGAGAGAGACAGGCTTCCAGAAAGCTCCCCCAGAAAACTATCCACCTCCACTTTGGGCAATTTGTCGGGCAAGTATGAGGTAGATCCAAGCTGGTATTTTGGAGGAAGCTGAGCTGGGGAAGAGATAGGTGAGGATTCCAGAGGGTAGCTCATGCCCATGGGCAGCGTGTTGTGCACCAGGGAGTGTGGCATGCCCGCACTGGGCATGGTAGGGATGTGGGCACCATACATGCCCATGGGCAACATGCCAGGGAAGGCCTTGGCCCCCATCACGTCCCGAGAGGCCATGCACAGCACGGGACTCAGCTCTTCCTTCACATTGACTGTGGAGCTGCAGCTGAGTAGGCCTAACATGTCCACTGGCTCTGTCTTGATCTTGAGCAGCTCTTGTGAGTGGCTCTTCTTGACATGACGTGTCAGGTGGTCTTTGCGGCCGAATCGCTGGGCACAGTACTGGCACAGAAAGTCCTTCCGGCCTGTGTGGACCACCAGGTGCCGCCGCACATCCTTACGAGTATAGAACCGCCGGTCACAGTGGTCACAGGGGTGCTTCTTCTCCTTGGCACCACCCGCTACCCGGCGTGAGTGGGCCTTCAGGTGCTCCAGCAGGGCCTGGGTACTCTCGAAAGTCTGCAGGCACACCTTGCAGCTGAGGTCACCGCTGCTGGCGGCATGCATGGCCAGGTGGCGCCGGTAGCCCAGCTTCGTATTGTAATTCTTACCGCACTCAGAACAGTGGAGGGCCTCCTTGTTGGGGTCATGGGTCTGCAGGTGGTTCCGCAGATGATCCTTGCGGTGAAACATCTTATCGCAGTACATGCACTGGTGGGGTTTCTGGGCTGAGTGGGTGGCCATGTGCCTGCAGACAGGGATGAAGGACAGAGGAGCAAGAAAGGAGATCATAAGGGCTGGCTAGACAACGGAGTTGTGCACTAACAGGCAACTAGACACAAAAACTGTGGTAGAGGCATGCGATGGAATGGAATGCCATGCCAACTACATTCTATCCTCTGCCACCCGCAAAACCACATGTGCTGCTATTCTCTGCAGCACTGAATTCAGTAGCAAAAATATCAGGAAGAATCTAAATGTCCATCAGTAGGGAACTGGCTAAATAAGTAAGTCCATAAAAATGACTCAACTTTTTCTTGGCTGTGCTGCTTATGGGATCTTAGTCCCCTGACCAGGGATGGAACCCAGCCCCACAGCAGTGAGAGCGTGAAGTCCTAACCACTGGACCGATAGGGAATTCCTGCCTTAACTTTTTTTTTTTTTTTTTTAGTGACAGACTCTTATCATTTACATATGAAGTATACATTACATACATAATATTCATTTATATTTTATACATATATGTCTTACAGAAATATATTAAATTTGTTTGAAACACATAGAAATCTTATAGGAGTGGCAATTAAGACCAAATAAATCCTAATACATTTTTCACATTCCCTAATGTACTACCTTATATTGTGAAAAGATTTAGACATTCCATTTCCAAAGTTTCTCATTTTAGTTGCCATCTATATATCAGGAGCCCAGGCTCACCATTCACAAATACACTCCTGGCCACAGTCAAGTCTTCCTCAGAGGTTGGGCCTTACCTCAGACTGTCGGATAAAGCTTCTACCCCGTACTTAGAAATGCAGTAGCCACCGCCAAACAGGGATACTCTCCTAGCTGGACTAGAAACATTGACTACTCTTCCCCTGGTCTTTCTGATCAGGGGAAGAAAGCTCAGTGTCACCTCGATGAGGCCAATCAAGTTCACATTCAAGATCTTGGAGAAGTCATCTTTGGTCAGCCATTCATTCGGGGCAGCAGGCAGAAGGATGCCAGCATTGTTCACCAAACCCCAGAGGCCCGGGGTAGAAACAAAAGGTATTAGTTAGAGACAGAAAACCCATTTATGAATCCTTTCAGTGTTCAAACCACATTCTCTTGAGGAAGATAAACAATAAATCCAATAGACTGGAAAATTATAAAGTATGTTTTAGTGTGCATGGTAAGTCACTTCAGTTGTGTCCAACTCTGTGTGGCCCTATGGACTGTAGCCCACCAGGCTCGTCTATCCAGGGGATTCTCCAGGCAAGATTATTGAAGCGTGTTGCCATGCCCTCCTCCAAGGGATCTTCCTGAGCCAGGGATCGAACTGCATTTGGTCTCCTCCATTGCAGCCAGATTCTTTAGCACTAGCACCACCTGGGAAGCCTGATAGAGTATGTTAGTAGTGTTAGTTGCTCAGTCGAGTCCAACTCTTTGCAATCCTATGGACTGAGCCCACCAGGCTCCTTTGTCCATGGGATTCTCCAGACAAGAATACTGGAGTGGATTGCCATTCCCTTCTCCAGTGGATCTTCCTGACCCAGGGATCGAACCTGGGTCTCCTGCATTGCAGGCAGATTCTTTACCGTTTAAGCTACAGAGAAGACCTAAAGTATGTTCTTGCTGCTGCTGCTAAGTCATTTCAGTCATGTCCAACTCTGTGCGACCCTACAGACAGCAGCCCACCAGGCTCCCCCGTTCCTGGGATTCTCCAGGCAAGAACACTGGAGTGGGTTGCCATTTCCTTCTCCAATGCATGAAAGTAAAAAGTGAAAGTGAAGTTGCTCAGTCATATCTGACTCTTAGCGACCCCATGAACTGCAGCCTACCAGGCTCCTCCATCCATGGGATTTTCCAGGCAAGAGTACTGGAGTGGGGTGCCACTGCCTTCTCCGTGCCTTAACTTTTAAATATAATGACAGCTTTATACATAAAACAGGTAACAAGCTCCGAGATAAAGAGGGGAAAAGCTATGAGACAGAATAGTGCCTATGGAATGGTACCATGCACTGCAAAAGAGAGAAAATTTATGCATGTTTGCTCATATGAGCTTAAAATATTTCTGAAAGGATACACAAGAAACTAACATTGGCTACCCATGGGGAGAAGAAAGGGCAGCTTTTCTGGGTGTGATGAAGAATTTTCATTGTATACCTTTTGAATTTTGAATTACATGAATGTATTTCCTTTGCAACAAAAAGTGTATTTATAAAAATTTAAATGACACAATAAAGGGAAAATGAAATATATCTAAACTTCCTGATCTGGAACAATCTCCCAAGAAACAGAGAGCCAAGTCAAAAAAGGAAGTTCAGTATGGTGTATGTAACACAATCCCCTGTGAAAATAAAAAAGGAAGGGAATACATGTTTGAATGTCTCAAGAGGGATACATAAAGAACTGACCCCAATGCTTGCCTCTGAGGAGAACAGTGGCTTCAAGTGTGACAATTTTTCACTGCCTGTCCATTTGTACCATTTAAATCGTTTGCCACATAAAGCATTTAAACGTTTCAAAAGATGTGTTTGTGATATGGGACCTCAGTGCCCCTTGGTTTACCTGCTTTCTGCTCCTATCTGGCTGGAAACCAGCTCTGAATCCAGAACTACAATCCAGAGCTCCATGGTATTCAGAATCAGCTCAGCAAGACTTTGAGGTCCCATCGTTTACAAGCCCTATGTGAGCTGTGTCATTAACCCTGTGTTTTACATAAGAAGCTGACGCACAGGACAGCCCCACCCACCAGTAAGTGGCAGACAATTCTCTGGGTTTAAAATGCACTTAAACCCAGACCTTCTTGAGACCTGGATTCACTTAGATATGCCACTGCTGTCTCTGCACAGCACCCAGTGATTCTTTCTACCTGGAAGGTATCAATCATACCCATTATCCTCATGTTCTTGTGAGTGCTCACACCTATAAAGGTTACTATTAATCTCCTGTGACATAAGTGGCATGGTAACATACGAGAGGAAGATGCTGAGCGATCCAGTCTATTTCCCTCATTTTGAAGGTGAGAAAACGAAGGCCCAATGAGGTTTAGTCAATTGCCTAAAACTCTACGGTGACTCCAGGTGGAGTCAAGGCTCCTGTCTCCTGGCCCAGGACCTTTCCTGGAGCCTCCCACTGACACTCAGACTGCCACTAGGAAAGTCTACATGGATACCCCCAACTGATAACCACCTAAGACACAGGAGCACACAGCTGAGGACACAGAACTGTCACGAGGGCAATCCTGGTCACATACAACCCTGTTACCTGTTTTAGTCCCTTCCTATCAACTGTTTTCCAGACAAGGAACTAGAGGCTTTCTGTGGTCATCTCATTACGTATTTACTTGTGTGCTGTCTGTCCCTGCTATTAAGACAGTAAACTCGAGGAGGGTCAGCAACGCCCCTCCCCACCCCTGCATCTGTCTGGCTTACCGATAGGAACTGTCTGTCCCTGTCACTGAAGACTGTGCCTGGTATGTGACAAGAGCTCAGTAACTGATGGTCGAGGGATGAATGGCTGTGCAGCAGGCAGTCTGCATCACTGGCAAAGGGCATGCTCATGGTCCTCTGATGCAAAGGCAAGGATAAAATCAAAACTACTCCTGAGTAGGCCCTGCTCCCTTCAGAGCTGCTCTGTCATATCTGCTTTACACCAGGGCTTTCACATTCCATTTCACTTTAGATAGGGGTTCTTGAGCTTACAAGTTTCAGGAAATCTTCTAACCCAGAGGACTCTACAGTCATAAGTAATCATGTGAGCAATACGACCTTGGGTAAGTTAACTTCTCCACTCTGAGCCTGCACTTTACAATTTACAGATTGGACCAGAGGGTCTTCTTTTCTTTCTAAACTTCTAAGGCTGATGCCTAATTTGGGGATAATATTCTCACCATTACCTGACACAGGTAGGGGAAGTAGCACAGGCCTACCTTGGAGATATTGCAGGTTTGGTGCCAGCCCACTGCAATAAGGCAAAAGTCAAAGTAACAGGAGTCACATGAATTTTTTGGCTTCCTAGTGTATATAAAAGTTATGTTTGTACTATACTGTGGCCTATTAAGTGTGCAATAGCATTATGTCTAAAAAAACATGTATATATTTAATTAAAAATACTTTACTGGGGACTTCCCTGGTGGTCCAGTGATTAGGGCTTCGCCTTCCAATGCAGGGGGTGCAGACTTGACTGAACTAGGAATCCATGAGCCTCTCAGCCAAAAAACCAAACCATAAAAGAGCAGAGGCAATGTTGTAACAAATTCAATAAAGACTTTAAAAGTACAGTCCATATCACCTTTTTAAAAAATTATTTAAAAAAAAAAGAAAAAAAAATACCTTATTGCTAAAAAGTGCTAGTCATCACCTGAGCCTTCAGCAAGCTGTCATCTTTTTGATGGTGGAGGGTTTGAAATATTGTGAGAATTATCAAAACGCTTCACAGAGATATGAAGTGAGCAAACGCTGTTGGAAAGTTGGAAAACTGGGCCAACTTTCTTGACTGGAAGTTGCCACAAAACTTCAATTTGTAAAAAAAAAAAACAACAAAATGCAGTATCTGTGAAGTGCAATAAAATGAGGTAAGCCTGTATTGAAAAAAAAAAAAAAAAACGAAAAACTCAATCTAGTCTGTTCATAGCTATCTGATATTGTACCCATCAGAGTCTAGTATTTGAATAAAAAATACCACCATTATTTTTCAGTGAGTGACCTCAAATGGTTGACATTTAGGATATACTTATGGGACAAATTAACCTCTATTCTTCTGCCACAGATAAAGTTCCACACTCAGTGGAGTCTCTCTGGCTTTATCCCTGGGAACCTCAGGGCAGGAAGAGGTATGGGAGTGTCACCTACCTATACAGCTTGTACTTGGAAGCAAAAGCCTTGCCACAGTGCAGCTGAGGGCAGCTATACGGTCTCTGCTCTGGATGGGGGAGGCTGTGAGGCCTCAGCTTCTCCCCATTTGAGAAGGGTGTCCCCGAGATTTCACATTGGCACTTCACTTGATTCTCCGCCTCCCGGCCCCGAGGCCTGGGCACTAGTTTCCAGCCCACTTCCTCCTCCTGCTTTGCATCTTGAATCCAGGGGGGGACGCTGGTGAAAAATGTGGTCATGGCAAGGCTAATGGCGAAGGGCCATGTTATTGAGAAAGCCTCCCCATCAGCTCCACAGGGCTCTGTGCTCTGTCACAGCCTCCAACGCAGCCTTCAGAAAACAATCTCTTCACCTGAAACATCAGAACACCTGGTGTTAGGGAGCCCAATACCATGAAAACATGGGCTCTGGAGGCAGACAGAGCCCCAGTTCCATCCCAGCCCTTCCACTTTGAAGCCATGTGACTTTCAGCCAATTACTTACATCCCTGAGCTGTTTCCTCATTTACAACATGGGCTTAATAATCTCCCACATCATAAGGACCTTGTGAGGGTTAAATGAGATAAAAATATAAAGCATTCAGCAGAAGGCTGGGCACCTAGTAAGTGCTACATGGTAACTATTATTACTAGTACCACCTAGGCTAATAGGAAACAGGATAATCAGAGGAAGTAAAAGCCCTAAACTCCCTTTCCCTTCCAACTTCGCTTTTACATCCTTTCCACTAAATTTAGACAGCAGCGCCTCCTCCTCCTCCTCCTCACTTTCTACAATTCTCCTCCTCATGGAGGTGCTAAGGAGCAATAAAATGCCCAAAAGGCATCAGAAGAGAAAGCAGCCTTTACTTAGGAAATTTACACCCTGGAGGGTCAGCCTCTGTGCCAGATGTGTTTCTCAGCAGTGCATCAACATCAAGAGGTTCATCTGAAGAGGTAAGAGCAGACTCAGCATTTCCACTAAACCAGTGCTGGTCCCATCCTGCCCTCCACCACTACTCTGGGTCTCTTGGTCTCAGGGCCCAAACCACACTTCTTTAGCAAAGCCCGTCCAATAACCGAGGTGTTGAGCGGCCCCTCCTACAGACCCTCACAGAACACATGCATGTCTCCATTGTGAACAGGTAACATACTTGCATTAGAACTCAGACTCCACCACCGAACTCAGATACTTTGAGAGCTCAGATCATATCTCGTTCATCTCCATACAACCTAGCATCTAGAAAAGGACTTTCAACTTTCTTTTAGATGAGTACATAAGTCACTGTATACAAGTTGATTCTTACAGGCTAACATGCTTAGGCAGTTCTGGTTTAAACTGAGTTCCAAAGGGGGAGCCAATATCTTGAAGTCTTTCTACTGGGTTGTAGGGGAGCAGGTGGGCATAGGTGACACTTCTTTACTGACATCAACTCAGAGTAAGAGAGAAAGGGCATTATTTCTCAAAGGGGGCACAGCAGACCCACATTCACACTCACAAGCTCATCACACAAACAGGTTACCAACCTCAATGTAACTTGCTACAACAGGGGAATTTCCTTTGAAGAGCTCATGCCAAAATTTGGTCATGAGGCTTTTCCATGTGAAGGGAGCAAAGCGGCTATGTGGGGATTGTCCACGAGAATCTGGGGAGAGCTCCAACTGCACAAACTAGCTGTGGGCCAAAGAATGCTTGCTCAGCTCATTAGCACCTGCTGCTTACAGTGACCATTCAACCAACAGGCTGGCCGTGAACGAGATGATGGGATCAGCGGGTTCATGCCCGAGAGAGCTTTGCTCATCATTAACATGAGCTATGTCCTGTTCAGGAACCATTCCTCTTATTGAAGAAACACTGCAATGTAATATGATAAACAATTTCCCCATCACGAGTGGAGATGTGCCTAGAAAGATCTGCACAAAGGTGGCTGCATTTTGCATGACTCACGTGCTAACACTAAAAACTAGTCCCACTTGAGCCTTCGAATCATGGCATATTTGCCTACTTCACGATAAACCTCAAAGGCCTCTGACGTCTGGCTTTTATTGTTTAAGTCCTCCCTTCTTCCAAAGGGTGGAATTACCTGTTTATAATATCAGTGATTACTAGGCAGCTTGGAATTGGGTAGAGAGCGAGCATGAATTTGAAAATCTAGTTTGGAAGGAACTTCCCCCACCTTCAAAGTCAAATTCTGCCCCCCACCCCCCACGTGAAATCACGCACTTCCACCTCTGGAAAGCTGGGAATGGCAGCCAGAGGGAAGGAAGCAAGTCGCATCACTTGGCTGACGTGAGAGGGAAGCCTAGCCCTGGAAATTCCGCACAAACTCAGAAAGAGAACAGTACGTCCCCCACCTCCCACACATCCACCTCATCTGTTCTCCTGAACAAGCACAAACAAGACACAGCAGTGTAGTATGCTGCTACTGAAAGAGTGAGTAATGGGCTTCTAGGAAAGAGGCTGGTGGTGGCTAAGAAGAGCTCACGAGGTTGCATTGATAGAAGCAAAGAAGGCAGGCAGCAGCCATGTGCTTGCCCTGATCTGCACGTACTGGGGCTTTGGCTTTAGTGTTACCTTAGGAACCCTTTAGGAAATCTAGTTTTTCTCCCTCTGTCCTTTGTCTGCAAACTCCTCTCATCCAGGAAGATTCCTGGGCCTCTCCCACATTATCCGAAGGCCTATTTCTTCGGATTTCTTCTCCACAAAACTGTGAAAAAAAATCCTGCTTCTCTTTCAAAGCTGTTCTGGTCTCACACTCTAACTTTAACAACTGTAGAAGCTGACAGAACCTGTTCCCATAAAACAAACACAATCAATCCCTCCCAGTTACTGGTATAACTTGGTATATTTTCATCCTAAGATTCCTTCTGGCGCCTGATATCAAGAGGGAGGTATTGTGGAAAGAACCTTGGACTTACTATCAGAAGAGCTGCCACTTACTGACTGTGAAACCACGGGTAGGTTAGTTTCTCTGAACCTCAGTTTCCTCAATTTCTAAAAGAGAGATTAGTTCTCCTTACCTACCAATATTCTCATGGAAGATTCAGTGAAACAACACTCTTGAAACATCTGACATAATATGTGTGAATACAAACAATGCAGTCTCTGAGGTCTAAATTGCGTCTCCTTTTCGGCACAGGGCCTGAGTAGTACGTTTTTTTCCTCCCTTAATGTGACTTCTCAGGCCTCAGAGTGAGTTTCCTTCCCTTCCGAACACCTCCCCAGAATGCAGCCTTCCTCTTTTCCCCCACAATTAACCCTCAGCACATCCCCCAGAGCCAGTCCCCCTTTACGTTATCTTTCTCCAGCACCATATCCTGGGCCTGAGTCCCTTCAGTTTAGGAATCTCTATTACTAAGGCTCTCTAGTTATAAGTTCTCTAAGGCCTCTTGGAAGACTTTAAAGGAGGCAGATTACTCCCTCATCCATCTGTCTTCTGCTGTGCGCCATGGTGTCTGCTGCCCTATGATGAAACTATAGTTTTTATGGTGTTACATCATCTCTATAGAAACTACGTTCTTTCTCCATTATTAGCCTGTTTCCTCATCTATAAAACTAAAAATACTTACCTCACAGGCTTGTTTTAAGGATTATTTTAGTAAGGTATGCAAAGGGCTCAGCATTCGGCTTGGCTTCCACTAAGTACCCAACAAAAGGCAGCGATTATCTTTGCTTTTGTATTGAGTTGCATGTTCCCACCTTCACCAGAGTTGAAATCTCCCAAATCTCCCCCCAAACTGTTAAGAAATAGCCCCCATGCAGCAAGGAAAGAGTTAATCTCTAAGTGTTCTTAACTAGAGACCCACAGAGGATTAACAGCTCCACTTCAGTGACTACCCTAAAATAGCTTTTATCCCTCCTGCCCAAGAGCTACTTGGGGATCTGAAGAACTCAATTCAACACCTGCCGAGGAGGAAACACACCCAGGAACTTTCCTTGGGGTGGACAGAATCTTCCCCTAAGCAGAACCCAAAATAGCAACTGGGAAATTATAAATAGAGATTAAAAAAAAAAACAAACAAAAAACCAAGTCCTGACCTGGGCAAGGAAAGATACTGACTGGCTGGAGAAGGGTGAGAAGGAAAGGGCGGAATGGGTATAGCTGCCTCGCAAGCCCCCCCTCCCCGCCACACACACACACACACTCCCCAGTGGTGAGAGAATTAAATTACAGGGAGGCTGGAGAGTCTCAATGGCTTGCATCATTCCAAGAGACATCAAACAGGATTAACAGGGGTTGGATTTACTCCTGGGCTGCTAGTTCTATCAGTGTACATGGACCCTCTTTGGAGTCCTTTTGATTCGCGATTCCATCTGATTCCCCATGACTCCCACTCCTAAGGAGGTCTTGAGCAAATGGCTGCAACTCACAACAGCCCTATTTTCACCAAGAGGAAACCTGATTAGACCCCCACCCCAATCCGGTGGCCTCACCTTGGGGGGTTGGGTTAGAAACCCCAGGCTAGGCTCTTTCCAAGTCCCAGGCAGACAGGTGGGAAAACACACAAGCCAGGAGATAGGAACACTTATAGGTTAAAGTACCAACTCCCCACACCCAATATCCCCTTATCTTGCACCTTGCAGGTCCATTTTCCCCACCGAGACGGGGCCATAGCCTGGGACAGGATTTGCAGGGGACAGCTTGGCTCTTGAGCAGTTTCTAGACCACCACACTGCGTGGCGGGGAGGAGGGGTGTGAAACGCCCTGGGACTGGGAGGGCTGCGGGTGGACGGCTGCCAGACAAGGGACAGAAATTCAGGGAGAAGACTGGAGGAGGTCTCAGGAATGGGAGGGAGGGAGGGAGGGGCGAGTTATCTGAATCCCAAAGAGACCCCCACCACACCCACCGCAAAGAGAGACGGGCTGGGGATGGTGTACACCGGCTGGAGGGTTAAAGGGGCTAAGATAAAAGACGAATTCCCTGAATTTCAAGAGTCTCAAAATGGTACCGAGTGGAAGCTGTCTGGAGGTTGGGAGTAGGATCGCCGAGGAGAAAACTATGGGTAGAGCTCATCTGGGTTCCCCAGAATCAAATATTTGAGGGAAGCCTCAAAAGGGGTTATGTGGTTCTGGGAAATAGAGGGGAAAGAGCGGACTATATGGAGCAGTAAAGGGGGTTATGTGGGTCTGGGTAGGCGTGTCTGAGGGGAGGGAGCAGGTGCAGCTTATCTGCGTCCCCCAGACCCGGGTCCCTGGTAAGGTCAGCTGCGCGTTATCTGGGTCTCCAGGGAGCCTGGGCCGGGGGTTGGGGCGGGGGGGGGGGGGGTTCGGGAGTAGGGGACCTGCAGGGCTGAGTCTCTCGGTCTCGGTAGAGATTGGGCCAAAGGGTTTCTTCGAGTCCCCAAGACCCAGGTAACGGGTCCGAGGAGAGTTTTGGTCACCCCGGGGCCTATCTGGGCCGGGCTGGCGTAGAGGGGGCCTCGGGTCGGGGGTGTGGGCGACCGCGCTGACGGGCCCACGATGAGGGGCGCTGCCGCTCCGGCTGCCCGGCACGCGGGCGCAGCGAGACGGCTTCCCGCCCCGCTCCCCGCTGTCCCCCGGGGTCATCGCTAGGACTCACCGCGCTCCGAGCCCCGCGCTGCGGGCCGGGCCGCGCTCGGGCTCCGCCAGGCCCGCTCAGGCCCCGGTAGTGGCGGCGGTCGGGCCATTGTGCGGTGCATTGTGGGAGCCGCGCGAGCGGGCACTGGGGCCGTGGAGGGGGCGGTGCCGCGGGATCTCTATGGTCCCGCCCGCCCGCCGGCTAGAGCGGCCGGGGCGGCGCGCGGGCGGCACGCGGGGATCGCCGGGAGCGGGGCGGACGCTCGCGCTCTTCCTTCCCTCCCAGCCTCCGCGCCGCGGCGCGTTCTGGCTCTGGACCCGCTATGGGCGCCGCCGCGTGGGCACCGTCGCTCTTGCCGCCGCGTGTGTCTCTCCTGCTGCTGCTTTTGCCGCTCCCGGGGCTGCCCGTGGGCTCCTGGGATCCGGCCGGTTACCTGCTCTACTGCCCATGCATGGGTAAGGCCTCCCGAGCCTTCTGTCCAAGTGGGGAAACCGAGGCCCGGAAAGGAGAAGCCACTCCTCTGAGGCGCCCAGAGGTGCCTTGACAGGTCCGGGAACGGACTCCAGCGCCGGACAGGGCCTGCTCCTCGGCTTTCCGCCCCTGTGGCAAAGACACTGAGGGGCTTCTCTGTCCAGCCTTCCATTTGGCAGATGAGAAAACCGAGGCCGGGAGAGGTTACGACGTGTCTTGCGCAAAGCCTGAGCCAGCCCCGAGTCCAGTAAATGGACTTAGTGGTGTAGGACTTGATGTCACTGACCCAACGCTGGCTCTGGGCGATTCATTCAATACATGTTTATAAAGGCACCTACTGGGTGCCCAGCCCTGTTCTCTGCTCTAAGGATACGGTGGTGATAAGTCAGAAAGCTCTATGCCCATGTGGAGCCTTCATTTTAGTTGAGAAAAACAGACCATAAAAGATAGGCATAAAGAGTAAGTAATTGCATATCTTAAAGGAGACTAAGTGCTATGGGAAAATTAAAATAGAGCAGAGTAAGGGAGAATCTAAAAGCTGTCAGAGGGGTGCAGTTTAAATGGGGGTGGTGGAGAGTCATTTTAAAGTTACTCATTCCTAAAACCCTCCAGTCTCCTAACCATGATGGTCTGTCCCTCTGTGCATCATCTCCACCACACCCTTCTCCGGAGACGTTCCAGCTGCAGGCACAGTTATCCCTTTCTGTTCCTTACACAGGCTCAGTCCTGCAGCCTGTGCTATTCCCTAACTGGGAACACCCTCCTCTTGCCTCTGTGCCAGACCAAGGTCTTCCCATCCTCAGGCCACAGCTTATAAGTGTCGCCAGAAAGGACTTCAGTGACCTCAGCCCAAATAATCTCATCATTTCCTCCATCACCAAACATATTTGTTTATCTTTACTGTCACCCTGCCTTCCCTGGTGGCTCAGATGGTAAAGCGTCTGCCTGCAATGCGGAAGACCCGGGTTCGATCCCTGGGTCGGGAAGATCCCCTGGAGAAGGAAATGGCACCCCACTCCACTACTCTTGCCTGGAAAATTCCATGGACGGAGGAGCCTGGTAGGCTACAGTCCATGGGGTTGCGAAGAGTCAGACACGACTGAGCAACTTCACTTCACTGTCAGCCTACCTGGACTGTGAATGCCTTGAAGGCAGAGACCTTGACCTTCTTGCTCACTCCTGTGTCTCAGCACCTAGCAGAGATACTGACACATTGTGACCTCTCAACATTCTTTGTGGAATGAATGAATGGATGCCATGCTGGGGAAGACAGAAACAATCAGATAGGGCCCTTCTCCCTGAGGCACTTACAGGCTGAGGAAAGGGCCAAAGGCCAGGAAATGGGAAAGGACATTCTAGGAAGAGTGGAAGAACCACAAGTAGCTTATCCAAGGTGGGAGACGGAGGATGGGGACTGAATGTGGCAGAGGCGTCGTGAAAGGATCCCAGTGAGTGAGGCATTGGAGTTACCCCTTTGTGTACAGAGGGGAGGAAATAGAAGGGCACCTCTGGCTGATGGAATAGCAAGAGCAAAGACGTGGGGGTGGGGATGGGAAGTGCAGAGCATGTTTGGGAAACAGCAAGAGCCTGGAATGACTAAGGCAGAAGAGGCAGGGCCTGAAGGGCCTTGACCATCAGACCCAGGAGTCCAGACTTGGTCCCATGCTGCCAGCTCCCCTGGCTCTCCTTGGTATCCTGGTCCTCCCCATCCCTGGCTCCCTTTCTGAATCTTGCATACCCCAAGCCCTCAATGCCCCAGTCCTCACTTCACCTGCAGTATACCATCCAGGGCGTTTTGGGAACCAGGCTGATCATTTCTTGGGCTCCCTGGCATTTGCAAAGCTGTTGAACCGCACCCTGGCTGTACCTCCTTGGATTGAGTACCAGCATCACAAGCCTCCTTTCACCAACGTGAGTACCTCCTGCCTGCTGTTTGCCCTTGTCTACCTTTCCCTAGTCATGCTCACCACTGCTTGACCCCAAGTCCTTCTATAGGGTTTTATCTCCCATCCCCCTGAGTTTGCCCTCTCCACCACCCAGAACTGTCCTCCCTGGCTAACTCAATAACATTTATTCAGCACCTGCTTTCTGAGCACTGCATGAGGATTAGTTATTTTCCTCTCACCACATTTCTATTAAGAAACAGGTTTAGAGAGGCTAGGTATCTTAGCACATTCACACAAGCAGAACTGGAATTCAAGCCCATGTCTGTGTGACTCCAGAGCCTGTGACTGAAAGCTCCAGACTCCATTTCCAGCCTTGTCTGGTCCCACCCATTGGTCACAGGTGATGGGTGCTATTATCAGTTATGAGGGAGAAACTGAGGCACAAGTTAGTTAATAACATGTCCAAGGTCACAAACTAGAGGAGTCTGGCTCCCACCTCATCACCGGGTCCCTTAGAATGAGAAGTCCAGCATTGTCTTAATTTCTTGCATATTCTTTATGACTTCCACTGGCCTGATGTCTGTTTTTGTTCACTTTTAACTCCAGGGGTCTGGTAGTGGGAACTGAGTTAATATTTAGTGAATTAATTTTGAAAGTTCTTAATAAACTTCAAAAGGTTATATGCAAAATACCCATATTTCTTTCTTACAGCCTTTTCTCTGCATAGTTTTTATTTTTTCTTGTGCATGCCATTTTTAGAGAGATTTTTAACAGAGGATAAAAGCCAGAGTAATGAGGTCACAGCCTGAGTTGGCCAGTTACTAGCTGTGTACCTGGTCAGGGTACTTGACTTCCTTGTGCCTCAGTTTTCTCATCTTTAAAATAGGCTGGAAATAATTATTGCTCCTTCCCTCAGTGAGTTAGTGATGGTGGTATCCCTCCCTCTCAGAATCAGCTGAGCCGATCAATGTAAAGTGCTTATGACACAGAGAGTCCTCAGTAACTGGGTACAGTTGATGCTCTGACTTTTTGCACTTACTGTTACAGTTCAGACATGGTCCATTCATCTCCTGGTTCACTTGCCTTCTCTTCTCAGCTAGGAGTCTTTCAGAGTTTCTTCTTGCTTTCTACAGGTTACTCAACCTACTTCAGTTGGACTTTCCTTCCCCAATGGGACTGTTCTCACAGAAGGTCACTAGAGACCTCAGAATTGCCAAACCCAGGGGTCATTTCTCGATCTCTATCTCATCTGACCTCCCAGTGGCACCTGGCCCCATGAGCCTGTCTTCTTGAACTTCCTTACTCCCCTGGCTTCCAAGGCACAGCCTGTTTCTGCTTTAGCCTGACCTGTCTGCATTTTCCTCTTTGTGCTACAGCAAGGGCTCCTTTTTCCCCACCCACTGTTTAAATGTTGGTGTGTCTCCTCTTTCTGTTTGCTTGTTAGCTGTGTGACCTCAGATGAGTTATCTAGATTCTGTCCACCCAGGTTTCTTCATAAGTAAACTAGGGATGGCTGTATTCCTACCTTTCACAATTATGGGGTCAAGTCCATGAAACATGATGAGTATAGCACCTGGCGCTAATCCAGCACTCAATAAATATTAGTTGCTTTTATTACTGTTATTTGCTTTGTTCTAAGTTTCTGTTGACTCTTGCAGCTTTCTTTATTCTCCATGTACCTTCCAAATTTATCTGTGGCCCTGACTCTCTGACCACAGGCCCAGTGTTTCAAACTCCTCAGCCCTTGAGTCTGCTTGGATGACCCACAGAGCCAGCACCTTCCCCTCAAACCTATGTTCCTGCCTGTATTTCTAGCCTTAGTTTATGTCATCTCCATTCACCTGGGTACCAAGCCAGGAACCTAGACGTCATCCTAAATGCTTCCCTTTACTGTGTACTTCACCTTTCTTTACATTTTCTAACCTGTCCATGCTTCCCCATCTCTCAGAGTTACGAGAGATGCTCAGACATATATGTTGAAACAAAACAACAAAAATACATGTTGAATGAATTGTTGTTTTGTCGCCAAGTTGTGTCCGACTCTTTGCGAGCCCCTGGACTGCAGCACACTAAGCTTCCCTGTCCTTCACTATCTCCCAGAGTTTGCTCAAACTCATGCCCATTGAGTCAGCGATGCTGTCTGTCCATCTCATCCTCTGTTGCCCCCTTCTCCTCCAACTCATGTTGAATGAATACTTGAACGATAAAAGGACCATTGCAGTAGCCCCCTAATATTTCTCTCCCTCCTCTAATCTTACCATCAGGACATTCTCTCTTCTGTCACCAGAGAGATCTTTCAGGAAAGCAGATCTCATATTATTTCTGCTTAAAATCCTTTGCGTGACCTCATTGCTAATAAGTAAGGTTCTCAAAGTCTGCTCATTGGAACACCAATGGCTTATGTAGAACCAGTGCAGTGGTTAAGTCAGTTTGGGAAATTCTGTTCTCAGTTCTTAATTCCCCCCAAATTTGGAGATTCAAAATCCATGTTAGTGTATTAAAGGTCCTGAGAAGTCCTGTCATAAAGAAACCTGCTTAACGTAGCTTTTCTCAGGCCTGTTTATTTCTGGAGCCTTTTTATTGCAGAACCCTTTACCCACCTGAACTAGTGGAACATGCTTGGAAACTCTGACCTATAGGATAAAGTCTAAATTGTATTTCATAGTGTTCCAAGAAATTTTCTTAAGTCTCAAAAAATGCAGAGATTAATACAATCATCATCCATGTACTCACCATTAGCAGTGATAATCATTAACATTTTCTTGTATTTGCTTCATCTTTTTTTGTTGTTAAGAAACAAAAGGTTACAGATAAAGTTGTTAAAAGATAAAGTCTATCTTGGTTGGAGGCTACTCCTAGTCCCTCCCCCATGCTCAGAGGCAACCACTATAATGGACTTAAGTATCTTTTTTTTTCCTTTTTCTTATTTTTTTTTCTTAGTGTCTTTCAGTGGAACTTCTTCTAAGTTCTCTCCAGTACTGCTTCCATTATGGCACTGAGCGTCCTTTATCCCTCTCCTGGTACAAAGGGCAAGAACTTGTCTAGGGCAAATACCTAGAGATAGAGGGTGCATTTAAAATTCTATTTTTAATAGATGCTCTAAGAAGTTATACTCCAAATGTATAACCTCTTAGAGGCTTTAAAATGTATGCCTCTACTATCAGCTATATCTTTTCCAATAATTGGAGTTAAGCTTTTAAAAAATATTTATTTTATGTATTTTTGGCTGCGCTGTGTCTTCGTTGCTGCGTGCAGCGAGTAGGGGCTACTCTTGGATGTGGTGCGCGGGCATCTCATCACAGTGGCTTCTCTTGTTGCAGAGCATGGCTCTATGGTGTGAGAGCTTCAGTATTTGCGACACGTGGGCTCAGTAGCTGTGGCTCCCAGGCTCTAGAGCACCGGCTCAGTAGTGTGGCACATAGGCTTGGTTGGTTGGCAGCATGTCGGATCTTCCTGGACCAGGGATCAAACCCATGTCCCTTGCATTGACAGGTGGACTCTTAACCGTTGGACCACCACAGAAGCCCAGAGTTAAGCTTTTAAACTTTTGTTGGTCTCTTGAGTAAGAAGTGGTGTCTTGTAGTTATTGTCATTTTCCTTTTCCTAATTCTAGTGAGCCTGCACATCTTTTGAGTGTATTGGCTATTTGGGTTCTCTTTGCTGTGAGCTGCTCACTCCTTTCCTGCCCATGTTTTCTTTTGTGTCATTTATCTTCTTTCTTACAAATCAGTAGGCATTTTTGAACATGAAGTACATTAGTATTTGTCCTTTAGTTTACAGATGTTTTCTCCCAGCCTCTGTTCTAAGCTTGGTGTCGTTTGTCAAAAATTTGTCACTGACATGAAGTCTAAGATCTCTGGGTCATAGAGTGTATGGATTTGTTGGGTTTTTTTTAATTAAAAATTTTCTTATTTACTTGTGGTTGCACTGGGTCTTTGTTGCTGTGTGCGGGCTTTCTCTAGTTGTGGTGAGCATGGGCTACTCCTAGTTGCGGTGCACAGGGCTTCTCATTGTGGTGGCTTCTCTTGTTGCGGCGCATGGGCTCTAGGCGCACAGGCTTCAGTAATTGCTGTACATGGGCTCAGTAGCTGTGGTGTGCAGCTCTAGGGTGTGAGGGCTTCATTAGTTGTGGCGCATAGGCTCAGGAGTTGTGTTTCTTGGGCCCTGAAGTGCACAGGCTTCAGTAGTCGAGGCTCACGGGCTCTAGAGTGTGCGCTCAGTGGTGGTGCACAGGGCTTAGTTGCCCTGTGGCATGTGGAATCTTCCTGGACCAGGGATTGAACCCATATCCCCTGCATTGGCAGGCGGGTTCTCATCCACTGCACCACCAGGGAAGTCCTAGAATATATGGTTTTAATGGATGTCTTTGAAGCAGCCACTAGGATACTGAGGGGAGGACCCTCCACCCCCTGCTTTTCCCCACTTTTCTTGTAGGTCCATGTGTCCTACCAGAAGTACTTCAAGCTGGAGCCCCTCCAGGCCTACCATCGAGTCATCAGCCTGGAGGACTTCATGGAGAAGCTGGCACCCACCCACTGGCCCCCTGAGAAGCGCGTGGCATACTGCTTTGAGGTGGCAGCCCAGCGAAGTCCTGATAAGAAGACATGCCCCATGAAGGTGGGTCCTGTGGGTCAGGGGGGCCCTTTCTGCCTGTTCCAGTTCCTCTAGGCCTGAGACACTGCAGGATAGCAGTACGTGGGGGAAGGCACCGGAAGAGCCTGGAGTAGAAAGATGGAGCTTTCAGCCGCATTTCTGGCATTTGTCAGCAGTGTCACTTTGAGCGGAGGAGTTTGCTTCCTCTGAGCCTTTATTTCTACCTACAAAATAAAGACGCCAGTCCCTGCTGTGTCTTGCTCACGAAGCATCATGAGGGCCAGGAATAAGAATGCTTGTAAACTGAAAAGTACCACATCAGTAATGATAACTAGTACTCACATAGCACTTATAACATGCTAGGTACCATGTTAAGAGCTTTTCACATATTATCCCACTTAGTCCTTCAACTGTTTCATGAGGAAAGTACTATTATTATCCTCATTTTATAGAGAGGACACTGAGTGCAGCAAAGAGAGGTTCAATATTTTGCCCAAAATCATATAGCAAATAAGTTGTGGTAATATGACTCCATTTTCCACCCTCCTAACTTGTATATTTTCTTGCCTCTCAGCAGGTAAATGTGAGGCTGTCATATTTATCAGAAGTTTGTAAATTTCTGGCACTTTAGGAGTAAGACAATCCCCAATATGTCTTTCAGTGTTTTGCTAAAGTCTGGGTAGGGTAGGTGAAGCCACGAAATCTGAGAAAGGAAACCTTGCTTTCAGTCCCAGTATGGCCCTCACTTGCTCTGTGAGCTTGAGCCAATGTCTTACCTTGTCTGGACCCTGGTTTCCATCTTGAAAATAAGAGCATGGATTAGCTGATCTTGAAAGTCTCTTGGAGCTCTTAGTCCATGGTCCCAAATCCAAGGTCAGCTCCCTCCCCAGACCCCCACCAATGCTGCAGGATTGGCAGGACATGGCATGTGAGCAGGAAAGACTCCTTCAGATATTGTGGTGAACATTTCCTGCTGAAAACCAGCCTGGAGGCCGAGCCACCCTCCTCAGCCCCCAGCCCAGGAATTATGAAGTGACATTCCTACTCGCCCATCCTATGAGAGCATTTCAGATCGAGTCAGATAGTACAGGGTTTCCCCATCCACAGTTCCTTGGCCCCAATCCCACCTGGCTTTCCTTCTTGCCCAGTAAGCGTTTGGCCACTCTCTTTCTCCAGGAAGGAAATCCCTTTGGCCCATTTTGGGATCAGTTTCATGTGAGTTTCAACAAGTCCGAGCTTTTTGCAGGCATTTCCTTCAGCGCCTCCTACAAAGACCAGTGGATCCAGAGGTATGTGGAGGGGGCATTTTTGCTGGGTTTAGGGGAGGAGTGGGGGGCCCACGGGCATTCAGCACTTTCCTGGTCCTCTTCCCTCTACCACACCCTGCACCCTGATGTATGAGACCAAAGGTGCGGCTGTTCTGTCTGTTGAACTTGGGATCCTATGTGATCTGTTCCCATCTCAACGCCTGACACGGTGGGACATTGACCTGCCACGAGGTTGAGCAAGAGTTTATCAGCCGATAAAGGATGTCATAAAAAGAATATTGTGCAGTCACATGCATCTCAATTTCCTCCTTGAGGCGTGAGAATCACTCCCCTGTTACCTTCCTCTTCACAAGGTGAAAATTGGAAGCCTCTTCTAGAGAAGAACAGCTTCAGGTGCAGACTGAGAAATGATGTCATCCTGATAATAATTGGATGTGCTTTATTAATTGCATTCCAGTAAACCCTATTTTAAAAAAAAATAGGTTAGCAGGGCATAGGCACAGGCTGTGAAATATTTATAGAGCGTCTGTCACGTATGAGACATAGTGCTCAAAGGCCAGAGGTGACACATAAAAATGAGGAAGACCCAGTCTCAGTCTTCAGCCGCCTGCAGTCTAGATAAAATGATGACACTAACATAGTACACTTGCCACTGATGCTATAGCATGGCCAGAAAGAGCAGGGGCTTAGACGTCAGACCTGGGTTAGGAGCCATGGGGGCTTATGAATTCTTGCGTGGTCCCAGCAAGGCAAAGGAAGACTGATTTACCATTAGACAGCCCTGAGCTCTCAGGTAGCCCTTTCTTTATCAGATAACCCTGAGTGAGCCGGTCAAACTGTCTGACCCGAGCTTCCCCCTTGGTTTAATGGAAGGAGCACTATGGTATCTGCCTCCTAGTATATAAATCACATGACACATAGTAGACGGGCCGGTCCATGTTACTTGTTACTGTTATTCACGTACTTTATTTTATTTAAGCCTTTGAAAAATTTCATGAAGGTATTATGATCAATTTCCATTTGACTGGTGAGGAAACTGAGATCGGTGAGGTTATTTAAATAACTTGCCCAAAGTAATGCAGCTGTTGAGTGGGTAGCTGGGGTCTGTGTGTAAGGCTTTCATAGTTAATAAAAACTAATATTTATTTAGTGCATACTGTGTGCCAGTTGTTGTACTGAGTCTTCTCTACCTGAGTTTTCCAAGGTAATAGCTCATTTAATACATTCACAAGTCGGTGACAAGTGTTATTGTCATCTCTGCTGCACAGGTAAGGAAATTGAGACAGAGAGAAGTGAAATCACTTTCCTGAGCTTGATGCAGCAGAGCTGTGATTTGAACCCAGGCCACCTGACTCCAGAGCACCCATTCTTCATCACTGTGGAGAAAAGAGCTGTGCCTTAAACAGCTCCCAGTTCCTATTTGGGGCTTGTGTTCAGAGCTAATTCATGAGCTACTAAGGAGACTCAATCCTGGCAGAGTCTTACACCCCTCATAGTTGATCCTGCATAGGAAATTGTTGATTTCCATTTAATTACCTGCTTGGTCCTCCCCATTCAGCTCTGAATGAATCCAGAGCTATTGCCAGAAGGCAGACTGTCCTCAGAGGATGGAGATTTGCTTCTAAAATGCTGGGGGGGAAATGACACCAGTTCTAAAAGCAAATTCCAAAAAGCCAAAAAAGCACACAATCCTGGTTGGAGAAGGGACAATGCTACATGGATGCATCAGTCGGACAGTGTTGCTAAAACACTTGTTTGTGGCCGCCCCATCCTCTTGTTTGAGTTTGTTGAGTTGTTGGAATTATGTAAGGGCTTGGGTAAGCTTTTGCCTTTGAGCCAACTTTTTAGGTGTCCTTTCTTGCTGTCGGAAGTTGTCCTTCCATTGCAGGAGTGTGGTTGTCTGGGGAACAGCACTGGCGAGAGTCAGATGCTTCCCTGTTCACTGGGTAACTGCAGGTTGCTTCCCTTCTTAGGCCACAGTGCTCAATCTATAAAATGAAGGGATTGAGCAAGATGGATCATTTTCTTTCTTTTTTAAACAATTAATAAGATGACATTTTTTTCTTTGTTTTTAGTTTTTAAAATATATTCATTTATTTGGCTGTACTGGGTTTTAGTTGCAGCATGCAGGATCTTTATGGGCTTCCCTGGAGGCTCAGTGGTAAAGAATCCATGTGTACTTCAGGAGACTCGGGTTCGATCCCTGGGTTGGGAAGATCCTCTGGAGAAAGTGGCAACCCACTCCAGTATTCTTGCCTGGAGAATCCTCATGGATAGAGGAACCTGGTGGACTACAGTCCATGGGGTCACACAGAGTCAGACATGACTGAGCATGTGTGCATGCATATGTGGGATCTTTAGTTGCAGCATGAGGGATCTGGTTCCCTGACCAGGGATTGAACCTGGGCCTCTTGCATTGGAAGCAGAGTCCTAGCCACTCCACCACCAGAAAAGTTCTAAGATCAGTCATTTTCAAACTGTTCTTTGAATTTTAAAGTTGTGGAGAAGCACTTGTAGTGCCATGGAGGGGCCAAGTTAGAGCTGTTCAGTTCCCCTCTCCCACTACCAATCAGTAACCCTCTTGTATATCAGCTAAAAGTTTCGGTGGTCACAGGTCTGGGTGTACCAGGTTTAAATTAGGTACCTGTAAGAGAAACCCCCAATTAACAGCAGACTAACAAGACAAAAGTTTATTGTTTTCTTATGTAAAAAAGGACTGCAACCCAGGGCTGCGTGGAGGCTCCCTTGTGTCTAGGAATTAGGCTCCCATCTCTGCTTAGCTGTTCTGTTACTGGCTTTTATCCTTAGTGTCACCTCATGGGTCAAGATAACTGATGAAACCCCAGGCAGCTGGGGGTACAAAAGGAGCAGAAGAAGGGCCCCTCCTCACTTTTCTAAGGAGCCTTCCTTACAGCTTGCTTACACCAGCTCATTGGCCAGTACTTAGATGTGCAGCCATACCTAGCCCCAAGAAGTACTGAGAAATGTATTTTGGGCTTCTGTGTGTCCAGCTTGAAAGTTGGATTCTAGAAGAAGAGAATAAGGGTATTTCTTCCCCACTGAGGATCTTTTCATCTCTGCTGGTTCTGAATTTATGAATACCCTGATGGAGGTTTAATTCAATAGACATTTATTGCACTTTCACTGTTGGAAGACTGTGAATCATCAGGCTGAACCATTCTCTTGGCATGAATGCAACAGGTATTTGAGCATGTGGCTTATCGTTCTCCCTGGCTGTAGCCTTCCTGAGTGGATATAAACAGGTGGCATACAATTGGCAGGGCTGAAACCTTAAGGATGAGAAGGAGCCAGTCATGAAGAGCTGCAGAGAAAGGCAGTTTTTCATGTCATAACCGAGAGCTAGACACTGCCTCGTTCATGTGCCCACATCCTCTGTACCCTGCATAATGTCCACTCACTGGTATCTGTTGGGCACACACGTGGGTGCTGTGCATGGAGAAACCCCAGCTTGGTAGGGGTGTCTCAGTGGAGTCAGTGTAATGGTAAAACACCCCACAGGCTCACTGCTCCCCATAGTAGGAAAGTGTTCCTTATTCAGCTGGACAGCTACCAGGCTCAGGGCCTGACTTAGGGTCACCAGCCAGGCATGTGAACAGATGGAGCTAGTCAAGGTTTCTTTCCAAACAGGACCCTCATTCCCCACTTTCACTCCAAACACCAGTCTCCTCATTGGGAGCAAAGGAGTGCATCAGTTTGGCTTCTCACTGCTTGTCATGTCAGTAAGGATGTCACATCCAGATCCAACCAAGATGGCTGTGTGAGCTGATCCAGATCCAGGTAAAAGGGGCACATATTCCAGACTTGGAATTCACCAAGGGTCAGCAGCAGATTCTTTCCCGGAGGTCAAGGAGGGCAGAGGTCCTGGTTTTATCCTAATGTACCAGCCCCCTGCTGCTGCTGCTGCTGCTAAGTCGCTTCAGTTGTGTCCGACTCTGTGTGACCCCATAGATGGCAGCCCACGAGGCTCCCCCTTCCCCGGGATTCTCCAGGCAAGAACACTGGAGTGGGTTGCCATTTCCTTCTCCAATGCATGAAAGTGAAAAGTGAAAGTGAAGTCGCTCAGTCATGTCTGACTCTTAGGAAGTCACAACTTTATTTTTCATTTGAAGTCCTTTAAAGTGGCCTCTGAAAGTCACTTAAGGGCCTGGCCCATAGGAGGTACTCAGTTACTGTTCACTTCTTTTAACTCCTGACTACCTGATCTGGTCTTTCTGGTGAGATCCCTGGCTCATTCATTCATTCTAAGTATATTCATTGCACCTACTATGTGTTAAGGCCTGCACTGAGACTGGAAATCAGAAGAATAAGCCACAGATTCACCTTTTGAGGAACTTATTGACTGGATGGGGGAGCTGTTTTTAACAATAGTTAAAAACAAAGGTTCTGGAGGATTCTGCCTGGATTCAAATCCCTGGTCTGCCACTTCGTAGCTGTGTGACCATGGACATGCTACTTAACCGTTCTGTGTCTCAGTTTCCTTATCTGTGAAGTGAGAATAATGGCAGTACTTGCCTCATGGGGGCTCTTAAGAGACTCAAATGAGTTAATGTACACAAAGGAACTGGAACACTGCCTGTCCCGTGTATGTACATATAAAATTAAACTCTGCAAGACAAGTGTTAGATAGAGCCAGGCTGTTGATGAACACTTGCTCATTGCTTCCTTGGCACAGGGCTTGCACTCGTGTATGTGGCCTTCACCATGAACAAAAGTACTTGGGGTCTAGCCTCATGTCAGTGGACAGGGAATGTGGTTACTGAGCACATCATTGTGCAGGAAGCAGCAAAGGAGAAGTGGGATGGAACCCACTCCTAGGAGCTGAGGCTTGGGTGTGGCAACTGGTCTCGGAAGTTTGGAGGTGTTTGTGGTGTTTGGTCAGGTGTGAATAAAGAGTGGCCTGTCCATTGCAGCTCTTTTGCATGGGGGAAAGATTGGAACAGCCTCACTGACCAGCAGGAGGGGACTAGATAGATAAACTGATTTCTTCATGCAGATTGAAAACTTCAGGAGATGTTAATGTGATCCACACCATCAACATGGCCAAATCTCTGAAACAGAGAGTTAAATTTTTCAAAAGTTGTAATAGATTACATGCAGTATAATGACAATGATGGATATGGTGAGAGACAGAATTTTGTGAGAGCTTTCTACATGCCAAGCACTATTCTAAATGCTTTGCTTGTATTAATCCATTTGATCTTCTCAACAGCCCTCTGAAGTGGGAACTGTTATCAGCTCTATTACACAGATAAGAAAACTGAGGCACAGAATGGTTTTAGTCACCTGCCCAAGTTAGTGACATAGCCAACATTAGAACAAGGTCTTCGGGCTCTATAGTGCACACTTTCACCGTTGCACTGTGTAAAGAGCACACAGGATGATACCTTTTTATACAAATTGTGAAAGTGCAACCATTCATAAAACCGCAGTATCTGGAAAGAGGAGGAAGAGGGAAAGAGACCATAGGGTAGAGCTTTTATTTAGGTGTGTATTTTTAAAAATCTGAAACAAAGTATTAATATTTGCTAATTTGGGTCACAGGTATGTGGACTGTTAAATCATTTTCTCTTTTCCTGCATGCTCTGAAATATTTAGTCATTTTTCACTAAAATTTTTACTGAGGTAATTGTAGGTTCACGTGCACTTGTAAGAAATATTAATAATACAGAGAAATCCCCAGTGCCCTTTACCCAGTTCTCCCCAGTGGTAACATTTTGTGAAACTAGAGCACAGTATCACAACCAGGATGTTGACATTGGTACAGTCCATCCATCTTATTCGGATTTCCCCAGTTTTACTTGAACTCACTTCTCTGTGTGTGTATATTTAGTTTTATTCAGTTTTATCATGTGTGTATGTTCGTATATGCATTATCACAGTCAAGATACAGAACAGTTCTAAGATCACAGAGGTCCTTGTGTGGCCAGTTTATAACCACACCCACCTACACACACACACACACACACACACACACCCCCTAGTCCTTGGTGACCAGTAATCCCATCTCCATTTCTTTTTTCTCTACTTTGTCATTTCACAAATATTACATAATAGAATCCTTCAGTGTGTGACCTTTTAAGATTGGCTTTTTTCCACTCAGGATTCCCTTGAGATCCATCCAAGTTGTTCCCTCTACCAAGAGCTGGTTCCTTCTTATTGCAGTAGTGTTCTGTGGTGTGGGTTTGTTCTGCAGTTTGTTCAACAAGTCACTTGTTGAACGACATCTGAGTTGTTTCCAGTTTTTGACTATTATGAATAAAGCTGCTGTGAACATTCACATACTAGTTCATGTGTCAATAGAGGTTTCCATTTCTCTGGGATAAATGCCCAAGCATACAGTTGCTGGGTCATATGGTAAGTGCTTGTCTAGTTTTATAAAAAAAAAAAAACTGCCAGACTGTTTTCCAGAGTACTGTACCTTTTTCATAATTTTAGGGAAAGGATTTTGACTGGCAGAGGGAAGGCATACCAGGTGGAAGGGAAAAGTCTGCAGAGATCTGGAGTTGGAAAGTACTTTGCAAGTTTATGGAACAGTGGGGCATCTTGTGTTGCTGTAATATAGTCTGGCCTTAGCTAATGAGAGAACACAGGTTTGCTCTTCACTCATGCAATCAACAAATCTTTACTGAGCTCTTATGTGTATCTAGACACTGTTCTGGACACACAGAGATACTGCCTTCAGAAGCCTGAGTCCAGCAGAAAAGATGGGTGAAATAATGACAAGGTGCACTGTGAACAAGGGGAAGGGAGAGCCTTCGGCAGGGGATGATGGGGGCATCTTCAGACCTCTGGTGCTCTCATGAAAGCAGGGATCACGCCTGTGTTACTCTCCTCTGGGCCTCAGCATGTGGTAGGCAATCAGTAGATATGCGTTAAGTGTTGAGTGAATGATCTCATCCACTGTACACGCTCCCTGTGAGTGTGACCTGTTAGCAGCTGCACTTCCTAATCCCACCGTGTGAGTAAAAGGGCAGAGACTCAGTCTAGACACCCCACCCTGGAGTGAATTACCGCCCCACAGATTGGAAGCCAGCATGACATACAAAGGGCTGGAATGCTCTACTGTAAATTTTTAATTGTTAAACAAGCAAAGAAGGTTGTAAATTCCTCATGGCGGGACAGTATTGCATATTGTGGCTGTTGCCGCTGCCAAGGTCTCTTATCAGCCCGTTGGTGTTTCACAACCTCTCGTGCTTCTTGCATGTTACAGGGGCCCCTCCGCAGGGTCTCTGGGACATGGTGCAATGCCATCCTTTTTTCCGTGGGGGTGGCAGCCAGACTCTCTGTGCATCGTCTGTCTGACTTCTTCTCATTTTGTCTTCTGCCTAGATTTTCCCCAGAGGAACATCCAGTGCTTGCCCTGCCTGGTGCCCCTGCCCAGTTCCCTGTCCTGGAGGAGCACAGGCCCCTCCAGAAGTACATGGTGTGGTCAGACGAGATGGTGAGGACAGGGGAGGCCCAGATCCACGCCCACCTCATCCGGCCCTACGTGGGCATTCACCTGCGCATTGGCTCCGACTGGGTAACTTCCCCCTTCCTCTCATGGCTGGGTTGGACATATCCATGAGCAGGACCCATGTCTGTGACACTGAACGCTGAACCCATTGCACCAAGTCCTAGCCAGGGCAGAGAGACCTCACTCGGCCAAGCTGATGGGGCTGTGCCCCACAGTCCCACCATGGACACATCCGAAATGTGGCTTCAGAGTGCTTGCTTGGTAGTTCTCATTTTTAACAGTTGCCCTTTTTTCCTCATTTCACAGATGGATAAACTGAGGTATCAAGCTAGGTTCTGAGTCAGGCAGCAAGCCAGAGAGAGCCCACAGTCTTCCGCCCCAGCTCAGTGTTAGCCAGTCGACTCCTTGTTGAAAAACAAGCTCTGGAGGTTGGGTGGGGCTCCCAAGAAAAGAAGATATCATCTTCCAAATTCAGCAGCTGCTTAAATGTGCAGAAACCTCATCAGGTTATCCTCCCTGTGAAAATAACAGGAGCAGTACGGACGATCTCCTTAGTTTATGTAAGAAGATATGTATATATCTGTGTGTGAGAAATACTCATTAATGGAAACTTGAAAAATACTCAGAAGTATGGAAATTAGATAAAAATTCATTCAGTGTCATTTGAGGAAGCAGTCACATCCACATGACCCCCTTCCTGCCCCTCCACAAAGTAAAGGAGCCAGGACCTGTACTCTCCTAGGACATAAGAAAATATAAGCTGCTTTTTTTTTTTTTAATCTAGCATAATGCTAATACCAAACTCATTAAAAGCTCAGCTCAGGAAAATAGAGTCCATTATCACTAGTGAACATAGATGCCCAGATCCTAAGTAAAATATTACCGAGTAAAATCCAATAGCATATTAAAGAACAAGCAAAAGCAATACAAACAAGTAAAATTTATCCCAGTGATGCAGTGAAATTTATTATATTAATGCCCAAAGAAGAAAAATCATATAGTCATCTCAATGGATGCCAAGAAAGTGCTTGATAAAAAGTCAGCATTCATTTATGATTTAAAAAAAAGAAGAAAAACAACTCTTAACCAACCAGGAATACAAGGGGCCCACCTTAGCTTGATAAAGTCTATCTCTCCGAAACCCACAGCAAACATGCACTTCTTGGGGCTATCAGAAGTGTTCCCACTGAAGTCAGAAATCAGATGAGGCTGCCCATTATCACCGGCATAGTTCAGAATTCTGCTGGAAGTCCCAGATAATGCAGTAAGACCAAGAAAAAAATTGTGAAAAGCCAGTATCCCCTTAGCACTGTTAACTGCTGATGCATTTCCCTTTTCCTCAGTGGTTTAAAACAAAAAAAAGTTGCACTCTTGTATCACCTGCCTTTTTCCCTTTCCTGGGCTCTTACTTCTTGGGTTGTGGGCAGTGGCTCTCTATAGCTCTGTCCCCACCTGCCCCACAGAAAAACGCGTGTGCCATGCTGAAAGATGGAACCGCTGGCGCCCACTTCATGGCCTCCCCACAGTGCGTGGGCTACAGCCGCCACACCACCGCCCCGCTCACCATGACCATGTGCCTCCCTGACCTGAAGGAAATCAGGCGCGCTCTGAAGCTCTGGGTGACAGCGCTGAACGCCCAATCGGTCTACATTGCCACCGACTCTGAGAGTTACCTGCCCGAGATCCAGCAGCTCTTCAAAGGGAAGGTACACGTGGGGTGTGGGCCTGGAGGGAGAGCAGCTGGAAGGGAATCAAAGGAAGTGCCAAGGTGCTCCCTCCACTCCCACCTCATGCTTCATGTTCTCCCACCGCCAGGCTTTTGCTTGAACATCCTGTTCTCTAGTTCCTGCCCTTCTTTAAACCCCAGCTCAGACACCTCCGCCGGGGCTCTGCAGGCTTCCCTTCATTCCTGTTGCTGCTGGATCCCTACTGGGAGCTTTCACAGCACTTGATCACATCTCCTCCCGAGACACCTAGACTGTGAGATTCATATAGAAACATGTCTTATTTCCTCCCAGGAGCTGTGGCTCCTTGAAGGCAGGATCCAGGGTAGACTCACTGTTCTGTTCTTCGGAGTCTAGCCTGATACTTTGACTTCCTCCAGGGCTGAGACCCCGCCTTACCCTCACCAGTGGCTAGGACAGTGCGTGACACATGGTAGGCTCTTGGTAAATGTTTGGTGATTAAGGATATTGAGTGGGCCCTGGGGGACAGAGCGGGTGGGGGGCGGTCCAGTGCCACAGAAGGATTAAGAGCATGGACTGTGGAGCGTTGGATCTTGGGCTCTCCTCCCTGTGCAGCCTTGCACAATTTACTTCACCTCTCTGTGCTTCTGTTTCCTCATCAATAAAATGGGACTGAGAGTAGTTCTATCCTGTGGGGTAATTTTGAAGATCAAATAAGAAGCTAAAACTGGTCTGGTACAAAATAAGTTGTCGATAAAGTTAGCTGTCATCGATAGTAGAAGTAGGTGGTTGATGAATACAGGAAAGGCTCTTTTGTGCTTCATAAATGCTTAAGGAAGGGGTGAATAGTAGGGGTTTGACATAGGAGTAAGTAGTAGAATGGGCTTGGTACTGTGTAAATGAAGAATAGGTAATAAGTAATTATGTATTGGTAAAACGGTGGAGTTAATAGTGAATATTCAGTAAGACTTTGGAGTGCATAAAGCCCCTAAATGCTTGTGCAGACCTTAAAAGACAGACATCCGCTTTCTAACAGTGGGTACCCTTGGCTTTATGTTGAGGAGCTCCCTTTCCCTCTTTTACGGGCTTGTCAAGGAAGTGCCTTGTAGAGGAAGTGCCAAGTCACAGCATTCTGGTCCCCACCCACCCACTTTATAGTAGAATTTCAGAGCTGGAGACCTTGGAGCACCTCCGACCCAACCTCTGCATTTTAAAACTGAGGAAACCCAAGTCCCAAGAAAGGATAGAATTTACCCAGGAGGTCTCAGAGCTAATTTTAGTGGGCATGACACAGAGCGGGTAAGTTTCAGGGTGTGGGTGGAATTGTTCAGGGGATTTTGGCCATGATTAAGCTGGTATTATTTTTCTGCTACCATCTGAATAGCAAGATGATGATTTTTGTTACATCAGAAGTCTCTGTGTGACAGCAAAGCACTTTCAGCCCCAGCTCTGCCCACACCCCCTACCTCTGAACTAAATGGAAGGACTTGGAGAGTCCCAGGGAGTTTTTTGTGAGTTTTTAGAGTTGGTATACTTGCTACACCTTGAGCCTCTTGCCATTTCTACTTCCTGTTCCTGTGCCACTGTTCTTGCCCTTCTCACTCCTCACCTCCTTTCATGGGCTCAGCCTACCCTCTCTCCTGAACTAATCCTTGCTCATCCATTAAGCTGGGGCAGTGCTGAGCTGGGGATACTGATAAATAAGATGTAGTGCTGCCCTCCAGGGCTCACAGTCTAAACTCAGGAAAAGAGACTTGCAGAGAATTATAAGGTATGCCACAGGAGAGGGCCCGGCTTGGGTATGGGGGCTCGTTCACTCACTTGTCCAGTCCCCAGATGCATATTGAGACACACCCCCTTCAGAAGTGACCAGCAAACCAACACAGCCCCAGCCAGGTACAGGAAATGGGCGTTAAGCAGAGAATCGCTGAGTGAAAGCTACACACGAAGGAGATGTGCGCCACAAAGGAAAGGAGTGTGGTTCTGTGCACGTGCAGAGCAGAGGAGCCTGGACTAGACTGAGGGGGCCAAGGAGGGCTTCCCTAAGGAGATGAGACTTGAGCTGCAGAGTCAGAGTTAAGTAGGAGTTAACCGGGCAAAGAGACAAGCACCCCCAACAGAGGGAGGAGCATGCGTAAAGATCCTGAGATAGAAGGGAGCCTGGTGTGAAGTGGCTGGAGCTCAAGGTGGAGAGGCAGCTGAACAGGCCTTTGGCCACATTCAAGATCTGTAGTCTTTATCTGCAGAGCAGTAGGGCACCAGTTAAGGGTGCTCAGCTTGGGATAGAGGGAGGGAGGAATAAGGGAGTAGGGGAATCTGTGAAAGTGTTTTTTGGCTGCTTTCCTATGATATCTGGGCTTCCCTCATAGCTCAATTGGTAAAGAATCCACCTGCAATGCATGAGACCCTGGTTTGATTCCTGTGTCAGGAAGGTTCGCTGGAGAAGGGATACCCACTGCAGTATTCTTGGGCTTCCCTTGTGGGTCAGCTGGTAAAGAATCTGCCTGCAATGTGGGACACCTGGGTTTGATTCCTGGGTTGGGAAGATCCCCAAGAGAAGGGAAAGGCTACCCACTCTAGTACTCTGGGCTGGAGAATTCCATGGACTGTATAGTTCATGGGGTCCCAAAGAGTTGGACATGACTGAGCAGCTTTCACTTTCACTTTTCCTTTGGTAAGCAGACCAGTAGAAGAAAAGATTATGGTGACCAGCCAGGGAGTGGTAGTCCATCAAGAAAAAGGTTCACCTTTGAGGAATATCTCAGGGATAGATTGGACAGGACTTTAGTCTCAGAGGCATCCAGGCAGCAGGACCAGTTGGGTGGGGTGCTCTTTGGTCAGATTGTGGTTTGGTTGGAGAAGCCAAGACCTTGAGGCGAGGGCTTTATGAAAAAGTCAGACCTTGAACTGAGCCTTGAGAGTATGGTCAGGACTACAATGGGTGGGGATAGGCATTCCTGGCAGAAGACACCAATGAGCAAAGGCAGAGTGTGAATGAGTGGTGTGTGTGTGGAGCTTAGGATTAAGGTCACCATCTGTTAGGCAGCACTTCTCTCAGGCACCCCAACCCTACGTGTTAATGCTTTGTACGCCTCCTTCTATGTCTGTGACTTCAGCACAGAGAAAGAAGGTGAGGGGTGGCTGCAGGCCTTGGCGGATCTGGCCACTTTGTCCTGAACCCTGGCTAAAACGCCCTGCCCTTCCTCCTGCAGGTGAAGGTGGTGAGTCTGAAGCCTGAGGTAGCCCAGATCGACCTGTACATCCTCGGCCAAGCTGACCACTTTATTGGCAACTGTGTCTCCTCCTTCACTGCCTTCGTAAAGCGGGAACGGGACCTCCATGGGAGACCATCCTCCTTCTTTGGCATGGACAGGCCTCCTCAGCTGCGGGATGAGTTCTGATCCTAGCTGGAGCACACCACCAGTCTGAGCTGTTCCCTCCAGCCAGGCCTGGCAGCCAGAGGTGCTCCCACAGTTGATCCCCCAAGGATCAGAGACCAGAGAAAAGTACCAGGGACTTCCAGGAGGAGGAAGACAGTCCATCTCCCAGGACACGGGACTTCCAAGCTCCTAGTGGCCAGACATCTCCCTTTCTCATATGCTCCCTATTGCTTCTCCTGGGAATTTCTCACACCAGCAAAGTAGTCCAAGCTCTGTCTTTTGGTCTGCCCTGCTCTGAGGAGGCTGAGATGCTCACTTCTCTTCAGAGAGATTTTATATATAGAAAAAGAGATTTTTATAGTTTTGATACAAGATCATGACTCCCCTATAACTCTCCCTTATCTTAAAAAAAATCAGTGAAGTTCATTAACGTAGGTACCTAAAGTGACCTTAACAGAATGTGGATAAGGCTAGGGGTGGGTGGGTGTATTGACTGCTTTTCCACATGACTCCCCAAAGCGGCCCTCAGGCTCATCCCCACTGCCTGGCCTGAGCCACTGTCAGCCCCCACTTCCTAGGCCATCTCCAGGGTTTGGGGCATAGTCTTCTCCGTCATAAACACTATGCACAAAGAAGTTACCGACCACAGTGTTGGCAGTACGCCGCAGACGGCTGAGCGCTGCTCACACAGCTCGTTCCCAGCAGGGAGCACCTGCCATCAAGCCAGGCTGTCATGGTATTGCTCTCAGAGTCTCTTGGCGGTTGGTGGCTTGCCCCAAACGTGGCACCATCAGTGTCTATAACACATCACCAGGGCCAGGGCTTGCTGGCCTGCTGGGATCCTTTTGAGGTCTCGTTATCTCCTGTTTCAAAGGGCCTGGTTGTAGAACTTTGTCATTAAATTGGTTCCAGGCCTGTCCTCCCAGCCTTCCTCCTGCAGCGGGAGCCTTCTGACTGTATCCTCAAGGGGAGTGGTCACTAAGCCCCTGACCAGATGGAAGATGCTCAGTACCCAGGAGCCATCGCATTGCATTCCTGGGGTTGTCTGCTCCATCCCATCCAGTGTAGTCTCAGCCAAGCCCATGAGACCTAAAGTGTTACGATTGTGAGTTTCTTTGTCTCTCAAATGCTGCAGTGGTAAAAATTCATGACCCCCGAGACGCGGTGATTTTTCGGTCTTGAGGAAATTCTCAGTTTCCTCAGGGTCACACAGCCAGAAGTGGTCAATCCAGATTTGACCTCCAAAGGGCCAGTGCTGATAGCCAGCCTGCTCTATTCCTCCAGTTCACAAGACCCAGTTTACTGTGTGTGTGCGCCGTGGAGGCCTCAGATGGAGAAATGGTCAGCTACCTTTTGTCCCCACTGGGCTCTACTCATGGGTTTGCCACTGCCAGGAGCCTTCAGGAAGGGAGAATCCCACAAGAAACAGAAAACCCACCTGAAGCTTACAGTTCTCTTGGGTGGTTCTAAAATTCATGTCTGTTACCTGCTGATTACTTCCCCGCCATGTGACCTCCCTTGGCCTTCAATCCTGGGAAAGTGGGGGAGACTCTGATGAAAGCCAGTCCCAGAGCTTCTCAGCTCTGTCCCGTGGGTAGCCTTTAGGAAGAGATGCCTTTTTTTCAGGGCATACTGAATCAGAGGCTGAAGGGCACCAAGGATCTCAAACAGCGAAGATGGCATTTGCTGCTTAGAGCTGCCATCAAACTCTTAATACAGAAAGGGCATTTGTATTTCCCATCTGGGGAAAATATTTTAAATCCTGGGTGGACTCAGAGATAGTTTATCTGCTCAGACTTGTTCATAAGCCTCACTGAGGGACATGGGAGCGAGCCCCTGCCTCTATTGGGCAGTTGGTAAGGTGTGGCTCTCTGACTGATGTCATTTGCTGCACACGCTTGAGAGTCTGGGGCTCAAATAGGCTGCCCAATCCTCCTGATGAGCATCGGCCATCACAGTAGCTTGTGTTTCTGGAGGTGAGGGCGCTAGAGCTGTAGTCCGATTCGGTGTGTTTTGTAGGCGAGCACTTTATTCCTTTGACCCAGTTTCCCCACCTATAAAATGGTGATAAAACCGACGACGGGGTTGTTGAACGGCCCCAGTCCGATAAAAGGAGGATAAGGGCCCATTGTAAACTTGAAGGAGACAAAGGCCCGTACGTGGCTGTTGGTTAGTGTGACTGCCTCTGGTCACACGCCTCCTCTCTGCCGGCCACTGTGCTTGCTAAGTGTTTTATGGATGTTCCCTGGTTTAACCCCCACCTTAGCCCTGGGAAGTAGAAACTTACTCTTTCTGCACAAGGCAGGATTAACACTTGGAAAATTCTCAGTTTCCTCAGGACCACACAACTGGTAGTGGTCAGCCCAGATTTGACCTCCAAAGGCCAATGCTGTTAGCCAGCCTGCTCTGCTCCTCCGGTTCACAAGACCTGGTTTACTCTGTGTGTGCACCATGGAGACCTTGAATGGAGAAATGGTCAGCCTCCGTTTGTCCCCAGTGGGCTTCAGCCGTGGGTCTGCCACTGCCAGAAGCTTTCAGAGAGGGAGGATCCCCCAGGAAAGAGAAAGCCCACATGAAACTTAGAGTTTTCTTGGGTGATTACTTAATTCAACATGCTTTCATTCAACAGGTGTTTATTGACCAGTTGCCAGGCTCTGTGCTGGGTACTAGGGATTTAGCAGAGGATCAGACATAAATTCTTTGTTCTCAGGGAATTTGCATTCTAATAAATAGAAGGCATAATAAGCAGATGTATCGTGGGAGGTGTTAAGTGCTATAAGAAAACTAAAAAGGCATGGTGGATGCAGAGCAGGAGCAGTGCTGGTTTAGATGAGCTCGGGGAAGGCCTCTCTAAAGAGCTGCCGTGGAGGGGGCCATGCTCGTTCAGCGTTTTGGAGGCAGCGCAACAGCAAGTGCAAAGGTCCTGAAGCTGGAATGAAAACTAGCAAGGGGGTCAGTGTGACTGGAGTGGCAGAAGTGAGGCAGGGAACAGAGTAGATGAGAACAGGTGACATGACCCGTCCTTCAGCCTAGTTAAGATCAAGCCTTGGCTTTTATTTGGACAAATGTGGGAAGCCTTGTGGGGTCTGAACTAAGGAGAGTCATGGTCTGATTTACCTTTTTGTAGGCTGCCATGTGGAGAGGAGATGGGAAGGAGGAAGAGTAGAAGCAGGGAGGCCAAGATAGAGGTGTCATAGGGATGCCCACAAGAGAAACGATTGGGCTCAGGCAGAGGTCATGGCATTGATTGTGGTGGAAACTGGTCAGACTCTGGATGTATAAAATGACTTTTAAGTTTCAATGTTTTATAAAAAATGTAAGTCTTTACATAGTTTTAATCATGCAGTATATACAATTTAATGTCCTGGTCTTTTTACTTAATAGTGTATCATGTTTTCTATATTGGTACATGGTCTGAATAAGTGTTTTTAACGATATAAAATTCCACTGAGGGGTGTCCCATAGTTTATTATGTCTCATAGTTTATTGTTTTATTATGAGAACTTAGTATATTTCAAGTTTTTTACTATTATTATTTGGAAAATATGTTTATTTGTAAGTTTTTTTTCTGTTATCTAACGTTTTTATTAAGATAAATTCCTAGAAGTAGATTTGTTAGATCAACACTTAAAAGCTACTTTTTGGGAATTCCCTGGCAGTCCATTAGTTAGGACTTTACTGTCTCACTGCTGAGGACCTGGGTTCAATCCCTGATTGGGGAACTAAAATCTTGCAAGCTACATGATGTGGCCAAAAAATAAAATTAAAAAAATAAAGCTGCCTTTTGGAAAAAATTCAAATATACATAAAAATTGTAATAAAATGAACTTTCAGTTTCAACAACCCTCAGCATTTCACCAGTCTTGTTTCATTTACTGTCTCATTCCCAAGTCCACATACAGGAGACTTTTGAAGGAAGAGCCAGCAGGATTTGCTGACACGCTGCAGTGGAATTAGGAGGGAAGAGGAAGTCCAGAATGCGCTGAGGTCTATGGGCCAAGCAACAGGGAGGAGAAGTTGTCCCTGACTTTAATGGTGGTCTCCGGAGGATCCTTGGAGAGCTGGTTAATATGGCAGATTCCAGGGACCCACCTAGGCCTGAGGAATCAGAATGTCTGGTGTGTAGTGCCCAGGAATCTGCATCTTCAGATGCACCCTCAAGTGATTTTGATGCCCAGTAGCCCAAGACTTACTTAAATTGTATTTCTTGGACGTGCAGTGTCGACATCCCCTGGGGCAACTTGTTTGAACTATAGATTCCTAGGCCCCACTCTGGACCTGCTGAATCAGAATCTCTGTAGATGCAGCCCAGCGATCTTTTAACAAGCTCTCCAGGAGCAAAAATGAACACCACCGGTCAGAAGGTCGTGGGGGTGATGCTGTGTGGTCAGCCAGCCAGCAAGCACTTATGGAGGGCCTTCCTTGAGGCCTGGCACGCCTGGAAAATTCCAGCAGGCATAGTCAGTGGTGTGGCTCTGAGAGGTCCCCGTCATGCTCAGTTTGTGTTGTAACGTTGACTTTTTTCTCTTTATTTTGCACTGGGGGAAATATTATAAACAGCCCTTGATTTAATGGAGTTCATTGTTTTAGGATGGAGCAAAACTTACATAAGCAAAACAATGAGAGTTACACTTTTTGAAAATTAAGTAACTACCAGTAGAGAGGGTTGTGGATTAGGCAGAAATGGAGAAACTTGTGTTCAAAGGAACCAAAGCTGGGAAATGCTGTCCTGATACATCACAGACCCTCCAAAAGCATGGAGGAGAATGGACAAGAAGGAGAAATGGGATAGAGGGTAAAAGAAAGCTGAGCTTTCATTTTCATGTTCTGTTCACTTCAAAGAAGCTTAATGATGATAATAAACAATAATCCTTCCCTGGCTCGGGACTAAAGATCCTTTTCCTCAGTTTTCTCTTTTTCCTTAGTGGGGTTAACAGGAAAAAACCTGAAGGCAAGTCTTGCTCTCTGGATTATGTTGTCAGAATTAATTCAGATTCTTACTTGAAACCCTATTTATTTCAAGGTTGGGACCTTTGCCTTGAAATAACATTATTTAAGGACAAGCAGGTTTGTTTTGTTTTTACAGCTAATTCTTTATGGATCATCAGCCCAGAATGCCAAGCCCAACCAGGTAAAGAGCAGGAAGGGAAGGAACAAAAGGCATTTCCTATAAACTCCCTCCTTCCCGATGACTCAGCCCACCCCAGTGGGAAGAGGGAAGCCTAGGAGAACACCCCATCCCTCTTTGAAGATCCACCTCTAAAAAAAACTGGTGAACATTCATTCTCTGCAGAGTGGGGCTATTTCCCCTCTGTTAACAGAATATAAGATCGTTTAGGAGGTCCAGGGCACTAGCAGAAGGAGAGGATTCTTTTCAGCAATTCCTCAGTCCTGTTAACAATGTCAAAGAGAAAGTCTCAGTTTAGTGCCAGCTGCTAACTACTCTGCTACCTGCTAATCCGTCCTGCTAACAGGGCAGACTGGGAGTCAGCATTAGCTAGCCAGAATTTAGTAACCCTGTTTTGCTTTGAGTATATTTATTTTGGGGATACTTTGCATTTGTATATTTTAAATTACAGATGTGATTTAACATTTCCTTTTAAGTAACAGGTTACAAAAAATGATTTGATTTAGAGAAAAATATTAAGTAAATGATGTGTTGTGAATTATGAAGATCAAGGTTAGGAAACCCTCACTCAGCTTTACCTTAAAAAAAAAAATCTAATAATAGCACCATTGTAGCAAATGGTACGTAAACAGCCAGCTTTATTAAAAAAAAAAAAATCTTTCTTTCTTTACTTATTTGGCTGTGTCAGGTCTTAGCTGAGGCATTCAGGATCTTTAGCTGTGACATGTGGACTCTTAGTTGCGGCATGTGGAATCTAGTTGCCTGACCTGGGATTGAACCCAGGCCCCCTGCACTGGGAGCAAGGAGTCTTAGCCACTGGACCACCTGGGATGTCCCTCAGCCTTATCTTTATACGAAGCCCTGAAGCCCCTCAGCATAGGACCAATGGGGCTCTCAGGGGAAGAGGCATTTAACCTTTTAGAGGCATCACAAAGGAGGCTGCAATGAAAAACACGGAACAGGTGCCATTTCCCACATGTTTCTAGCAGTGGCATTGGTGGGTCAAAGGAGAGTGCACATTTGTCATTTTGATTGGCATGACCACATTGCCCTCCAAAGAGCTTGTGCCAATTCATCCTCCCTGGCATGGTGCCTGTTCCCTACACTGTCTGGCTTCATTGGTTTTTGATGTGGCTGAGGGAGAAGCCACTTACCTTGGGTCCAGACACTTTGATTTCTGTTCTGGTGGTATATTACGATGGCTCTACACAGTCCAGGAGTTTTGGGTTTGAACCCCAACTCAGCCACTAACTGCTGTGTGACTCATGCAAGTTCTTGGCCTATCTAAGACTCAGTGTTTGCATCTGTCAAGTGGAAATAATGTCTTCAGTTGAGTCTCAGCTTCCTTTAAAGTCAAGTCCAAAAGTATAAAGGCAAAATTTATTCTTTCTGCCCTAATTTGTTGAGCCCATATATTATATATTTCATCCTACTTTATAGGGTCATTGTGAGAATTTAAAGAACTGCTATTACCAGAGTACCTGGCACATCATCGATGCTTCATGATAATAGTATTATTTCACAAAATTGCAAAACCATCTTTCTAAGGCTCGGTTTCTGAGCCGGCAGCTGGCATGGGGCTGCCAGAGAGATGCTAAAGGGCACGAATATGTTTTGGAACTATTGCAAAGGCTCCAGATATGAGGGTTAAACTTTCCTGGGGCTCCAGAAGCCTCACCAGGCACCGCCTGCTGGAAAATTTCTGGACTTCTGTCCTTTGTTTCAGTGCTGTGTTAGCTCACTGGGAGACCATCTTCTCCTAACCATTGCTGGTGAACGAACAGGAGCTGAGCTCTCAGCCAAGTGGGGAGATGTGCCAATGGGAGAGACCCCACTCCTGCCCATATTGGTCAGTGGTATACAAGGGGAGGGTACAGTGAACTATCTCTTTGTGACAGGAAAATCCCCGGCCCTCTCTCTTTAAAAAAAAAAAAAAAAAAAATTATTTGGCCATGCCGGGTCTTAGTTGAGGCACATGGAATCTTGAGATGCAGCATGTAAACTGTTAGTTACAGCATGTGGGATCTAGTTCCCTGCATTAAGAACTCAGGCCCCCTGCATTGGAAGCATGGAATCTTAGCCACTGGACTACCAGGGAAGTCCTCCCAGCCCTCTCTGAACTCTTGTCTCCTCTTGAACTAGAAAATGAGGACTTTGGATTGGTCGATTCTTTAGAAAAGGCATTAGGTTTGGTGTCCCAAGGCTTGGGTGCACGGACTATCTTTAATATTAATCTAGTGTGTAATCACTGGGACTCAGTGTTCTCATCTATAAAATGGGAATACAAATTAAACCACTGAGCCATTATACATTGAGTCCTTCCTCTCATGGAACTGGCTTTGTAATGGGGGAGAAACAGATAATAAAAAAAAATGTGTATATAAAGTATGAGGAGGTCATGAAAACCATGAAGGAGAACGAACTAGGGTAGAGGGAAGGAGAGTGGCTGGGGTGGTCAGAGAAGACCTTTGTGTCCACGTGGCATTTGAGTGAGACCTGCAGGGGGTGAGTGAGTGTATGCATACTTGGGAAGAGCATTCCGGGTAAAGAATAGCAAGTACTGAAGTCCTGGAGTGGAAGCTAGCCTGGCATGTTTGAGGGACAGGAAGGAGGAGAAGTGGGTGAGGTATGAGTGGGGCACGGGCCAGATCTGAGTGGGCCTCATCTCTGGCTTTTATGTCAGTGATGTGAGAAGCCACTGGGAGGTCCTGAGCAGGGGAGAGACATGATCTGACCTATATCTCAGGACTGTCATTACCAATTGTGGATGGTGACTGCAGCCATGAAATTAAAAGACGCATGCTCTGTGGAAGAAAAACTATGACAAACCTAGACAGCATATTAAAAAGCAGAGACATTACTTTGCCAGCAAAAGTCCGTCTCGTCAAAGCTGTGGTTTTTCCAGGAGTCGTGTACGAATATGAGAGTTGGACCATAAAGAAGGCTAAGCATCAAAGAATTGCTGCATTTGAACTGTGGTGTTAGAGAAGACTCTTGAGAGTCCTTTGGACTACAAGGAGATCAAACCAGCCAGTCCTACAAAATCAATCCTGAATATTCATTGAAAGGACTGATGCTGAAGCTGAAGCTCTAATTGTTTGGCCACCTGATGTGAAGAGCTGACTCATTGGAAAAGACCCTCATGCTAGGAAAGACTGAGGGCAGGAGGAGAAGGGGATGACAGAGGATGAGATGGTTGGATGGCATCACCAATTCAATGGTCATGAGTTTAAGCAAGCTCCAGGAGATGGTGAAGGACAGGGAAGCCTGGCATGCTACAGTCCATGGGATTGCAAAGAGTCAGACACAACTGAGCTACTGAACAACAACATAACAAGTCACCCAAAATATAGTCTTTTCAAGCATCAATAATCATATATTCCTCTCAGTTTCTTTGTGGGCCAACAATTTGGGAGCAACTTGGCTGAGCAGTTCAGTTCTGATCTCTTGTAAGGTTGCAAGGAGATACTGGTCAGGGCTGCATTCACCTGAAGGCTTGACTGTGGTTGGAGGGTCCATCTCCAATATGACCCACTCCCGTGACTGGCAAGTTGGGGTTGGCTATGGGTGGCTCAGCTCCTCTCCACAGGCTTGTTTGGCTGTCTTCACAGCGCTGTGGCTTGCTTTCCTCAGAGAGAATGATTCAAGAGACCTAGACAGAAGCTGCAGTGTCTTTTATGACTTAGCTTCAGAAGCCATTCACTGTCGCCTCTACCATTTTTATTGGTCCCATGGGCCAACCCTCTTCCATGGGACTGCGCAGCCCATAAATACAAGGAGGTGAGGATCTCCATAGGCCACCTTGAGACTGACTATCACAAGGTTTTTGTTTTGCTTTAATTAACATGTGGTAAAAAAATTTTTTTTTTTTTAGTGTATAGTTCTATGAATTTTTTTTTTTTTTAGTTCTATGAATTTTAACACGTGCACATTTGCGTAACCACCACCACAAACAGGATACAGAACAGTTCCGTCATCTTTCAAAAAGCCCTCCAGTTTCCCTTTGTAGTGAGATACACTCCCCACGCTTAACCTGCGGTAACCACTGATCGATCTATCACCATTGTTTGCCTTTGAGAATGTCATAAATGGCATCATGTAGTAGTATGTCAACCTCTGAAACTGGCTTCTTTCGCCCACAATAATGTCCCTGAGAGTCATCTAGGATTACAGGCTGTTGTTTAGTTGATAAGCCATGTCCAACTCTCTTGCAACCCTGTAGACCATAGTCAGCTGGGTTCCGCTGTCCGTGGAATTTCCCAGGCAAAAATATTGGAGTGGGTTGCCATTTCCTTCTCCTGGGGCTCTTCCCAGCCCAAGGACTGAGCCTGTGTCTCCTGCATTAGCAGGCAGATTCTTTATCACTGAACCACCTGGGAAGCCCATTTGCAGGTATCACATAACTCGTTGCTTTGCATTGCTGAGCTTTGTGAAGATATATCACAGTTTCTTTACTGATTTATCCACGGAAGGGTTATTTCCAGTTGGGGAGTGGATTGTGAATGAAGTGCTGTAAACATTCATGCACTGTACTCCTTCTCCCATCCTTCCATTATGCTAACCTTTTGATACTGTACCATAGGTCTCATGGACCATGTTTATTTTTTTCTGGTGTTCAGATTGGGTAATTTCTATTGATCTGTCCTCAAGTTCACAGATTGTGCTATCTCCATTCTACTGTTTAGCCTATCCACTGAGCTTTTTTTTAAAAAAAAAAGATTTATTTATTTTAACTAACTAATTTTATTTCTGGCTGTGGTTGGTCTTTATTTCTGCATGTGGGCTTTCTCTAGTTGCGTAGAGTGTTGGCTACTCTGACTTCTCTTGCTGTGGAGCTCAGGCTCTAGGCTGGCAGGCCTCGGTAGTTGCAGCTCCCTAGCTTTAGAGCACAGGCTCAATAGTTGTGGCTCACGAGCTTGGCTGCTCCTCAGTGTGTGGGATCCTCCCAGACGAGGGGTCAAACCCATGTTCCCTGCATTGGCAGGTGGATTCTTAACCACTGGACCACCAGGGAAGCCCTCCATTGAGTTTTTAATATCAGTTATTGTATGTTCCACTTCTAAATTTTCCATTTGAGATATTCTATTATGAAAAGTTAAAGAAAGCTAAAATCTTTATCCTTACTCCATGGAGTATTTTTTAAAATCGTGGTAAAGCATACATAAGATTTACCACCTTAACCAAGTCTAAGTATACAGCTCAGGGCATTATGTATACTCACACTGTTGCATAATCGTCACCACTCACCTGTCACCAGAACTTTTTCTTCTTTCCAAATTAAAACTCCATACCCATTAAACATTAACTCCCCATTTTCTCCTTGGGGTATTTTTGTAACAGCTGCTTAAAGGTCTTTAGATCATTCCAGCGTCTTGCTGTTGGCATCTTTTCATCGACTTTCCCATGCTAGTAGAAATTTGCTACTTCTTTGTATTGCGGGTAGTTTGTCCTGGGCGTTTTGATTATTATGTTCAGTTCAGTTCAGTCGCTCAGTCATGTCTGACTCTTTGAGACCCCATGAATCGCAGCACGTCAGGCCCTCCTGTCCTACGTTAATAGCCTTTAATCTCACTTAAATCGCATGGAGAATATCGATCGTTATGTCTTAGCAGGCAACTGGCAAAGTGGGTTCAACTCCTGCCTTCTGTGGGTTTTGGTTCCGATGTCAGTCCTGTTTTCAAACTGTCTTTGGTGCCATGTGCATCTGCTCTGTGGACCGCTTATGGGCTTTCGGAACTTGGGTCTCAAGCGAACTTGCTCGTGATTCAGTTCTCAAAGTCTGTGCGGAGCTGTTTAAGTGAGATCCACTCATGTGCAGCTAGTGGGTGAGACCAGAAGTTCACAGATAACTTTATGGGGTCACTATTCCAAACTCCTGCCTCCCTGCTCTACCCCTGGGACTTTCTGGCTCCCTGGGGCTTTGTTTACCCGACTCTGACACGCATTTCCCTCGACTGCACTCAAGTAGGGGACAAATCAGTAGTGGTTCACCCCACTCTGGACCACAGCGCCTCCAGTTAGAGAGGAACGTTTTCCTTCCTCATCATTTGAGGCTCCCAGAGGCACCTGCCACCACCTGTGCCACCACGGATGGCCTGGGGAGGAGGACATGTGAGAAAGGAGGAAAGGATGAAAATAAGGATCTCCCTGTGCCCCCATCCTGGTCCTTTTGAGTGCATTGAGACAGCCCAAGGAATACCAGAGGGAAAAAACAAAACACATGGGGACTTCCCTGCTGGTCCAGTTGCTAACCCTTGGAGCTCCCAATGCAGGGGACCCGGGTTCGAACCCTGGTCAGGGAACTAGATCCTACATGCCATAACTAAGACCTGGCACAGCCAAATAAATCAAAATGAAATAAATAAAACACATACACTTAAGTTGAAAAAAAAAACACGTAAACTCACTGCCGGATTGGTGAGCCTTGAATTGCTCTCTTCCCTGATCTGCCTTCTACTGCTGGCTTCTCTGAACTCTCAAGAGCTGCTTGTTGCCCCTGTCCAGCGTGTGGAACTGCATTCAGCAGCAGAGGCAGGGTGGAGACTGTTTCTCCATCTTGCCAGAAGTGGAAGCACCACCTCAGGTCTTGCGTCAGTCTCCTGGCTGTCAAGTGGACAACGGATGGGTGGGGGCCAGATTGGAAGCAAGGAGGCATTTGAGGATATCTGGGGAAGCTTCACAGAGAGAGAGAGGTGGCTGTTTTCAAAAGGGTAGGTTGGGAGCAGAGCATTCGGGGAAGAAGGATTGGCGTGAGCAGTGTCTTGGGAGGTCAGAAGAGCGGACTGGGAAGTCTGGGGTCAGGATATAAGGCTGGGGAAGGATAAAGACTGGACACCTTGGAAAGAAGGCTGGGGACCAGGCTGGGACTGTGTTGGGAGGTGTGTGGTTTGATTTCTGATTTCTGTGGGTCAAAGAAAAAGACATACGTCTTTCACACCAATGTTTTCCACTGGTGTGCATGGAGGGGAATCCCCCACCCTCACACTTGAGACAGGATGTGGGGATGCTCGTGGGAGATCGAGGCTATGGCAGGGAAAGGTGGCATCAGGGCTGAAAAGGCCCAGTTCCTGTGCAGAAGTAAGGGCATGGCTTTATAGCTTGGAAGGGGAATGCCATATTGCTGCAGCCTATCTTCAGTCAGATAATCTATAAGAGGAGCCAAGGGTATCTGCTTCTGTATTCCAGATAATAAACCTAACATTTCCCAAGGGCTTTCTGTAAGTTAGCTGGGGGAGGTGGGAGAAGATGGGGGACCAGGTGTTTAGAGGTAGGAGTGACAAAGAGCTTTTGCTATATCTTCTTTCTTATGTTTAAAAATTTTGAACCTTGGGTACTAGTTATCTGTTGGTGTGAATGAATGAATGAACCCTGAAACTCAGCAGGTGAAAACAATAAGCATTTATCGCCTCACCCAATTTCTGAGAGACAGGAATCTGGCATCAGCTTAGCTGAGTGGTTCTGGCTCATGAAGTTATAGTCAAGAAGTCATCCTTGGCTGTAGTTGTCTGAAGGCCTGATCAAGGCTGGAGAGTCTCCTTCCAAGATGGGGCATTCACATGGCTGCAGAAAGGAGGCCTCAGTTCCTCACTGACGGTGGCAGGAGGCTTTAGTTATTCCCCATGTAAGTATTTCCATGAGGCTACTTTTCTTTTTAATTAATTTCTATTGGAGTACAGTTGCTTTACAATGTTGCATTAGTTTCTACTGTACAGCAAAGTGAATCAGCCATCCATACACGTATATCTCCTCTTTTTCAGATTCCCTTCCCATATAGTCACTACAGAGTGCTGAGTAGAGTTCCCTGATCTATACAGTAGGCTCTCGTTAGTTACCATTTTATACATGGTAGTGAACATATGTCTGGAGAAGGCAATGGCACCCCACTCCAGTACTCTTGCCTGGAAAATCCCATGGATGGAGGAGCCTGGTGGGCTGCAGTCCATGGGGTAGCTAAGAGTCGGACACAACTGAAGCGATTTAGCAGCAGCAGCAGCAGAACATATGTCAGTCCCGATTTCCCAATCCATCCCTCCTCCCTTTCCCCTCTTGGTGTCCATACTGTTGTTCTCTGTGTCTGTGTCTCTATTTCTGCTTTTCACATAAGATCATCTGTACCATCTTTCTTCCCTGGTAGCTCAGATGGTAAAGAATCTGCCTGCAACATGGGAAACCTGGGTTCGATCTCTGGGTGGGGAAGATCCCCTGGAGAAGGGAATGGCAACCCACTCCAATATTCTTTCCTGGATAATCCCATGGACAGAGTGGCCTGGTGGGCTGCAGTCCATGGGATTGCAAAGAGTCGGACGTGACTGAGCGACTAAGCACAGCATATTGGTTAAATCAGCACGAGCCCACTCAGATTCAAGGAAAGAAAACATAGATACTCCCTCTCCATGGGAGAAATGTTAAGGAATCTGAAGCAATTTTTTAAAAAACCGCCATAATTAGTTTTATAATTTTAAAATCTATTTTAAATAAATAATGGGTGATAAAGCATTGAGGCTTCATTTCCTGAGACATTAGGTTGAGACCACCTAGCCTCATGCTCATTCAGTTGCTACACCCCAGACTCTTAGGTCCTTTATCTTTTTGAGCCCAAGCATCTCAGGGAAGCTAAGATACCTTGGCTGTTACAACTTATAGTTCTCTTTTTTCTTTTCAGTATCTGGAACCAAGCCCTTTATGTAAATATTTATGTCTGGATTTATTTGTTCCCCATGCCTTGTTCCAAAAAGGATTTGAGGAAGCTTACCAGAATTCATACAGCATAATCATATGATTAAAATATATAAATAGATCAAGAAACCAAGGTAAAGGGAAGGGAAGGTTGAAACAGTAAGTTGAGATCAGAGGGGAAGTTAGTTCTTGACAATACATGCTGTAGCCTTAAGTAAATATTTGGCATTGCAGGGCTGTAAAGGATTATATATGCTATCTGATCCCATTTAGCTCTTGCAATCTCTTTCCAGCACCTGCACTAAACGTCAGTATGCACATCTCCAGTGATGGGGAACTCATTACATTGCAAGGAAACTACAACTATCAGAAATTGTAGACCCAGGAGTCACAAACTCACATGCTTCCAAAGGCCAGGAAGTCAAAGAAAATAAATGGGATTTCCCTGGCAATACAGTGGTTAAGACTCTGTGCTTCCAGTGCAGAGGGTATAGGTTCGATCCCTGGTCGAGGAATTAAGATCCCACATGTCATGTGGCATAGCCAAAGAAACTTTTTTAAAAATGAGGTAGGTCTGCAAGGGACCAGGGAGCCAATGGCAAAGTGGAATGCACATGTTCTGTTCAACAGGGGCTGTTGCTACTGCCCCCAGCCAATTATTGCCATGTGGGAACCCAGACAGTGTGGCTGAGTCTTAGGAATTGTTTTTTTTTTTTGGCCACAAGCCTCATGACTTGTGGGATTTTAGTTCCCAGACCAAGGATGGAACCCAGGGCCTTGGCAGTGAGAGAGAGTCCTAACCAGTGGACCACCAGGGAATTCCTTGGATATTTCAAGAGAAGTTGAAAATTCCAATTGATAGGAGAAATCTCCTAGTTTTTAAATGTTGGCAATTGATTCTCTAGTTTTTTAAATTTTTATTTTTATTTATTTATTTATTTTTGGTTGTGCTGAGTCTTCATTGCTATGAAGACTTTGTAGTTGCGGAAAGCAGGGCCACTCCCTAGATGTGGTGTGCGGGCTTCTCATTGCAGTGGCCTCCCTTGTTGCAGAGCATGGACTCTGCATGTGGGCAGAGGGCGTGTGGGCTTCAGTAGCTGCAGCACATGGGCTCAGTAGTTATGGCTTCATGGCTCTAGAGCACAGGTTCAATAACTGAGGCGCATGATCTTAGTTGCTCCGCAGCATGTGGGATCTTCCCAGATCAAGGATCCAATCCATGTCTCCTGCACTGGCAGGTGGATTCTTTACCACTGAGCCACCAGGAAAGCCCTCTCTGTTTTTAAAATATATAGCAGACCAGATAAAATACAACTGTAGTCAGATGCTCCCCCAGTCCACCAGTTTGTGGGCCCAGAGACACCAAAGTCATGGGCTTTGAAACAGGATTAGAACAGACTGACTCTGGCTCTGCCTCTTACTGGGTAATGATTTGAAATCTCAGTTCTCATCGTGAATGGAGATCATAATAGTTTCCACCTCTTAAAGATATAGATATGGGAAAAGATAGGCTGTAAAGTATTCACAACAGTGCCTGGCATAAGGAAACACCAAATCAATCAATAAATAATTTATAGTAAGAAAGGGAAAGTCACTCAGTGGTGCCCAACTCTTTGCAACCCCATGGACTATACAGTCCATGGAATTCTCCAGGCCAGAACACTGGAGTGGGTAGCCTTTCCCTTCTCCAGGGGATCTTTTCAACCTAGGGATAAACAATAAATAGAAACCAATATTTTAAAATGAATATACAGTGCTAAATAAATGTAATAAATAAATAAATTGTTATGAAGGCCTCTCTTGGGCTTCTATAAACTGTTCCTAGCTCTGCCTGTGAAGGTAATTTTTGATAAGGATGGTTAAGGTAAGTTCCAAGGTTTTAAAGGAGGTGTGTGTGCATGCTAAGTCACTTCAGTTGTGTCTGACTCTTTGCTACACTATGGACTGTAGCCCACCAGTTTCCTCTTTCATGGGATCCTCCAGGCAGGAATATTGGAGTTGGCTGCCATTCCCTCCTCCAGAGGATCTTCCTGACCCAGGAATCAAACCTGCTCTCTCTTATGCCTCCTGCATTGGTAGGCGGTTCTTTACCACTAGCGCCACCTAGGAGGCCCTTTAAAGGGGGACTTTGGTTTTATTTGTTAGAAGTGCAGTTCACATTTCCCTCTTAGGTGTCAGCACATATGGTAAAGAATCTGCCTGCAATACAGGAGACCCAGGTTCAATTCCTGGATTGGGAAGATCCCTTGCAGAAGACAGTGGCTACCCACTCCAGTATTCTTGCCTGGAGAAGTCAATGGACAGAGGAGCCTGGTGGGCTACAGTCCATGGGTCTCAAAGGGTTGGACACGACTGAGTGACTAGCACTTACTTACTTACTCGGTTTTAATTGTTAGAAGTACAGTTCACATTCTCCTCTTAGGTGCCAGCACATATAACATTTCCCTTTGTGCAAGACTGAGACAAAAGTGAGCTGAAAGAGGAAGCTTGCAGGATCCTATTTTGGAGTGGAATGGGGGTGGGTGAGGGGTGATGAACAGAGATCTGTCATGTATGAGAAGAAAGAGGGGTCCAAGGGAGAGGGAATTCCAGGGGGGAAGGACCTCTGGAAAAAAGGCACAAAGAGGCCTGTGGGCTCATGGGGACAGGCCAGAGAAACGTGGGAAATATGGCCAACAGTGAGGTTGTTGGAGCCCCCAGGCTCTGTCCCTGAGAGAAGGGGAGCCTCCGGAGAGTCAGAGACAGGCCAGGCAGATCTGCAGGTGTAGGGACTGAGTAACCGAGACTCATCACTTTGCAGGCAGTAATGGGCTGAATGGGCCTCCCCAGGCTTCATCTCAAATCACTATGAGTTTGTGTCTGCTCTCCACAAGTCTGGAAGCCTCAGGGGAGGAGGAAAATGGCTATTTTTTAGTCTGGAGACACATCCAGTATTTGCAGAAAACTTGAGAGAAGTACAGGGATGATGAGCTGGGGCCACCTGACTGTAGGCAGAGGAAAGAGTGTGGGCTCTGGGTTCATGGGACAAAAATGTAACCTTGGCCAGTTTTCCCACCTGTAAGGTGAGGATGATAAAAGTGCCTTCAGAATAGGTGATTGTAAGGATTGATATACTTGACTTACTGTAAATGCTCCATAAATATCCTTTCAGCTCTCCCCTGGGCTTCCCCTTGGTCTTCTTACCCTCAGCCACCACCTTGTACCTGTGGATTATCTGTCTCTGTTCTTAACCCAAGTGCTTCTTTTCTTTTCACCCCCTGATCTCACTTTCCTACTGGTCAGGAAAGTGCCTTTGAATTTCTTTACTTCTGATTCTCCTTGGAAATAGCCAGAAGATCACATGTAGCTGATAAATGGCAGAGTTGGGTCTTGCATCCGGGTCTGAATTCTCAGTTCATGGGCTTTGACATCACACCATGCTCCTTGGGCCTGTGTTCCTCACTCAGTGGCTGTGAGCAATCAAGTGTCTTGTCCAAGGCCTCACAGCCGTCAGTGGCAGGGCTGAGATCCAAACCCAGATCTGCCTGCCTGCAAACCTGGAGATTCCCCCTTACCTGCATCTCCTGTAAACCATTAAGTAATGGAGCATCTCACTTCAGTGTTTCTGTTTTTAAATAAAGATGATTAATTTATTTGGCTGCACCGGGTCTTAGCTGCAGCATTCGGGGTCTGCGATCTTTGTTGTGGCATACAGGATCTTCAGTGGTGGCATGTAGGATCTACTTCCCTGACCAGGGATTGAACCCAGGCCCTTGCATTGGGAATCAGAGTCTTGGCCACTGGACCACAAGGAACGTCTCATACTTTAGCATTTCATTAGCAACTCTCCCATAGGAATTCTGCGAGGTCATCCAGCAGGAGTCACACCCAGGTTGTAGGTGAAGAAACTGAAGCTCAGAGAAGGAAAGCAACTTATTCAAGATCACACGGAATTGGTAGATCCAAGATTCCCCATGCTTCTGGAGTCCCAGCTTAGTGCAAATGCTATGTCTTAGTCATCCTTAGGTGTCCTGTTGTTCCTAAAGTGATGCCTTGCCCACAGTCGCTTCAGTAAATGTTTTCTGATGGGTTGGCCATTGCTATGTTGGATGCTATCTTTGTGCAGAGCCTGAGTTTTGCTGTTCTGAAGGCATCAGAGATGTCCTTGCTGCTCGGGGACAGGAAAGGGAAGTGATGGACCTTCATCACACTACAGGTAATGGTCACCCCAGGAATTGTAATCACCAGGATCAGAATGGTGGTTTCCAATGATATCCTTCATCAAAACTGCAACCGATACTTAGTTCATTTATTTTTTAAGAGAGTTTTTTAAGAGCCAGATTCTAGGTTCACAGCAAAGTTGTCTCCGTCCCCCACATGCATAACTGCCCCCATTATCAGCATCCTTCACCAGAGTGGTACATTTGTTACAACTGATGAACCTACTTTGACCCATCATTATCACTGAAAGTCCATAGTTTACGGTAGTATTCGCTTTTGTACATTCTATGATTTTGAGCAATATATAATGACATATGTGTGCTTGCATGCTAAGTCACTTCAGTTGTGTCCAACTCTTTGCGATCCTATGGATGGTAGCCAGCCAGGCTCCTCATCCTTGGGCTTCCTTTCTCCAGGGGATCCTGCTGACCCAGGGATCGGACCCAAGTCTCTTATGTCTCGTGCATTGGCAAGTGGGTTCTTTACCAGTAGTGCCACCTGGCAGGTCCATAATGACATATATCCAGCATTATAGTATCATGTAGAGTTATTTTTGCTGCTTTTAAAATACTCCGTGCTCTACATTTTCACCCCTCACTGCTAACCCCTGGCAGCCATTGATTTTTTAACTGTCTCCACACTTTTTCAGAATGTCACATAGTTGCGATCATACATTGTATAGCCTTTTCAGATTGACTTCTTTCCCCTGCTGCTGCCGTCGCTTCAGTTGTGTCTGACTCTGTGCGACCCCAGAGACGGCAGCCCACCAGGCTTCCCCGTCCCTGGGATTCTCCAGGCAAGAACACTGGAGCGGGTTGCCATTTCCTTCTCCAATGCATGAAAGTGAAAAGTGAAAGTTAAGTCGCTCAGTCGTGTCCAACTCTTCGCGACCCCATGGACTGCAGCCTACCCTAGTAGTACACATTTAAGTTTTCTTGTGGCTTTTCATGGGTTGATAGCTCATTTCTTTTTAGCAATGAATAATAATGTTACATTATCTGGATATTCCAGTTTATTTATCCATTCACCTACTGAATGACATCTTCAGTGTGGCTTCCGAGTTTGGTAATTATTAATAAAGCTGCTATAAATATCTGTATGCGGGTTTTTGTGTGGACAGTTTTTTTGCCTCCTTTGGATAAATACCAAGGAGCATACTTGCTGGATTGTATGTTAAAAATATGTTTAGTTTTGTAAAAAAAAAAAAAACCAAAAAACACCAAAACTGCCAAACTGTCTTCCAAAGTGGCTGTACCATTCATTGTGCATTCCTGTAAACGTAAGCGTGCATGCTCAGTTATGTCAGACTCTTTGCGACCCTGTAGACTGTTGCCCTCTAGTCTCCTCTGTCCGTGGGATTTTCCAGGCAAGAATCCTGGAGTGAGTTGCCAATTCCTCCTCCAGGCGACCTTCCTGATCCAGGGATTGAACCTGCATCTCCTGCATTGGGAGGCAAATTCTTTAACGTTGGCCACCTAGGAAGCCCCACTCTGCTTTCCCACCAGCAGTGAATGAGAGCTCCCACTGCTTCATGTTTTCACCCGCATTTGGTGTTGTCACTCTTCTGGATGTTGGCCATTCTAATAAGTGTGTAATGGTAGCTACTTATTATTCACAATAAATATAGTTCTGCTTACTACATAAAATTTAGAAAATACAAAAAATGTTAAGAAGAAAATAAGAATAAACTATAATGCCAATACCAAAAGGTAATGGCTGTTGTAAATATTTGATGGATATACCTCCAGATTTTTCTGCACGCGTGCGTATGCACACACACACACACACAGAGACACATGCACATCTTTCTTTTTAAACCAAATGTGTGATCAGATACAGTAGCTTACCTGTAGCAGATATTGTTGGTCGTCTACTCAACATACACACCCTTCTTTCTTGTTCACAGAACTTCAGAAATTTTAATATTTATTTGTTTGTTTATTTTTATTTTGACTGCACCAGATCTTAGTTGCAGCATGAGGGATCTAGTTCCCTGACCAGGGATTGAACCTGGGCACCCTGCATTACGAGCGCAGAGTCTAAGCCACTGGACAACCAAGGAAGTCCCACAGTTTTGTTTTTAGGTAGTAATGGAGTTGCCTTAATTTTAGAGGATTCAGCCTGTCCAGGGAAAGGAATTATGACCGATCCGGGCCACTCATGTTCATCTTATTCTCTATTAATAGATTGTATTGGTGTACTGTCCAATTTGGTTACCATTTCCCACATGTGGCTTTGTGGAGATTCCTTAAAAAACTGGAAATAGAACTGCCATATGACCCAGCAATCCCACTGATGGGCATACACACCGAGGAAACCAGAATTGAAAGAGACACAGGTACCCCAATGTTCATCGCAGCACTGTTTATAATAGCCAGGACATGGAAGCAACCTAGATGTCCATCAGCAGACGAATGGATAAGAAAGCTGTGGTACATATACACAATGGAGTATTACTCAGCCATTAAAAAGAATACATTTGAATCAGTTCTAATGAGGTGGATGAAACTGGAGCCGATCATACAGAGTGAAGTAAACCAGAAAGAAAAATACCAATACAGTATACTAATGCATATGTATGGAATTTAGAAAGATGGTAACAATAACCCTGTATGTGAGACAGCAAAAGAGACACAGTTGTATAGAACAGTCTTTAGGACTCTGTGGGAGAAGGCAAGGGTAGGATGATTTGAGAGAATAGCATTGAAACATGTATATTATCATATGTGAAACATATGATAATATGATCGCCAGTCCAGGTTCAATGCATGAGACAGGGTGCTCTGGGCTGGTGCACTGGGATGACCCAGAGGGATGGAATGGGGAGAGAGGTGGGAGGGGGGTTCAGGATTGGGAACACGTGTACACCGTGGCGGATTCATGTTGATGTATGGCAAAACCAATACAATATTGTAAAGTAATTAGCCTCTAATTAAAATAAATAAAAAAATTAAATTCAACTAATTAAAATGAAATAGTATTTAACATATATGATTGTGGCTACAGTATTGGACAGCACAGACACCAAACATCGCTGGAGGTGTGCATATGGCCCACTTCTGGCCAGGAAACATGAATGTGAGTTTGCTGCCTCACCTTGCCTGGATGGAAAGACAGCATCATTGGGATGAAGCCTCTGTCCCTGCGTCTTCCCACCTAAGATGCTCCATCTGATGCCTGGAGCTGCTACCTTGCAACAAAGTGACAAGTTCAAGGACAAGAAAACAATTTGTGTGGTATGGAGGTAGAATGGGATGAAAAGAGCTAAAAGCCACTTTTCTTAAAAAAAAAAAAAAACTTGTGGTTTAAATATACGTAATATTTACCCTCTTATTATTATTTCTTGCTAGCTCAGACAGTAAAGAATCTGCCTGCAGCATGGAAAACCTGGGTTCGATCCCTGGGTTGGCAAAATCCCCTGGAGAAGGAAATGGCAATCCATTCCAGTACTCTTGCCTGGAGAATTCTATGGTTGGAGAAGCCTGGCAAGCTACAGTCCATCGGGTCGCAAAGAGTCAGACACGATTGAACGACTAACACACACATACCGTCTTAACCATTTTAAGTATCCAGTTCAGTAGTGTTAAGTACATTCTGGTCACTGTGCAGCCAGTCTCTAGAATGCTTCATCTTTGGAAAATGAAACTCTGTGCCCATTAAACAACAACTCCCCATCCCCCCACCAGCCCCTGACAACCCCCATTCTATGGTTTTAAACTACTTTATGTACTTCATGTGGGAGAAGGAAATGGCAACCCACTCCAGTATCCTTGCCTGGAGAATTCCATGGACAGAGGATCCTGGTGGGCTGCTGTCCATGGGGTCGCACAGAGTTGGACACGACTGAAGTGGCTTAGCATGTGTGCATGCATTGGAGAAGGAAATGGCAACCCATTCCAGTATTCTTGCCTGGAGAATCCCAGGGAGAGAGGAGCCTGGTGGGCTGCCATCTATGGGGTCCCACAGAGTTGGACACAATTGAAGTGACTTAGCAGCAGCAGCAGCAGCATGTACCTCATGTAAGTGAAATGATATAGTACTTATCTTTTTGTGACTGACTTACTTCACTTACCATAATGTCCTCAAGCTTCATCCGTGTTATAGCACGCATCAGAATTTCCTTCCTTTTTCAGGCTAAATAGTATTCCATTGTATGTTTATACTCCATTTTATTTATCCATTCATCCATCCATAGACACCTGGGTTGCTTCTACCTTTTGACTATCATGAACAATGCTGCCAAGAACATGGAGTGTGCAAATACTTCTTTGGGACCCTGCTTTCAGTTCTTATGGGTGAATATCTAGAAGTGAAATTGCTGGATTGTATATTAATTCTATTTTTAGTTTTTTGAGGAATCAATGCTGAGTTCCACAGCAGCTGCACCATTTTACATTTCCACCAACAGAGCATAAGGATCCAATTTCTCTACATCTTCTCCAACACTTGTTATAGCTCTTAATTTATGGTTTGATTTGTATTTCACTAGAAGAAGCACAAGCTGGAATCAAGATTGCCAGAAGAAATATCAATAACCTCAGATTTGCAGATGACACCACCCTTATGACAGAAAGTGAAGAGGAACTAAAAAGCCTCTTGATGAAAGTGAAAGAGCAGAGTGAAAAAGTGGGCTTAAAGCTCAACATTCAGAAAACTAAGATCATGGCATCTGGTCCCATCACTTCATGGGAAACAGATGGGGACAGTGGAAACAGTGTCAGACTTTATTTTTTGGGGCTCCAAAATCACTGCAGATGGTGATTGCAGCCATGAAATTAAAAGACACTTACTCCTTGGAAGGAACGTTATGACAAACCTAGATAGCATATTCAAAACAGAGACATTACTTTGCCAAAAAAGGTCTGTGTAGTCAAGGCTATGGTTTTTCCAGTGGTCATGTGTGGATGTGAGAGTTGGACTGTGAAGAAAGCTGAGCGCTGAAGAATTGATGCTTTTGAACTGTGATGTTGGAGAAGACTCTTGAGAGTCCCTTGGACTGCAAGGAGATCCAACCAGTCTATTCTAAAGGAGATCAGTCCTGGGTGTTCTTTGGAAGGACTGATGCTAAAGCTGAAACTCCAATACTTTGGCCACCTCATGCGAAGAGTTGACTCATTGGAAAAGACCCTGATGCTGGGAGGGATTGGGGGCAGGAGGAGAAGGGGACGACAGAGGATTTGATGGCTGGATGGCATCACCGACTCGATGGACATGAGTTTGAGTAAACTCTGGGAGTTGGTGATGGACAGGGAGGCCTGGTGTGCTGCAGTTCACGGGGTCGCAAAGAATCGGACACGACTGAGCGACTGAACTGAACTGAACTGAATGATTGGTTTTGAGCATCTTTTGAGCATCTTTTCACATGTCTATTGATCATTTGTATACCTTTTTTGAGGAAATGTCAAGCCTTTGCCTAGTTTTTAATTGAGTTATTTGTTTTTTATTGTCAAGTTGTAGGGATTCTTTACATGTTCTGAACATTAACCCCTTATCAGTTATATGACTTGCAAATATTTTCTGTAGGTTTTCTTTTTCATTCTGTTGATTGCCTAAGAGACTGTTTCTTGATGAGCACCATGGGACCTTAAAAGTTTTACTGATGGATATACACATCCTACTCTCCCCCTCATTATATTTTCTGGAGCATTCCTATGTATCATTTGATGCTCTTCAAAAATTATTTTCAATGGAAACTTTATGTCCCTGTTACTGACATATCAATAACTTAGTTTATCTCTCCATTCCCCTAATGTTAGACATAATAAGTGAGTGAAGTGAAGTGAATATTGGACATAATAAGTGTAAATGAAGCTGGGATTAACATGCTTGCATCTAAATCTTTAGGATCATCTTTCATTATTTTCTTGTAATTGATTCCTAGAAGTGATATGGGCTGACTCAAATGGTTCTTAGTCATCTTGTTAATTTTCCTTACAATTTGTGCCAATTTCATCCCATCTGCAGTGGGGTAAAAGTTCTCTTCTCTCCGTTCTTGCCAACACCAAGTATTATGCATTAAATCTGCTAATTTAAAGGTGAATAGTGATAATATTTGCTTTTAAATACCTGTGTCGTGCCAGAGGATGAGAAACAAGACAAGACCCTGTCCTGGGACATCAATTCTAGTTCTGGTTCTGTCATCAGGCTTCCACAATGTCCTTCTGGCTCTGAGATTTTAAACATCATCGGTTTATCTTCATCTTCTACCGTTAATGGTGACTGACAGTTGGAAAAGCAGTTTCCCTCCCATTCTCTGGGTGAATTCTCACAGCAACCTTGCAGGAAGCATGTAAAGAAACAAGGTCCAGAAGGTGAACAAACTTGCCCAAGGTCGTACAGCCAGTTAAGTGCCTGAGGAGGAAGCATTATCGGCCAACTTCTGTCTGGCTTTCTTTAGGAAACATCAAGATGTGAATTTAGAGGACATTAGCTTGATTCCCAGCCCTTAGAGCCTCTTTCAGATCCCAGAGTCTCATCTATACTGAACCTGGGCGCTCAGCCAAGCGAGGACCATCAAGTATGTCTCAGGTGCTTGGCCTCTGTCCAAACCCAGCATCTTGTTTCTTCCTGAAAGGGGCACTGGGATGCCATCTCTTCTCATTCTCATAGATCATTCCCTTTGCACTCTTTTTTTCCCATTGACATAACATTATGTTAATTTCAGGTGTGCAATGTGACGATTCCATATTTGTATATATGTATTGCAAAATGATCATCACAATAAGCCCAGTTAACATCTGTCACCACACACAGTCACAATTTTTTTCTTGTGATGAGAACTGTCCAGATCCAGTCTCCTAGCTTCTTGCAAATGTGCAATACAGAATTACTAACTCTAGTCACCATGCTACACATCACCATTGCATTCATTTTATAATTGGAAATTTGTACCTTTTAACTCCCTTCCCCTACCTCACCAACCCTCAACCTGCTGCCTCAGGCAACTTACCAATCTGTTTTCTATATCCATGAGCTTGGTTTTTGTTTTGTTGCTTATTTGTTTTAGAATCCACAAAGAAGTAAGGTTATATGGTATTTATCTTTTCTGCCTGACTTATTTCACTTACCTTCTCCGTCTTTTTACACAATCCCTTTCCAACCCTCTTCCCCAACTGGTATGAAATTTCCAAGAAGACTAAACTCTGTAACTGGTAGGACTCCGTACACTGCAACTATTGTTTGCCTGGAGGAAGCCATGACCCTCACTCAATAAAGGAGGGAAAGAGAGTCACCATTTTTTGGAGCACCTACTAAGTGTCAAGCACTCTTCCATTCTGTATGTCCATTATCCTCACAATAAACCTGAGCAGTGGCATTAATAGCCCCATTTTTCAGATGAGGAAACTGAGTGCCAGAGAGATAACGTGACTTGTACTGGGACACTCAGCTATCTGGTGGAGGTGGAACTGGGATTCAAACCCAAGGCCATTTGGACCCCACAGTCATGCTTGTCATTTTTCATATCCCAGAGTTGTGCTATCCAATACGGTAGCCACTACCCACTCCTGGCCATATAAACTTAAATTAATTCAAGTTGAATAAATAAAATTCAATTCCTCAGTAGTACCAGCCACATCTCACTCAATAGCCATACATGGCTGGTGGCTGTATTGGTCACCATCAAATATAGAATTTTTCCACCACTGTGGAAAGATCTGTTGGATAGCACTGCTCTAGAATGTCAAGAAAAGAAAGGAAATTTGGTGATTTTTACTCTTGCAATGGGGAGCCAGCCATCTGCCATTTATCAACCCTGCATGAAGTCTATCAGAAGTTATCTTCCCTGGGTGAGAGCAAAATAAAATTATCCATGGGTTTCTGGGTTGTGTTTTGCCTTTCTCCTGGTTTGGGAGGAGACTGCAAGCTGGCTACACTCATTTCCACACGACAGGTGCCCACAGATCTGTGTCCTCATACCTCTTCTGCCCCCAACCCTTAGGTACCCAGTGCCCTCCTCTGTCAAAGGGGATTCATGATGCTCCTGGCCATTAAAATGAGATGTCTTCACAAGACAAGTCAGATAGGGACTGAGCGAAGTTTCACGACACAGTGAGCTTCATTCCAGCTAGGTGGCTACTGGGTGCATGGAGGCTGCTGGGGAGAGGTGTCTTCACTGAGTGACAGTGAGGAGGAGGACTGATGGAGATCTTTGGTAAAGAGATGTCTGATTATAATTGGATTTTTTCTTGCCTAAGAACGGAAGGAGAAGGGGGCAACAGAGGATGAGATGGTTGGATGGCATCACCGACTCAATGGACATGAGTTTGAGCAAACTCTGGGAGATGGTAAAGGACAGGGAAGCCTGGTGTGCTGCAGTCCACTGGGTTGCAAAGAGTCAGACACAACTGAGAAACTGAACAACAGAATCCCTTTCTTATATTCAAGGAATTCTCATTTTGTAAATGAAGGCAGTCTTCTCCCACCATAGAAGCCAAAAGCCAGGTATTTGCCTTTATAGTTCCCACTGCAGGTATGAGATGGGCAGGTGAGTCAGGCTCAACCAATCAGAGCTTGGGTTACAAAGAAGCTGAGACTGCCAGCAAACCTCATGTGGAGGGTAGGTGAGAATGATGTTGAGATAGTGACCATGGCCAGATATCTGTGGTGAAAGTTGGGTACCCAATGTCCTCACCAGATGACTCCATGGTATAAGGTGTCACATGACCTGGTGTTGTCATTCCTGCCCACTTCTAGAAGTTTCCTGATGAGTTTTGAACTTCTCTCTTTCTCTTTTTTTAAATTTATTTATTTGTTTGTTCTGGGTTTTAGTCGTGACATGTGAACTCATAGCTGTGGCATGTGGGATCTAGTTCCCTGACCAGGGATTGAACCTGTGCCTCCTGCTTGGGGAGTGCGGGGTGTTGGCTACTGGACTATGAGGGAAGTCCTTGAACTTCTTATTTAATGAATTGTGTTTCTGCTTATCATCAGCCAGAGTTGATTACTACTGCTTAAAATGAACTGACACAGTGGCGTTCACTGGAATTAGACCAGATCGTTTCTAGGCTGGAGTTTGCTCTGCAGGGGAGCTGGAGTGGAGGGGTCTCTGCTTTGGTCCACATGATGTCCCCATATCAGGACCCACTCATCCTGGCCCCACTGACCTCTTTCCCTGCTGTTGCATTATCACCCTCTTTCTTCTCCCTCAAACTTAGCAAGTCTCCAGAACTGGGAGCTTGGGAGCCCTGCTCTGACTTGTAATGACTTCTTCCATGCCGTGAATCCTCTCTCCAGGTCTTTAGAATTCAGAACATCCTTTCCCTATTTTTCTGCTGAAGCAACTCCTTCTTGAGCAATAATTGTCTCAAAGTCTAAGTTGGGTGGAAAAGGGGTCACAGTGTGAAAGCAAATGGAAACATACTAAATAATATATCAAAATAGTACCCCACCATACTTGGGTGAATAACCACCTGGTTTGCCCAGCTGAGAGTTTTCTTGGGAGATGGGACTTTCTTCCCCATGCTGTGTGGTTTATGGGATCTTAGTTCACTGACCAGGGATTGAACCTACGTCCTTGGCAGCGAAAGCTCAGAATCCTAACCACTGGACTGCCAGGGAATTCCCTGGGAGATGGGACTTTTGACTGATATCAAACAGGAAAAGTTCTGTGCAAACAAGGATGAGATGATCACCCTATACTTTAGTACTATTATTACTAATCCTGTTTTTCTACACAGTTTTATATAGCTTGCTAAGGACAGAAGCAAGACCAGGCTGTCATCAACAGGCCCTTATCAAAGTTTTTTTCTTTCTGATAAGTGAAAAAAATTCTCAATGTTATTTCAATTTTCATTTCCTTTAATATGAGTGAGCAGAGCATCTTTTTATGTTTGAAAGCTATGTTTTCTATACCCTTTCTCTGAACTAGCTATTTATACTCCTTATGTACCTGTTTTTTTTTTTAATTATAAATATAGGCATCTAGTATTGATTGATTTTTTTTCTCCTTGACTCCTGCTTATATGACAGTAAGGAATAAAAAATGTATCAGCCCACAATGTGAATAGAAGAGGAGGCAGACATCAGTGGTCCAGAAATTTTGGCAGACTTACAGCAGACAGAGACAGAAGAGAAGTACTGACTTTAACAGGAGGAGGAAGTTACGATCTAATGCCTGCAGAGAGGAATATTGATAACTGAAAGGTGAGCCCAGAATCCTTTCGTAGAAGAAATGGATGTTAAAGTTGAGGAAATCTCCCAGAGAGTAGAACAAAAAAAGCCAAAAAGAGGGATGAAAGAGAAAAACAATGAGAAAATTAGCTCAGTCCATTAAACACAATTTCTAAAGAAGTTTAAGACATATAGAAAAAAATAGCAATCGCTACAAAGAAAACAAATGAAAAAGTGTGGAAGAAATAAAACATAAACCCACATTATTGGGTTCAGTAGAAACAGTGTTTGTAGTTATTATAGGGTAAACATGATTCATCCACTTAACTATATTGAATAATGCTGGGTAGGCACGTAGAGTAGGTTAACATGTGAAGGGAAGTAAGTAAGGACCCAAAGGATGATTCAGAGTCAGGTATCTTAGTTGGGGCCAGCTAACTGCTGTAACAAAAATTTTCCTTGTCTGAGTAGCAGAATCTAGTAAAAGTTTATTTTCTTGTCTAGTTTGGACAGCTGTCTACTAAGAAGTGTCTCATTGATCCAGATTCCTCCTATTCTGCAACTCAGCCATCTCCTAGAGCCTTTAAGTCCTTCACTTTCAAGTCCTTTAAAGTCCTTCACCTTATAGCTGAGGAAGTATAAACAATTATATGAGAGGTTTTTATGAGTTAGGCCTGAGAATGGCATACATCATATTCATTTGGCCAGAACTTGGTCTGAACCACTGGGAAGGTTGGGAAATGTTGTCTAATTGTGTGTTTAGGAGCCAGAAAATAATGTGAGGGGAGCAAGTAGCAATATTTGCCATATTAGACAAAGGTAGGATGTAGGGTGGCGAACAGGTATTCAGAGCTTCCCAGATGGCACGAGTGGTAAAGAATCCATTTGCCAATGCAGGAGACATCTGAGACAAGGGTTTGATCCCTGGGTCAGGAAAGATACCCTGGAGTAGGAAATGGCAACCTTCTCCAGTATTCTTGTCTGGAAAATTCCATGAGCAGAGGAGCCTGGAAGACCACAGTCCATGGGGTGGCAAAGAGTTGGACATGACTGAGCATGTACGGACCCCACGTATTTATCGAGCACCTACTATGGACCAAGCATGGCAGATACAACAGCATGTGGTAGTGGGTAACAGCAGGTCGAGTTCCTGGGGGAGGGGGTGTGGAACCTGGCCTTAGAGGCGAATGTGGCTAGAACGGAGTTTTACTGATTCTGTAGAAAGTAGTAAGGGCTTTGGACTTGATTTTGAAAGAAATGGAAGTCCATTAAATGGTATTGAGCATAATGTGACCCAATCTGCTTTATGTTTTAAAATGATCACTTTGGCCACCTTGTGGAAAATAGATTGGGAGGTCAGGACTGGACACAGGAGTAGGAGTAGAGCTTAACTATGTCAGGGAGGCTAGAGATGAGGGCAACACCTGGCCTGATGTGATGGCACTGGGGATAGAAAAAGGTGGATAGGAGAAATATTTAAGAGGTACTGGTTCAGACGATAAAGAATCTGCATGCAATGCAAGAGACCAGATTTGATCCCTGGGTCAGGAAGATCCCCTGGAGAAGGGAATGGCAACCCACTCCAGAGTTTGCCTGGAGAACTGCCTGGAGAATTCCAAGGACAGAGGAACCTGGCTGGCTACAGTCCACGGGGTCGCAGAGCCGGACACGACTGAGCGACTAACGCGTGCACATACACACTCTAAATAAGAGACATGGTGACTGACTTAATGGGGTGGGAGGGGCATGTGAAGGAGAAAGAAGGGACAGGAATGATTGCTAAATTTTTGGATGAGTGGTCTGTGGGACTCTAAATGGGAGTTTGAGACATGAAAGCACTTTAGAAAAAAGGCCAAAGGGCGCAACAAAGCCAGTGCGTTACATTTTACAGATGGAGAAACTGAGGCACGAGATACTAGCAGGCGGAGTCAGACCGTGTATCGCTCGTCTCACACCCCCTTAGATGGGTGAAAGGACCGAAGGGTCTTGGGTACCTACTAAGGGCCAGTACCTGGCCGGGCCCGGCCCCTCCCTGCCCTGCCTGACAGACTGTCAATGACCGTCATTCGTGTCTCAATAAAGTTATTGAAATTGACACTGGTTGCTAAGGAAGTAGGTCGCCGAGCCGGTTGCTAAGGAAGTGAGCGGCCTCGTTCTCTCCCCATCCGGGGCAGCGGGGAACGGCTGAGCCAACGGCTAAGCCTACGGCTCGCCGCCGCCCCCGCAGCCGTCCGCTTTCAGCTCGGGCTGCAGGTGAGTCGGGGTGGAGCCGCAGGGCTGCTGGGCAGGGCCGATCTTTCCGCCGCATGGTATCTTCCCTTGGAGGCCCGCGGCGGCACCACCGACAGGCTTTGCAGCTCCGGCAGCGGGAGCATCTTCTGCCCTGCCTCCTGGGCATCTTCAGGCAGTTCTGACGGCCTCGTCCCCTTCTCCCCCAAGCGGGAGTGCGGCCCGACCCTAGACCCGGCCGCGAGGGGTGGAAGTCAGAGACGGAGCTCTGGGGAGAAGCGGGAGGGAGAGGGGAAGCGGTAAGGGAGGTGGGAAAGCGAGAGCTTGGGGTCCAAATCTTGGCGCTGCCCCTGGCTCACTGTGTGACCTTGGGCAAGTCCCTTTCCCTCTTGGCCTCAGTTGACCTGTTTGCCCAGTGGGGTCCTAACACTTGCTGCTCGGCGTGTTTAAGATATTGAGCCGTGTATGCTGGAAGTTCCCTCCGTGGGGAGGAGAAGGGCCAAGAGTCCAACTTGAAGTCCGAGTGTCTGGATTTGAGACTCTGCATCTCCACTTAGTAATGGTGTTGGCTTGGGCAAATTAATCTCTGAGCCTTCTTTTCTTATCTGTAAAATGCGTTAATGAACTGCAGTGGGAATCAGTAAGACGGGTATGTCAAGTAGCTTGGCACATAGTAAGTGCTCAACAGGCTGTTAGGAGGCATGTGGGGTGGTTTGAGTAAAGCTTCCTTGGAGGGGTTGACTTTGAGACAGGTAGGGTTTAGGTATGTAGTGCACCAGCTCATATGGATGTTCCTCCCTTGTTGACATCCCCTCTCAGTTTTACTTCTTCATTCTGCTAAGAGCAAGGGAGGTGGTGTGGATTTCTGCAAAATAGTCCTGGTGGGGTAAACCCTGGGGTCAAGTCCTTGTTGATAGTTGAGGTTATGGTTTTATTTTTTTACTTAGGTCTTGTTGACTCTTCCAGAAGACAAAGAGTTATGTTTCTGTCTTTTGAGAAGTGCTTGAAACAGTAATAGCTATTTCCAAGTGTGATTGGCCCTTAAACAACACAAGTTTGAACTGTGTGGATGCGATTTTTTTTAAACGAAGTTATGTACTTCACCTTTATGTATAAAGAACTTGAGCATCCATGGATTTTGCTATCCACATGGATTTTGGTATCCACTGGGGCTCCTGCAACCAATTCCCCGCAAATACTGAGGGTCAGCTGTATATGATTAAGAAGCACTTTTCAGGTATATTATCTCATTTAATCTTCACATAGACTTTGCCAGGTAGGTGGTGATGTCATCTCCATTTCGAAGATGAGGAAACTGAGGCTAAGAAAAGTGAATGACTTGCCTAAGAATTTTATACCTATTAAGTGTTGGAGCTGGACACACTTCCAGGTAAATCCTGTATTTTCTTCTCCGTACCCTTATATCTCTGATTTCTCAGCGGTTCTTTTGTTCCTTCTGACTGCTGTGGCTAGAGGCTTTTCTTCCACTGACAAGGAAACAAGATCTTACATAAAGCTTCAGTTAAATAGATACCATCAAAGTGTGAACTTCAGAACAGAGTTGGAATGTTTAAAGGGGTTTCTCTGTCCTCCTGACCCCTCCTCTTTAAAATGAGAGGAGTAAGCTAATGGGTCCTTTTAGTGCTATTGTGCAATTCTGATGGCATGCTAGTGGTTTAAAAGCATGGAATGAAGCTGCCTGGCTTCAAATCTTGGCTCTGCTGCTTCTAAGTTGTGTGCCACTGAGTAATTTGCTTTACCTCTTTGTGCTACAGTTTCAGCATCTGGAAAAGTAGGGTAATAATAGTATCCACCACCCATGGCTGTTGTGAGGATTTATGTACGCCTAATACATGTGAAGTGCCTGGCAGTTTTGGTAAACATTAGCTATTGTTATTTAGGCTTAACATAGCCTAAATAACGGAGAAGGCAATGGCACCCCACTCCAGTACTCTTGCCTGGAAAATCCCACGGATGGAGGAGCCTGGTAGGCTGCAGTCCATGGGGTCACTAAGAGTCTGACACGACTGAGTAACTTCACTTTCACTTTTCACTTTCATGCATTGGAGAAGGAAATGGCAACCCACTCCAGTGTTCTTGCCTGGAGAATCCCAGGGACGGGGAGCCTGGTGGGCTGCCGTCTATGGGGTCACACAGAGTCAGACACAACTGAAGCGACTTAGCAGCAGCAGCAGCCTAAATAACCTGAATTATGCTTTATATTCTAATGATGGTTAGTGAATGAATAAATTAAAGCATATGCTGATGTTACTAGGTCTTGTCAACTTCACAGGGTCACTGAATTCATAAAACAGTAGCTGTCATAGTATGGTATAAATGTCACTGTTACAGGGTTGCCCCAGGAACCTGTAATCCCATGTCAGAATGGATTGCAAAGAAAAACAAAAGCTGATGGTCAGATGCCAGGTCTGGTTGTCGGACTCCCAGTTCAGTAAATGTTTACCAAATCCCTATTTGCCAAGCACGTGGGGCATGTGGAGATCAGCCCCAACTCCACATTCTTCAAGGACCTCGGAACTTAATTTGCATATCGCTAGCATTTCAATTGAATTTGATGTGAGTTCATGTCTTGTGTTTTCCCCTCCTTGGTGTAAAGATGTGGTTTCACATCTCTTGTGTCCTTAGGTTTCTGTTGGGTGCCTGGGCTAGAAGTCTTGGCTTGCTCTCTAAGCCCTTTATCCACTGATTTATGGGTCTCTGAGAAAGAACCTTCTGTTGTGCTGGTTAATAATACAGGGCCCTCTTTATGGTGCCTAATGGTTTACAAGAATGCTTAAATGTGTCTTCACTCATTTGGTCTATCAGTAACCCTGTGAGGACAGGAAGGTGCAGATTGAGATTCCCATTTTGCAGTCGAGGGACCTGAGGTAAGAAGCCAGGCTGCTAGTGGGTGGCCCATTTCACATTGACCTTCAGGCCTTCTGACTCCAAGTTCAGTGCTCTCGCCCTACTGGCTCAGTTTCATTCACTTGCTGAACACGTGGTGTGTGTCCCGTGCAGTTCTAGCCTGGAGCTGTGATGGTCGAGAGGTAGGTGAGGTCCTTGCTCACATGCAGCTTCCATTCTAATGGCAGTAGCAGAAGAAGAAACCGGTAAATGAATGGAAATAAGTACTCTGAAAATAGTAAGACAGTGTGTCATAGAGAGTAACCTCTCCATGGGGGTGCTGCCACTTAAACTGGGTGCTATTCTAGGATGATGACATTTTTGCTGAGATTTGTGGCCAGCCATTTGAAAATGGCAGAAGAGCAGGGGTAAAGCCTCTTAGGTGGGAATAAGCTTGGTAAATTCTGGGAACCAAAAGAAGACTCAGAGTGGCCGGAGCAAGTGGGTGTGTGGGGGATGGGTGGGAGTGAGGCTTCAAGTCCTGCAGGGCCTGTAGCCCAGAGCACAGAGGTGGGCTTTTATTCCAGAAGCAATGGGAAAGCATTGAAGGCTTTAAGAAGGAAGTGATATGATCTGTTTTGTGTTTTTTAAAAATCACTTTAGCCTCTATGGCCAGTGAATTTTAAGAGGTATAAGAATGGCAGCCTATACAGTTGCTCAGAGGCCAAGTGAGAGGTGATGGTGGCTTTCTAGGGTGTTGGCAGTAGAGATGGTATGAGAGGATGGATTGGGGTTGTGTCATGGAGGTGAAACCAGTGGGATGGTGGTTGAGGGCAAGGAATCATAGATGATTCCTGGGTTTTTGGCCTGAGCAATTAGGTAGATTTTGCTGGTGCCATCTGCCTTGAAAAGGATAAGACAGCTTTTTGGTAAGGTGCCCTGTGTGGAAGAATTAGCTCTGGTTCCCGTGAACCCTTGGAGGAGAGGCACAAGGTATAAACATCCCACTTAGAGCCTCTGGGGAGGAGATCCTACAGGATAGACAGCCAGGTGCGTCTGTTTGAAGCCTCCCCCAGGACATCAGAAGCCCTACTGTTCTTGAAGTCTGGCTCTTTGCCAGCTTGTGGAGTGGCAGGTGCGGGCTGTGCCAGGGCAGTGCCCATCTGTTTCATTGCTGTTGGCGTTGCTGTCCTAACTCAAGATCTTCGCTGATGAAGGTTCCTGGGGGAAGGCTGGCCAACTCTGGGAGACAGAATGGAATCACTTGTGAAGTTCAGTGCCTCAAATGGCCACAGTCTGCCTGCCATAGTGGTTCTTTCTTGGCCATCAAATGACATTTCTAAAGTTTCAGAGCTTTTGATTTGGGAATCCCTTGAGAAGCTGTTGTGTTCTGCTAGAATTCCTAGAGCAGCCTTGAATGGAGTATCTCTTCAGAGCAAGGGAATTTGAGCTGCCTTTTCATTTATGCTAATAACTGCCTTGGTAAATTTAGACTTCACAATGTTGTAGATTCAGCACTGTGAATAGTAAGACTAATAATTTACCACCTCCGCTTGTCTAGCTTTGTTTTCAGTTTAGAATGCTCTTTCCTGCACATTCTTGTGTACTAATGTTTAGTTAGTTGAGATCATGTGGCACATATATTTTACCTAGTTTACAGGTGAAGCGTTGAGAGGGCATTCATTTTGGTCAATAATATTAGATACTTGGTAAGGTGCAGGGCTAGGTAGATCCTTGTTGGTCCAGGGCTGTTCTGTATGATCAAGGCACCCATGTGCCCTGAGAGCTTATTAGAAAGGTAGAATTTATGTCTAGATATAGTCAACCAGTCTGCATTTTACCAAGATGCGCACCCCCAGGGTGTTTCCTGGGTACATTAAAGCTGGTGGTGCACCCCTTCAGTAATAAGTCACAAAACTAGGACTTAACCAAACATAATGGTAATAAAAGTACAGGCTTTCCTTGTTTTATTGTGCTTCACAGATACTGCTTTTTTTACAATTTGAAGGTTTGAGGCAACCCTGTGTTGTCAGGTGATGGTTAACATTTTTTGGGGCAATGAAGTATTTTTAAATTAACAATTGCGTTTTAATTAAACAATTGCATTGTTTCATTAGACATAATACTCTTGCACACTTAATAGACAACAGTATAGTGTAAACATAACTTTTATATGCTCTGGGGTACCAAAAAATTTGTGTGACCTGCTTTATTCCAAGATTTGCTTTATTATAGTTGTCCAGAGCCAAATCTGCAGTATCTCCAAGGTATACCTGTAACAGGAATAGCTCACATTTATTGATCCAAATGCTGTCCTTTCTTTGCATGCATTGTTTCGTTTAGTCCTCACAGCAGCCTGGTAACTGAGTACTGTTATGAATCCCATTTTCCAGAAGAGGAAAGTAGAGGCACAGAAAAGTCAAATAACTTACCCAAGCCTGCTGACCCCATGTCCACTGCTCTTCAGCCACTCCTTGTTCATCTGTTTTTCAGGTGGGCAGCACCTCCCTGATGTCTTGTCAAAGGCCTTTCTTTCCCTTTTGTACCCAGGTGACTAACTTCAAATGCTGATGAAGGAAAAGTGACTTCATAGAATGACTGAAGAAATCAGGGGGAAAACCCTTGGTGTTTGAATATAATTCTGGATGTCAGTTACTTGACTGACAGGCATTAGACAGATAACCCGATTGGTGAGATAGGCTACCTGTCCCTCTTCTTAGCTCTAACTCAGGCCTGAAACATGAAGCAGGTAGGCACTGTGAGCTTGTATTCTGAATCATTCAGACCTGAACTGCTTCTATATTCTGGTGATAACATCTGTACCAATGAGGAGAAGCTGGCTAAAGTCCTATGCCACCAGCTGACTAATTGCAAAAGATTCCCTTTGTTGAGCCTCAGCTCTCCCTGTCTGCTGGGTGGGATTTTCCTTTCTATATCCCCTTATCTCCACAATCTTAGAAAGAGTTCTTGATCAAAGCCTGTACCATCACAGGAAATTCTGATGTGAAAAGGCAGCAGGATCTGGGTGGAGACATGAATTATAAGCACAATTCTGCCATTTGCTGTGTTACCCAAGGCAAGTAACTCAGCATCTCTGGCCCTCAGTATCTGTATAGGCAAAATGGACATGGGGTGGTCTTCCAAGGCTCTTCCAGCGCTGCCTGAAAGACAGCTTTGAGTTGGGTAATCTTTTCCTTTTCCTTGGTGACTTGATGCAGTGCTTTCTCCCAGGCCTTCCAGGGTGGGGCTTTGAGAGCTCTGTCTTGGCAGTCAGAGATCCTTACTGTCAGCTCATCTTATCAGCACAGACATCTGCATTGCTGCCTGGGATGTTCCTGTTTAAGGCTCAGTTGGTCTTGGTGACACACTGTGTCCCCTCACTTTGTCACACTGATAGCAGACGGAGAGCTCTTCACACACAGGCACGTCTATCTTTAGCATGCTGGTGTATTTAAATCATAGTTTGCATTAGAGAGCATCAGTGATAATTGTGGTGGGTGTGGTTTTATTTTTATAATTTTTGGCAAGATATTTGCAGCAGTTGCATTTTGTCATATTTGAACATAGTGTATAAATGGAAGTGGGTCCAAGTGAAATAGAAGTTGTAATAGATTCTTGGGAGCTGAGACTGGACATGCTGTTACCCACCCTGGGGTCCTTCATCCCCTTCAGCACTGGTTTCTAGAAGGACTTGCTTTGAGGCTTTCATGTGTGATGTAAATTAAACAGAGGCTAAAGCTCATAGTACTGTCTCCAGCGGCATAGGGGACTGCAGTAATCATTACTTTATAATAACCTAAGCAAAAAAGTCTAGCTAGTAAATCATAAAAGATTCCATCCAGATAAGCTAAAACGTCAGCTTGAGTTACTTAAGATAACCGCAAGAAGATAGTTCTTGGTGGAAATAGTTACGGGTTTTGCAAGGTCTGCAATAGCAGGTTAGATTCTAGCCCAAGAAATACATGGTGTTTTTCCCTCCTTGTTTCTTCAATTGTCAGCATTTTTTTTTTTTCCCCTGACTATAAAAATAATGTCCACTGAGGAAAAATGAGGAAAATCCTAAAAAGATTAAGATTCACCCTGAAATAACTACTGTTAAATCATCTTACTGTCCAAAGGAAAATGCATTCCTAAATGTGTTTTATCTCATGGATATGCAGTTCTCACCTGTTTCCCTAATCATTGTCGTTTAGGCTGGTTTCAATACTTAATGCTATGAGTAATGCTACAGTGAACATCTTAAAGATTATCTTTGCATAAGTTTGTATTTACGTTTCTGATGATGTTTTTAAAATTAAAACAATATTTTGGTTGCGGTGGGTTTTCTTTGCTGTTCACAAGCTTTCTCTAGTTGCTGAGAGTGGAGGCTCCTCTCTAGTTGTGGTGCTCAGGCTTCTCATGGTGGCGTCTCTTGTTGCAGAGCACAGGCTCTAGGCAACGGGCTTCCATAGTTGCTCCATGTCACATGGAATCTTCCTGGAGCAGGGATCGAACCCATGTCCTCTGCGTTGGCAGGCGAATTCTCATCCACTGTACCACCAGGGAAGTCCAAGTTTGTTTGTTTGTTTTTTAACGAGGATCGTTTTTTAAGTTTTTATTGAACTTGTTGCAGTATTGTTTCTGAATTTTATGTTTTGGTTCTTTGACCTGGAGGCATATGGGAACTTAGTTCCCAGACCAGGGATTGAACCCGTACCCCCTGCTGCTGCTGCTGCTAAGTCGCTTCAGTCGTGTCCGACTCTGTGTGACCCCATAGACGGCAGCCCACCAGGCTCCCCCTTCCCTGGGATTCTCCAGGCAAGAGCACTGGAGTGGGTTGCCATTAATCCTTCTCCAATGCATGAAAGTGAAACGTGAAAGTGAAGTCGCTCAGTCATGTCCAACCCCCAGCGACCCCATGGACTGCAGCCCACCAGGCTCCTCCGTCCATGGGATTTTCCAGGCAAGAATACTGGAGTGGGGTGCCTTTGCCTTCTCCGCATACCCCCTGCAATGGAAGGCAAAGTCTTAACCACTGGCACCCCAGGGAGGTCCCCTTGTGATTTCTTTAAACTGGATCCTTTCCTTGTTAAAAAAAAAAAAAAAAAGTAATTGTAAAGGCAGCCTCCTAAATAATGTTTTTAACAAGATAGTGTCTAAACAAAGTTGAAAAGGCAGACATTAATAGTTCAGTGGGGAGGGATTGCCTTTGAAAAAGGTATTCTGATTCAGTTTCAGCTTACTGGTCCACTTGCAGTTGTCTTTTCATATAGTTGCTCTCAATGTGTATTTCCAGTTTTGCATTTGGAGATGTTCATTTAACGTTTCATAACCATTTTTCCGTATTTTCATGTTTACTAATTATGAACTAGTAAACTTTCCCTAGCAGTGGGCACTTATGATGTTTCTGGCTTTTAATAATCACATATAGTGCTGTGGTGAGCATCTTTGCTTCTCTGCCAGCCTCATAAGAGAACGAACAATTCTAAATAAATTAGTTTAGGGAAAGTTAGAACTTTATAAAGTTCAAAAGGAAAACTGTACCTTTTCCTTCTTAAAATTTGATTAGGACCCTCTAAAGACATCTTTTAAAAAAAAGCTTCATGAGATATAATTCACATACCATAAGGTATCTTTTAATAATTTTTGTCAGCCTTCTTTGCTTTCTCCTTAATCTGTTTTTCTTTCTTCTTTTATTTAATTATTTGACTGCACCAGGTCTTGGTTGCGGTACACAGAATCTTCGATCTTCGTTGTAGCACACAGAATTTTTAGCTGTGGCGTGTGGGATCTAGTTTCCTGACCAGAGATTGAACCTGGGCCCCCGGCATTGAGAGCATGGAGTCTTAGCCCCTGGACTACAGTGAAGTCCCTGTTTTTCTTTTTGATACAGAGTTCCTTGTGAGTAGGACTCAGAACATGAGACTTTAACTTTTAAACCCTTCATTCTCTGAACAGACTATTGGCTGGTGACATTAACCAGAAATACTATATGTACGTTATCAGTTTTGTGCAGTGGATGAGCTGTGAGAGCAAGCATGTCTTTATGGAATCAGACAGTGAACCATGATATTTTTGATGGACTTCTGGAAAGGAATTTTTAAAATGTAGCCAATTCATTATATTACTGAAACATCCTGTGATTTATGGGATATTCTGTTTGATCAACTTTGGAAACTGTTTACTATAAAGGTAGCATATGTAGGCAGCTGCTCTAACATTAATGTACACACCAGAATCACCAGCGATGTTGATAATGGGACTCTGATTTTGAGGATTTAGCTGGGATTAGATTCTAGGGGTTACACCAAGTGGGACGGGGGATGATTTTAGGTGACTCTCCGATACAACATCCTAAATTCTGTTGAGTTGACACTGTGAGAGTTATTCCTTCTGAAACTCTTTTGGCTCTTCTGACTATGTCAAGAAGAGAATTTGGTTCCAGTCTTTCTTAACGTGTGCTAAGTTCCCTTTCTAACCGAGGGAGATCAGTTCTGGGGCCTTAGGTAAGCTGAAGTTATTTAGTTTGAATTTAGTAACACTGTTGTGTGTCCTTATATTTATTTTCAGTTACCTTCCATTTACAGCAAGTGATACTGGTTTTCTATTTATGGTAGTGATAGAAAGTTTCTTATAAAAAGAAACGTGTGTTAAAAGTAGGTTTAATGCAAAACCTTAAGTCAATAATAGTACAGGTAGTGTATGGATATGGCAAAAACTGTGAAGTCAGATGACTGACATTTAGGACATGCTGGTGTGGAAAAAAGGCCATGAACTTTGGAGCCAGGTCACCCTGGTTTCTGCTTACTTTGCTGCTGATTATCTCAGTCTGCCATGTTGCTTCTCTCTCCAATCTCTAAGGTTTTTTACTCCCGTAAATTGGGTCAGGGCAGAGGCACCTCCTGTGGGCCAGGCATCATCATGCCTGTCCTCTGATCCTCACTCAACCCCAAGTAGCTGGGCATTCATGATAGTCCCATTTTGCAGAGGAGGAAATAGGCTCAGAGGGGTGAGGGAACTTGTATGGAGTCCCAGAGCTGGGAATGGTTGGACTGGGTTTCAATCCCTGGTGTGTCTGAACCTCTTTTTTGTTATTCCAGGCCACCTCTCTCCTTCAAATACAGAATTTGTTGTGGCTGTCTGCCCAGCTGCCTGACTGTCTGATTAAAAGGACAAGTCATTGTGTACACTCATCATCACTACAACATTATTGACAATAGCCAAAAAGTGCAAGTAGCCCGCATGTCCATGGCCATATCAGTGGATAAAGAAAATATGGTGTATACTACAATGGGGTGTTATTTAGCCTTATAAAAGACAGAGACCTTGTCACATGCTACAATACGGATGAACCATGAGGTTGAATGGTGGTTTCCAGGGGCTGGGGAGACAGGGAGGTGGGGAGTTGCTGTTTGATAGGTATAGAGTTTCAGTTTGGCAAGATGAAAAAGTTCTAGAGATCTGTTGCACAACACTGTGAATATCATTACTGAACTATACACTTAAAACTGGTTGCGAGGGTACATTTTATAATATGTGGGTTTGTTTTTTTTTTTTTAACCACAGTTAAAATTTTCTTAAAAGTTAAAAAAAAAGCGCCACTGGTCAGAAGGCAATCTGTTTTTTTTTTCCATTTTGGAAACTCTCAAGCATACATAAAAATAGAACAGTATAATGAACTGTGAACCCATTACCCAGGTCCAGCAGTTATCAGCACATGGCAGTTCTGGTTCACCTATGACCTTTTATCCACCCCACTGACCTCACCCCTGATTATTTTGGTTCCAGACAGCATGTCACTTTTATCTGAAAATGCTTTTGTGTGTATCTGTCAAGAGTAAGAACCTTCTTTAAAAAATACCGTTTTTACACCTAAAAAGTAACAATAGTTCCTTAACATCATCTGATGTTCAGGGTTCGAAGTTTCTTGATGGTCTCATGTATTTTTAATAATCAGCTTGTTCAAATCAAGATCCAGAAAAGAGTCCTACTCAAGGACCAAATGTTGTATTTGGTTGATGAAGTTTCTGACATCACAGTATAAATTTTAAGCAGAGAGACTGTTTCATTTCTTTGCTGGATCAGTACATGGAACAAGAAGTTCCTGGCAGGCAGGCTCTTCCAACTTCATAGCTTAGTGGTAGTTCAGAGCATTAGCCCTGAATGTCGGGGTCGTGTGGGCGGTGGGTGCCCTGTGGGTGGGAGGATAAATGGTATAGCCAGGGGAGCGGGTAAGACTGTGCCCTCTGTCAAAAGGACATGCATAGCCTTTAAACCTCTAGCAGTAGCTTCTACTGAGAACCCCCACATATAGTTAAAGGTATATTCATTCGCGGTGTATGCTCAGTCATGTCTAACTCTTTGCAACGCTATGGACTGTAGCCCTCCAGGCTCCTCTGTCCGTGGAGTTTTCCAGGTAAGAATACTGGAGTATTCTCTTCCTCCTTCAGGGGATCTTCTAGACCCACAAACCCTCCTCTCTTGCATCGCCTTCATTGGCAGGCAGATTCTTTACCATTGAGCCACCTGGGAAGCCCAGTGCTCAGGACATTCACTGCAGCATTGTTTGCACTGACCAAAAACTTTTGCAAAGACCAAAAACTGTTGGAGTTTCCCTCAGTGGGGGACTGATCAAATACATTATCAGGCAACTGTACTGTGGTATCTAAGCAGCTACTTAAAAGGTGGGGACAGGGGTGAGGGTTGGAGGAATGGGAGGTTTCTCCAAGATCTATAAAGTAAGGTAGAGAATGATATATACTTACTTACACCTCAATTTTAAAAGTGGGGAAGCAGTGTTTATATTAGTTAAGATATATTAAGCATGAATATATCATATATTAATGTTTGCATATGCTTCAAGTATCTCCCCAAGGGTAGGAGGAAGATTTATTTGTTCACTGTATATACAACTTGAATTGTTTTAATCTCTGCATATATTGATGCACATGTATATGCATGTGTATATGTTTAGTAAGTTTAGAGTTTTTCAATAAGACAAAGCTGGTTTTGAATCCTGACTGTACCGTTTAACTGCTGTGACCTTGAGCCAATAAATTTCTCTGAGCCTCCCATCCTTGTTTTTAAAATAAGGTTAATACCTATTCCTCAAAAGGTGATTTTGAGGATTAGAAGAGGTATATATACGTTAAGCGCTTAATGAGTCGTGACTATTGAATACAAGGAAGCCTCAGACCCGCATTGATTCTGAATTAGTGTCCCCTAGACTTGAATATATTTTTTATGAATGTTTCGGTTTCTTTGCCTCTTTTCCCTGCTAGATAAATGCTTTCTTTGTTTGCCTGTTGGGGTCATCAAATGACGGAGCTCATGGCGGCAATTTGAGTTCAGGGCAGGCATTTATGTAATCATGTTTCTTGTCTGTGACCTTTCTAGGTTTCTTTCCAGATAAGTAGTCTGTCATCTTAAGACACGTGAGCTGAAACCAGGGTACTAGACCTTTTTCCCCCAAAGAAAAAATATTTTTATTGCCATCTCCCTGCTTGATTGTAAGAAACAAAATACACATACTTATCACAAAGGCCAAAGAAAGCAAAAACAGTAATTTGCAAGCTCACCCCCAGAGATCAATATTATTTGCCTTTCTTGAGGGTTTATTATGCATCTTGGACTAGACTGAGCATTTAACATTTATTAGCTTACTTAATCCTTATAACAGTTTCTTATGGTAGGTGGTGTTACTAGGTCCATTTTATAGAAGAAGCTATGACAATGTAACTTTCTTAAGATGTTACAGCTGAGTGGCAGAGCAGAATTTCAAGTCCTGACCTGCTGAATGTTCAAGTTCATGCTTGAATGGTATGTCTTGTCTTTGCACAGTTTCCTCCACATCTGTCTCTGCGCTTGTGCATGCACATGTAGACATGAATTGCATCATAGTAACTGTCCTGTTTGGTAGCCTGCTTTTTTCCTCCCAACAAGATGTCATGAACATCTTCCCTTGTGTAAGAACCTAGAGGTTTATTACCATTCTTAATGATTGCATAATTTCCCATTGTAGAGATATGTCATAATCTAGCCAGTTCCTTATCAATGAGTGTTTAAGTGGTCAGAGATGCAGCTGAGATAAACATAAAGGTGTATGGACATCTTGCACATGTATTCAGTTATTCACTGATGGCCTTAAAATAGTAGCTAGAAATGGAGTTGCTGTTTCAAGGGAGTATTACATTTCAAGTATTGCATTTCAGTGTTTTTATATATATATATATATATATATATATTTTTTTTTTTTAAGCTGTATTGTGTGACATGCAGGATCTTAGTTCCCCAGCCAGCATTTGAATCTGTGCCCCCTGCATTGGATGTGTGGGATCTTAACCATTGGACTGTCATGGAAATCCCTTCAGTTTGTTTATATTGATTGCTCAAATGCCCTTAAATAATTTGTGCCGGTTTGAAATGCTGTGGCTCTTATATGTACTGTAAGAGATAGTTTGAAAGTGTTTAGACAGAGCACTCAACTGTTTGGCTTACAAAAAAAGATTCCCTTATGTTTATAAACAGTGCCCGTAATAACAGAATACATATTATTAGTCTGTTATTTTGATGTCTTTGTTCTAAATGCCTTTTATGGCTGAGGCTACATGACATGTAACATTGACATTAGAACGTTAAAGACTCCATGGCTGTAGACCTCGTAGAAGCTCTTTTATGACGCTTCCCCAAAAAGTGGGAACAAGTAGCTTTACTCCTAGAGCCCTGTTCATCAGTTAAAACATTCTACTACGTTATATTTGTGGTGGTCAGCGAAAGTGGATAGATGAAAGGCAAATGAGTTTTAACATCTGGATATAGTTTAGTTAATTTCACAAAAATTTTCCATCTTTTTTCCTCCCCTAATTTGATTTTAAGACTGGGTAATATATTTACATGATTCAAGAGGTATAGAAGGATATACACTGTAAAGCCTTGAGCTCCCCAGCTCTTTTCCCTACAGGCAACCAGTGTTGTTATCTGGCTCTTGCGTATTCCTCCAGATATATTTTATGTACATAGAAGCAGATACAGAACTATTCTCTCAACACAGATTCCATGTCCTTTTAAAAGTTCTCCAGGCAGGGATGTTATTTTTTCAATTGGAGATGGATAATCTTGTTTTGAAAATTGTGTCATTCCCATTTTGATAACTGGCCGTCATGGGAACCGCAGACCCAGAGTTGAGCTTGCTCTCTTGATATTGGTTCAGGGATTGGCAAACAAGGAGTCCTGATCCTTCAGAACAATTAGCAGCAGTTGCGAAAGAGAGTCATGTTGATGGTGATGAGGTGGATACAGAGTAGAAACAGCTGCTTCCCGAGAGAAAGCTGCACACGGACTTGGTTTGGGCTGGTTAATAGGGCGTCACTTTTATCTTCTTGTCTGAGTGTTGCGGTGCTTTTCTGCTGGGCTCTGTGATCTATGGCTTGGGCTGCCTTTCAGACACTCCGAGTCCTTGAACTCCAGGCCAGGCAGTTGGCAGGTGTTTACCTGATCTGACCTTAGAGGACACTGCGTTGGAATGCATTCATTAAAGGTGTATTAGTATGCACTGTGTACCCACAGGGTACCCCTCCTTGCAGGGCTGTTCCTGCAAGGAACAGTGAATAGCCTAGTGAATTGCCAGACCTTTATTTTTTTCCCATTTAAAGATACCACATGCTTGTTAGATATGTATTAAATAAAAAATAAAATAAAATAAAATAAAGATACCACATGCTTGTTAGAGAAAATTTGGAAAATATAGAAAGGTTGAGGGACCAGGGAAAATCTCCTGTATGCAGTCCCGTCTCACAGAGTGGACCACTACTGCTGTTTTGATGTGTGACTTATTTTTATACAATTGTGATTGCTTGTATTTAATTTTGTAAACTGCTTTTTCATTTATGCTAAGCATATTCCATGTCATTACAGAGCCTTGGTAAGTGTCATTTAAAAAGATGGACTAGCATGACAAGGGCTTCCCAGGTGTCACAGTGGTAAAGAACCCACCTACCATTGCAGGAGACACAGGGAATACAAAGGACATGGGTTTGATTCCTGGGTCAGGAAGATGCCCTGAAGTAGGAAATGGCAACCTGCTCAAGTATTCTTGCCTGGAAAACTCCATGGACAGAGGGGCCTTGTGGGCTATAGTCCACCAGGTCGCAAAGAGTCGGATACGACTGAGTGTGCATACATAAATTTGGTCATAGACAGAGATACCTACAGGAGCCAGGCAGGAAGTGTAGATGAGCAAAGCATGCTGGGTGTGAGACAGGAGAAAGTGTGGGTTGGGGAGGATTGGGTGGCTGGGCCCATCATTGGGTGGCTGAGCTGCCATTCAGCTCCCATTGCTGGCACTTGGGGCCTGGGCCAGGGGCCATCAGGATATTCCCATTCTTTCAGAGAAGCAGAAAACCTGTCTGTTTTAGTGTGAAATCGCTATTGGTTTTTTGTTTGTTTTAGTTTAGTTTTTTTTTTTTTTCCCAGAAATCTTAAACATTGAGAGAATAATATAGGAAGCAGAATTGACAGTTGTTAATGTTTTCTCTTATTTGCTTCAAGCCTCATAACCTGTTTCTATTTGTTTTTAAGAGAAATGATAAAGTATTACAGGTAAAATTAAAAAATTCTTTACATTTCTTGTTCCATTCTCTACATTTCACTCTGTCCAGTTTTAGCAGGCACTATCATAAATTATTGTATATCCTTCTATTCCATTTTTGGGGATACTTACATATACATAAATGCAAATCCATGAACATATTGTTTTCTAATTTTTTAGTCATAATTGTCATTCTGCAACTTGCTTTTTTACTCAACCTGTTTGTTTTCTTTCTTTTAAAAAAAAAAAATTTATTTGGCTGCACCAGGTCTTAGTTGGCATGTGAAATCTTTATAGTTACAACATGTGGGATCTAGTTTCCTGACTAGGGGTCAAACCTGGGTCCCCAGTGTTGGGAGCACAGAGTTTTAGTTACTGGACCACGAGGAAAGTCTCAACCTGTTTGTTTATCAATGTAAATATATGTAACTAATTCAGAGTTGACAGACTTTTTCTATGACAGATCAGGATTTTAGGTTTTGTGGGCTACACTGTCTCTGCTACAGCTACTCAGCTCTGCTATTTTATAGCTAATGCAGCCATAGATAATATGTAAGCAAAGGGGTATGGCTGTGCTCCAATAAAACTTTGTTTACAAAAACTGGCTGTGGGCTGGATTTGGCCTGTGGGGTGTCATTTGCTGACTCCTGCTCCAATTTATGGAGAAGGCAATGGCACCCCACTCCAGTACTCTTGCCTGGAAAATCCCATGGATGGCGGAGCCTGGTAGGCTGCAGTCCATGGGGTTGCTAAGAGTTGGACAAGACTGAGCGACTTCACTTTCACTTTTCACTTTCACACATTGGAGAAGAAAATGGCGGCCCACTCCAGTGTTCTTACCTAGAGAATCCCAGGGACGGGGGAGCCTGGTGGGCTTCCATCTATGGGGTCACACAGAGTTGGACACGACTGAAGCGACTTAGCAGCAGCAGCAGCTCCAGTTTATTCATTTTAAATACTGAATAGTGGAATATCTGTAGCATGAATGTACGATCTTTTATTTTTCAGTTCCTCTATAAATGGATGATTAGGTTGTTTCCAGTTTTCTACTATTTTAGCAATGCTGCAAGAAGCATCCTTTTGTGTGTTTCCTTGTGCATATGTGTGAAGGTTTTTCACTAAGGCATATACAGATATAGAGGTAGAGTTGCTGGGGGGTTTGTTTTGTTATTTTTTTTTTAGACAATGATAGGGCCAAATAAAAATGGCTTCAGGTAGAATGTGACCAGTTTGTGACGTGTGTTCTAGAATCTCTATAGGAAGCCAATAGTTACTGATAATCCAAATCCACACCTAGTTCTAGAATTTGTTGTGGACTCCTTGACAGCATAGGTGAGAGTGTGTGAATCCAAACACGAAAGATTCTGGAAGAGAGTGGTTTCCCTGAGAAATGTGCAACTGATTTCCTCACGGACAAAAGAGATGAAGTTGGACAAAGACTCAATTTTTCATGTGTAGTAGCCATTCTAATGGTGGTTGTTAACAATGGGATGACAAGTTCAAGCAGAAGAGGTGTTCGGGATAAAGATGCTGAGCTGCTTGACCTGTGGTTTCTCCTTTCCTGGCAATGCTGTGAGTTCCTTTAAAGATTTATCACTGTAATTAGACAGACCAGAAGAAGGAGGAGGAAGGTAATAAAGACTATCAGGGCATCCTTCCAAGAAAACCCTCTCCTTTGAGGAGGACCCACAGCAAGATTTTAAGCTCTGGTGGCAGGAAATTAAATTAGTCCATCTTCCTGAAGTAATATGTCAGTAGTACATGACTAGTTCAGCCAAGCTCAGTGAGTTCAGAAAAGAAATGATGTTCTGTGTTCCAAGTCAAGGAGATTTAATTAAGTGGACTCAGACTTTGGGAATTCCTTCTTTTTAAAAGCTTTTTAAGGTTACTGTGGGTCATTATCATTCCTTTGTTTTTATTGTTTTGGAGAACTCAAAAATATACAGGGCTGTAACAGAAGCAGCTGAACATCAAGACCTGCATGAAAGCCTGCTGCAGGCTTTTTAGTTTTATTAGAGAGGCTTGGGGTCACATTGTTTTCATAGGTAAAACCTCTCCCCAGGTTTGAAATGCAGAAGAATCGGTCCTCCCCAGTGACCTGTTCCCCATCCACCTCTTTATGTTTCTTATTCCTTGGAGTCTCAGGTCTTGTCTCACCATCCCATGTGCTACAGCAGGGGCCTTCCCAAAGGAGGCTCTGGGACGTGGGGTTCGGGCTTGGCACCTAGAGCGCTTTTAGGCCTCTGTTGAAGTGGAGGGAGAGACAGGCAAGGGATCAGCCATGGCTGTAGCTTGGGGGCCATTCCCCTGGAAAAGAAAAGGAGACGCAGTAACCTGGCCATTCTGATATCTGATTTGAAGCATCTGGCGAAATTCTAGTAGCTTCTAGAAGGTGATGAATGAAAGGCTGCCTTTTACATGGTTTTCTTTAAATGACTTGATATTTACTTTTAATTGGACATTTCCCTGGAGAAGGAAATTGCAGCCCACTGTAGTATTCTTGCCTGGAGAATCCCATGGACAGAAGAGCACGGCAGGCTACTGTCCATGGGGTTGCAAGAGTCGGACACAACTTAGTGACTAAACTGCAAACCACCACAGCTGGTTTGAGGTTTTGGGGAGTTTAACATCATCATATGTATCTCTTTGCTCTAATTTGCTTGCTCCCTACCCCTTCCCAAAGAACCCATTTAATCATCCTTTCTTCTGCTCCATGAGTTTTTAGCACCAAATGAAGTTCTTTTTTATTCTTACTTAAAAATTTCTTAATCTATTTTCTTATTTGCATTCAAATTTTTAAAAATTTATTGACTGGATAAGTGCTTTCTATGTCATGCATTACCCCACATCCTTGTTTATTTGAACACATTTTGCACAAGCCACAGTTGATTTTAGAATGGAAAAGTATTATTAGTACAAGATAGGAAATTCAAACAGTACTAATGAGTGTATAGTGAAAAGTGCTTTTTTTCTTTCTCTCAATCTCTGAGTGTCCTCTGGCCTGTAGTTCCCCTGCCAAGGTTGCCGCTGTTACACTTGTACATGTAGCTTCTAATACTGTAGCCTGCATATGTACACTGTGCCATAGACGCTGTTCCTCGTCCAGGTGTTTTCACTTAACAGCATATCTTGGTTTAGGATTATGTTTAGATTAACACATTCTTTTTAGCAACTGCACAGGATTCCACTGTAGATATTAAATTTATTTCATCACCCCCTCTTGATGGGAATTGGAGTTGTCCACAATCTATTGCTACCACAGATGATGCCACAACAGATATCCTTCTATCTGTAGGATAAATTCTTAGAAATACAATTGCTAGATCAAAGGGGCTTTGCATTTGAAATTTAGATAGATAGTTCCAAATGGCTCTATGCAGAGGTTATCGTAGTTCCATAGCATATAAGGTTACTTGGGCTTTTATAAAGCTTCCAGCCACCTCAACCTGTAGTATAGGATAAAATATACATTGAAGAGTGGACAAGCTAGTTAACAGTGTTGGTGGAGTAGGGTTTTTATTTTTCCCTCTGCAACTGGTTAAGATCCCATGAGGAAACAGCCATTTGTAGTAGTCATTAAGTATGGCTGTCAGAAGGTTGGCTAGATGGAGGTGACCTGGGTGTGTAATCTGCCCCCAGTGGCAACTGTCCTGTCTGTGCTTAACTTTTTTTTTTCTTCCCCCTAGGACCCTAGCATCCTGAGATATTTCTGGATTCATAGCCCTTAAGAGTGACCTGGTCAGAGGTCATCATGTCAAAGCTGAAAAGCTCAGAATCAGTCCGGGTGGTGGTTCGCTGTAGGCCCATGAATGGCAAGGAAAAGGCTGCTTCATACGACAAGGTGGTGGACGTGGACGTGAAGCTAGGGCAGGTGTCTGTCAAGAACCCCAAGGGAGTGGCCCATGAAATGCCCAAGACCTTCACTTTTGATGCCGTCTACGACTGGAACGCCAAACAGTTTGAACTCTATGATGAGACCTTCCGACCTCTGGTGGACTCCGTCCTTCAGGGTTTCAATGGGACAATTTTTGCCTATGGACAGACGGGGACTGGGAAAACCTACACAATGGAAGGAGTCCGGGGTGACCCTGAAAAAAGAGGGGTCATCCCTAACTCGTTTGATCACATCTTCACCCATATCTCTCGATCCCAGAATCAACAGTACTTGGTCAGGGCTTCTTACTTGGAGATCTACCAGGAGGAGATCCGAGACCTGCTCTCCAAGGATCAGACCAAAAGGCTCGAGCTGAAAGAGAGGCCTGACACCGGGGTGTACGTGAAAGACCTGTCTTCCTTCGTTACCAAGAGCGTGAAGGAAATAGAGCATGTGATGAACGTGGGGAACCAGAACCGTTCTGTTGGGGCCACCAACATGAATGAGCACAGTTCCCGTTCACATGCAATTTTTGTCATCACCATCGAATGCAGTGAGGTGGGCCTCGACGGTGAAAACCACATCCGGGTAGGGAAGCTGAACCTTGTAGATCTTGCTGGCAGTGAACGGCAGGCCAAGACTGGTGCGCAAGGGGAAAGGTTGAAGGAAGCAACCAAGATCAACCTGTCCCTCTCGGCCTTGGGTAATGTCATTTCTGCCCTGGTGGATGGAAAAAGCACTCATATTCCATATCGGGACTCCAAGCTTACCAGGCTCCTCCAGGATTCTCTTGGTGGCAATGCTAAAACTGTGATGGTGGCCAATGTGGGGCCTGCCTCTTACAATGTAGAAGAGACCCTAACCACTCTAAGGTATGCCAACCGTGCCAAAAACATTAAGAACAAGCCAAGGGTCAACGAGGACCCTAAGGACGCCCTTCTTCGAGAATTCCAGGAAGAGATCGCTCGGCTCAAGGCCCAGTTAGAGAAACGGTCCATTGGCAGAAGGAAGAGGCGAGAGAAGCGGAGGGGGGTTGGGGGTGGGGAAGAGGAGGAGGAGGAGGGGGAAGAGGGGGAGGAGGAAGGGGATGACAAGGATGATTATTGGCGGGAACAGCAAGAGAAACTGGAGATCGAGAAGCGGGCCATTGTTGAGGACCACAGCTTGGTTGCAGAGGAAAAGAAGAGGCTGCTGAAGGAGAAGGAGAAAAAGATGGAGGATCTGCGGCGGGAGAAGGATGCTGCTGAGGTGCTCGGGGCCAAAATCAAGGTACTGTACCCTGCCTTAGGCCTGTTCTTTTTTCATTCTAATTTTTTTGTTTTGTCAAAAAAATGATATGAGGAATGATGTTGATATTCAGTGCCCAAGGGCTTCCCTAGTAGCTCAGGTGGTAAAGAATCTGCCTGCAATATAGGAGACCCCGGTTTGATTCCTGGGTCAGGAAGATCCCCTGGAGAAGGGATAGGCTACCCACTCTACTTTTCCTGGGTTTATCTGGTGGCTCAGACGGTAAAGAATCCACCTGCAAAGCAGGAGACTTGGGTTCAGTCCCTGGGTTGGGAAGATCCCCTGGAGGAGGGCATGGCAACCCACTCCAGTATTCTTGCCTGGAGAATCTTTAACAGTAATATCCATGTGCCCCTCTCCCTCCCCCAGTATAAGAAACAGAATAGCATCTGTATCTTTACAAGCTCTTGTGCCCCTACCTCCCCAGAGGTAACCGTTACCTTGGATTTGGTGTTTATTCTTTCTTTGCTTTTCTTTATAGTTTACCCAAATGTGTATATATGTATATATATATCTCTACATAAGAGATCATTTTGTGCATGCTCAGTCTCTTCAGTCATGTCCGACTCTGTGTTATCCTATGGACTGTAGCCCGCCTGGCTCCTCTGTCCATGGGATTCTCCACGCAAGAATACTGGAGTGGGTTGCTGTGCCTTCCTCCAGGGGATCTTCCTGACCCAGGGATTGAACCTGCATCTCCTGCGTCTCCTGAATTGCAGGCAGATTCTTTACCCACTAAACCACCTGTTCAGTTCAGTTCAGTTCAGTTGCTCAGTCGTGTCCAACTCTTTGCGACCCCATGAATTGCAGCACGCCAGGCCTCCCTGTCCATCACCAACTCCCGGAGTTCACACAAACTCACGTCCATCGAGTCGGTGATGCCATCCAGCCATCTCATCCTCTGTCGTCCCCTTCTCCTCCTGCCCCCAATCCCTCCTAGCATCAGAGTCTTTTCCAATGAGTCAACTCTTCGCATGAGGTGGCCAAAGTATTGGAGTTTCAGCTTTAGCATCAGTCCTTCCAAAGAACACCCAGGACTGATCTCCTTTAGGATGGACTGGTTGGATCTCCTTGCAGTCCAAGGGACTCTCAAGAGTCTTCTCCAGCACCACAGTTCAAAAGCATCAATTCTTCAGCGCTCAGCTTTCTTCACAGTCCAACTCTCACATCCATACATGACTACTGGAAAAACCATAGCCTTGACTAGATGGACCTTTGTTGGCAAAGTAATGTCTCTGCTTTTGAATATGCTACCTAGGTTGGTCATAACTTTCCTTCCAAGGAGTAAGCGTCTTTTAATTTCATGGCTGCAGTCACCATCTGCCGTGATTTTGGAGCCCCCAAAAATAAAGTCTGACACTGTTTCCACTGTTTCCCCATCTATTTGCCATAAAGTGATGGGACCAGATGCCATGATCTTAGTTTTCTGAATGTTGAGCTTTAAGCCAACTTTTTCACTCTCCTCTTTCACTTTCCTCAAGAAGCTTTTTAGTTCTTCTTCACTTTCTGCCATAAGGGTGGTGTCATCTGCATATCTGAGGTTACTGATATTTCTCCTGGCAATCTTGATTCCAGCTAGTGCTTCTTCCAGCCCAGCGTTTCTCATGATGTCCTCTGCATAAAGGTCTTTTTAGTTTCACATAATTTTTAACTTTCATATCAATTGACTCCCACTGCTGTGATCTACTTTTATTTGCTAAATGTTACGTTAATGAAATTTATCCATTTTTATGCCTGGAACTGTGATTCATTCATACTGCTCTGAGACTTCCGTGGCATTCCATTCTCCTGATAGTGTGGGTTGTTTTAGTTTTCTTGCCCTAAATTCCTTGTCCTTGAGGAGAACTTGTGTGGGTGAGAGTTTCTTGCTTGACACCATCAGGTCTTAGAGTGTGTATGGCTTCAACTTTACCAGACAATAACACGTAGCTTTCTCACGTGGTCATGTGTGTTGATGCTTCTGCCAGGGGGGTGTGAGTCCAGGTTGTTCCCCATCCTTACCAACACTTGTGATTAGCAGGCTTGAATTTTTGTCTGTCTGGTAGATAAACAATGGTGTCTGCTTGTGGTTTTCCTATGCAGGGTGCCTGATTAGGCAAGATCACCCCCTGGGTGCCCCCTTGCAGTCAGGCCCTGTGTGCCAGTGGCTGAGTAGAATTCTAGAGTGTGGAGGCGCCCGTGTGTTGCCTGTTCTTTCTGGCACCAGTTCCCTCGAGTGCCTGGACTCTGGGCCTCCAAAGGGCTTTCCTGGCAGAGGAGAGTGCAGCGCTGGCTGTGGAAAACCGAGGATGACCACTGCTTGACAACACACCAGAATTCCTTTGAAGCATTGGGTTCTGTCTTGTAGTGTTTATGCAGACTTTGATTTCTACTCTAAAATGTGTCTATGTTTATTAATTTTTTAAAAAATGATCTCTTTCCTGCCTCCCCTTCCCCCACCATGTGAAGCTGTACTGTATCTGTGGCATCACAGTAGCCCTTTCACAGAGCCGGGTCCTGTTTGACTTCAGAGGTAGGGATCCTTTGTAGGACTCTCAAGACCTGGTGTGAAAATGGAGTCACATACAACACAATTAGGAAGTAACTGTGTTCTGGGGGGGGCTTACTATGGGGTTCTGTTATGTCACTTGACCCTTCCTGACTCCTGCACTGTGTAACTGGGTATGCTTGTGTTTGATCTGCATGTGGTATTTTTAAAGATCACGGCTTTTATTCAAGCCCAAGAGCACCTAGACTCTAAACAACCTGGGGTAGTTGGGCAACTCTTAGAAGCCGGGTATGGCCAGACTCAGCATCACCTCAGGTCACTGGACCTCTTACATGTTTTATTTTTGGGAGAATGACATGACATCTGTCTTTCTCAATCCCTGGATGATATACAGTCATAGGACAAAAGAATTTTAGAGCTGGGAGTGTGTTGGGGGTGGTGATTACTAATCAGTCCAGCCTTTTCGTTCTGAAAAAAGAGGGAAGTCTCAGGGGCCGAAACGTGACAGCAGGGGTAGAAGTTTCTTTAAAGCGAGGTTGCGGAGTTTTCTGAGTCCATGCTTCTCAGGCGCACATCATTCCCCTGGCTTCAGCCCTCGTCTAAATGCTGAGTTTTCAGTCTGTATGGTTAGCCCAGAGCTGTCTGCTAACATCCCAGCTGATGGCCTCTGCCTGCTGGGTGTTTCCACGGAGATGCCCAGGGCCACGCAGAGCCTGCTTCAGCCTGCCTTTCCTCAGTCCAGCCAGACTCCTTCCTGGGAGTTATCATTGCCAGCTGCTACTCGCTCTCCCTCGGTCTCTGAATCCTGCCTCTCTCGGACCCATCCACCTTGCTCTCCCAGCCTCTCCTGCCCCAGGTCAGGCCTGAAACCTTAAAACAGCCTCCTGTCTGCCCTCACTCCACCCAGCCTGCCCTTTTCCAGTTATTCTTCCTGTTGCAGGGGAGTTTTGTTTCTAAAACACAGATCTGGTTATGTATCCTAATGCTCAAAGGAGACGTCAGTGGTTCCTGCAGTTCTCAGGGTCAAGCTTAGTCTCCCAAACAAGGCTTGGAGGTTTTTGAACTACCCCCTGATTGCTTTGCCAAC